>NC_085136.1:47436987-47770320 GCF_035046485.1 Aedes albopictus
TAAAGGTCCAGCTACAATGGGGAGCAGGAAGGGTGTAGGCACGTCAAACTCGAACAAACTACGCCTAGGAATTCCAGAAATTTCCAGAGTATTTTTTGGAGGAATTTATAGACGCATCTCTGAAAGAACCCCTAGATTTTTTCTTTTTTTTTGAAAATTTTTAAAGAAATGCCTGTACTTATCTCTGAAGGATTTCCTGGACGAGTTTCCGGAGGAATTCCTGGACGCATTTTTAGATGAATTCCTGTAAGAATTCCTGGACGAATCTCTGTACGAATCCCTAGAAAAAAATGGGAAATCTTTAGAATGCCAGGAGGAATTTCTGGAGGAATCCCTGGTGGAATTTTTAGAGGTATCTCAGGAGGAATTCCTTTAGAACTTTTCTAGGGATTGCTCCAAAAATTTCTCTAGGGATTTCTCAAGGAATCCAGAAATCCTAGAGGAACCATGGAGGTTGTCTGGAGAAATCGCTGGAGGAAACCCTTGATGAATAGCTGGTGGAATTCCTGGAGAACTTGAGAAATTCCTAAAGAAATTCATGGGTAAATTCTTGAAGGAATTTCTGAAGGAATTCTGTTGGGGAACTTACTGCGGCCGATGAGGGGAAAAGTATAGCGCTTACGAAACTGGGTTTCTGATTTCTTCCGGATTAGTCCCAGAAAAACACTCGCGGAGTCGAAATTAATTAGACTGAACAAACTTTATTTGCGGTAACGAAATTACACAACGCGACAATTTTACACGTCTGTTTCACGCGAGATCGAGATGAAGACTGCCTATACAAAATCTCGGATTTACATACTATACAAATACTAATAGCAAATCAATTTCAAATAGGGTTACAAATCAATTGCTAAACTATTTTACTTTAACAAATTCCTAGAGGAATTCTTGGAAGAATCCCTGGAGGAATTCCTAGAGGAATCTCTACTATTACATATCCCTAGAAAAATTCTAGTTTCTGAAGGAATCCCTATAGAAATATCTGTGAAATCTCTAGAGGAAATCCTGAAGGAATCCCTAGAAATTATCTGGAGAAATTCTTGGAAAAATCCCTGATGCAATTCCTGGAGGAATTACCGGAGAAACTCCTGGAAGAATTCCAGGACGAGTTTCTGGATGAATTCTGTAGAATCCCTGTAGAAGTTCCTGGAGACACTCTATAGAGGGAATCCTGGTGGAATCTTTGATGGAATGTCTTGAGGATTTCCTAGAAATACCTTGAGGATTTCCTGGAGGATTTTTGGAGGAATCCTTTGAGGAATTACAGAGGGGAATCCTTGGACATATATCGACACGTTACTACACGACACGGCGCTTGCAATTCTTCTTATTTAATCTCTGCGATTGTGCATCAGCCGAAGGCATATTACAATGCTCTCGGCGAGCATGCAGAACGGCGAGAGCATGACTAATCCAGTGGTTCACTACAAATTTCTTGGAAATATCGGGAGGATTTCCCGGAGGAAGCTCTGGAGGAATTACTCTAGTAATCCTTTGAGGAAATCCTGGAGAAATCCCTGGAGATATTCCGGGAGGAAATCCTGAAGGAGTCCCTAGAGGAATAACGTCCCTAAAGGAATTCTTGGAGGAATTTTTGGAGATATCTTACAGGGAGTTTCTATAGGAATCCCTTAGGGCCTAGGGCTGAAAATCTCTTTAATAAAGACAAAAAAAATCCCTTAGGGAGTTACTGGACGAATCTCTAAAGCAATCCCTGAAAAAAATCTAGGACATCTATAGAGGAATTCCTGGAAGTATTTCTAGATGAATTCCTAAATAAATTGCTGGACGAATCTGTGGAAGAATCCTTTGAAAATTTTCTAGGAAATCTCTACAGTAATTCTGGGAAAATTCCAGGAAGGCTTTCTGGAGGTATTCCTGGAAGAATTCCTTTGAAATTTCCTAGAGGAATCTATGTCGGAATTCTAAAAGTATTCTTTGAAGGATTTTCTGAACGAATTTCTGGGAAATATCGGGAGAATTTCCCGGAGGAATCACTGGAAGAATTTAAGCACGAATCTCTGAAGGAATCCCTAAAAATTCTGGGGAACCTCTAGAAGAATTCGTGGAGGTATCTTTGAAGGAATTCCTGGAGAAATCCTTGGAAGAATCCCTGGAGATTTTTTGGAGGACTGGAGAAATTATTGGAGGAATTCCGGTCGGAAATCCTGGAGAAACTCGTGGAGGATTTTCTTTAGAAAACCTCAAAGGAATTTCTATAGGAATCCCTGGAGGAGTTACTGGACGAATCTCTAAAGCAATCCCTAAAACAAATTCTGGGACTAAACGAATCTATGAGGGAATCCCTGGAAAAAAAATCTAGGAAATCTCTAGAGGAATTGCTTGAGGAATCTCTGGAAGAGTTCCTGCAGGTTTTCTGAAGGAATCCCTGGAGGAATTCCTGAAAAAATACCTGAAGGAATGCCTGGATAAATCTCTGAAGGAATTTTTGCAGGAATTCTTGGGGAATCCCTGGAGAAATCCTTGGAAGAGGAATCCCTGGAGGAATTCTTTTAAAAACCCCTGAAGATTGCATGAGGAATACCTGGAGGAATCTCAGGAGGAATGCATGGAGCAATCCCTGGAGGTTTTCTGTGTGAATCTCTGGAGAAATTCCTTGAGAAATTTGTGGAGCAATTCCTGGAAGAATCCATGAGGAATAACTGGACGAATCGCTGAAGATCAAGCTGAAGATATTTCTAGAAAAATCTCTGGAGGAATTTTATTGGAGTTGTTTATTTTTTTTTTTTTGGGCTTCTTTTAGCAACTTTCCAAGGATTCCTCTAGAAATTTCCCGAGAATTTCTCAAGAAATTTCTCCGTTGATTTCTTTAGAAATTGCTTCGTGTACTAGAAATCTATTCAAGGATTTCTAAAAAAATCCTCAAAGATTTCTCCAGAAATATGCCCAACGTTTCTTCCAAGAATTCTCCCGTAGTTTACTTCAGAATTGTTTTTTTTTTTCTTAGGATTTCTCAGGAATCCTTCCATGACGTTTTGCCAGAAATTTCCTAAAACAGTTCCTCAATATGGTTGTTATTCAAAAAAGCTCAAAAAAATATTTAAATTTTATTGTAGAGTTTCTTTCAAAATACCGCCACGAATGTCTCCGAAGAGGAATAGGTACAAATAAAATAAACTATCCGAGGAATTTCTCCAGCATATTTTCCGAAGATTTCCTCTGCAATTCCGCCAGAAGGCCCCAGGAATTTCTTGAAGAATTTCATGAGGAATTAATTGCTTCAAATGATGCGAAACAATCCTTTAAACATTCTTCCAAAGATTCCCATAGGAATTTCTTCGAAAATTCCTTCTGCAGCTCCCTTATATAATTTCATGGGTTATATCCCGAAAGATGCCCTGGTATTCACGAAGAATCCCTCTTGGGTTTCCCAGAAGAATATTTCCAGTTCCAAGTTCCTCCTGATGGAATGATCCCGGTAATGATCAGGCTCATCCTTTTTACAACAAATCACTTCTATGCGTGAACATTCCTCACATGAACCTGTCAATGCCGCTTCGCATTGTATCCAGCAAAGCGGCACGCGGCAACGGCTTTCGTTTAGCACATTTTATGAACGAAAGCTATAAACTAACTACTGCTGCATTTCTTTTCCGAATCTCTATAAGCTGGCCAATGATTTTAAAAACACTGTTGATTATTTTAACTTATTCATAGTATATATGAGCAATCTTGGATTTGTACCAATCCGAAAAAAAACTAAAATAAAGAAAATTCCTCTAAAGGTTAAGAAAAGTCCACAGGGGATTTCTTCAGGAAATCCTCCTGGAATTCTTACAGGGATCCCTCCACCGATTCCTTCTGGAATTCCTTAAGGAACTTCACCAATGATTCCTCCACGGATTTCTCCACGAATTCCAACAGGAACTCCTCCAAGGATTCCTCTAGGAATTATTCCAAGGGTTGAGCCAAGAATGCCTGCAGGGATCCCTTCGGAAATTCTGATTCCTCAAAGCATTCCTCCAGAAATTCCTCCAGAGAGAGGAATGCCTCCAGGAATTCCTCCAAGAATTCCTTCTGGGATGCCTTAGAGGATTTTTCCGGGGATGACTTTGAGGATTCTCCCAGGAATTCCTACTAGGATTCCTCAAGGAATTCGGCCAAGGATTCTTTCGGAAATTTTCCCAAAGATTCCTCCAGAAATTCCTCCAAGGATTCCTCTAAGAAATCATCCAAGAATTCCTCCAAGGATTACTCTAGGAATTCCTCCAGGGAACCGTCCAGGAATTCCTCCAAAGTTTGCGCCAGGAATTCCTCTAAGGATTCGTACAGG
Source organism: Aedes albopictus (assembly GCF_035046485.1). Classification (NCBI taxonomy): domain Eukaryota; kingdom Metazoa; phylum Arthropoda; class Insecta; order Diptera; family Culicidae; genus Aedes; species Aedes albopictus. The sequence continues at coordinate 47,441,285 of NC_085136.1, forward strand.
AATTCCTCCAAGGATTCCTTCAGGCCTTCCTCCGAGGATTCCTTCAAGAACCTCCAAGAATTCTTCCGGGTATTCCTCCGGAGATTACTCTAAGAACTCGCTTGAAGATCCCTCCGGGGATTCCTCCAGAAATTCCACCCAAGATTTTTCCAGGAGTTCCTTTGAAGATTCCTCCAGGAATTCCACTGAGGATTTCTCCAGGTCCTTCGAGGGTTCCTCCAGTAATTTAAAAAGTGATTCCACCAAGAATTCCTCCAGGAATGCCTCTGAGGATTCTTCCGAGGATTCCCCCAGAAATTCATACAGGAGTTCCTCCAATAATTTCCTTCGGAGAATTTCTGGAGGAATCCCTGGTGGAGCTCCTGGAGTAATCTCTGGCGGTATTTTTGGAGGAATTCCTGGTGGAATCTCTGGGAGAATTCCTAAAGGGTTTCACGGAGAAATCCAGGAAGCATTCCTAGGGCAATCCCCGGAGGGATCCTCGGAGGAATTTCTGGAGGAATACCTGCAGGAATCCCCGGGGAAATATCTGGTGGAATCCCTGGAGGTATTTTTGGAAGAATCTCTGGAGGTATTTTTTGAGAAATTACCGTAGCGAACAGACTTCACAGCTACTATAAGGCTATCTGACGTTTGATCACCTTTCTCTGTTTCGCTCCCGAGGAGGATAGGTTTGTTTTCATACGGAAACGTTTCCGTATGAAAATATTAAACAAAAAATTGCTATCTTCTGTATGTGCTTGAGAGAGAAGGGTAATGAACGCTAGATTGCCTTATTAAGCTCCAGTAGCGCCGCTGATGAACAAAATTTACAGAAAAATGTATGTAGTCGAATAAAAAAACTTAAGCGATGTTTAAGCAACGTATGGACGGCAACTTATTCGATTCAATGTTTAAATACTGCTTTAAATCTTCCGATTCATGCAATCCTGATTGGAGAAGAGCAGATGCAGATGACAGTGAGACTTTAGGTCCCGAGTTCGAGTCCTGTCAATGATGTGAGTTCTATCATAACACTGTGATTATTGGGTTTCTCATTAATGTTTAGACTACTGTGATAATTTGAGAATGCACTGAATCATCATTTCCCAGCGAAATTTCACACTAATCAAACTTATTTTGTTTACCTGTTGTGCATCCGACGCCCCTGTCATGAACTCAACCGAACTTGTGTATGCCAGCCGCTGCGAAGTCGTGTGCGAAATTCGACTGTGATGATAATGAATTTCGGCCGAGTCTAAATGGGTGCAAATGTCGCAATAATATAGGCAATATGGCCATAAAAAGTTGTTTCAACTTATTCATATGTATGCGTTTGGCTTGTTCAAATTTGCTTCTTGCTCTAGCAGTTTCGATGCGACATTGGTCGACATCGGAGAATCGTTTCTGACGGATTTAGTTTCCTCTGCAGCAAAGAGTATGCCTTGCGTGTTTCTGGGGGCATCTTTTCTTTTTTGTCTTCAGAGGTTGTTTCAGCTTCCGCTTCCTTTATGATGATCTTCATTGCGTCCCACTTCTGATCCATAGTCATTGATTTGTGAGGCATCCCTAACTTTTCCCTTACTGACTGCTTGTAATCGGATTTGAACTTCTCCTTCGCCAGAAGTTTCACATTCTATTGGAAGTTGGAAGGTTGCTGTGTTTTTAACACATGTTGTTTGTTCTGTAGGTAGGATATTTTGCAGACGATTGCCAAAATCAACTTATGATCCGACCGGAATCTTTTTGTCCAGAAAGCTTTGCTACTTTTCTCCTTGCTTATTTGAGATTGCATTGGAAGTAAGATGTGGTCTGTTTGAGAGGTTTTTTTTTTATTCGACCGTGCCTCGATTACTGATCGCGATCTTGCAAAGCTACTCGATACTGTCATGTTGAACTGTACTGCCGTGAATCGCATATCAGTCCCATATTTGCTGGATTTCCTATGCAAATGGGACAGATATGCGATTTACGGCAGTTGTTGGTGTGATTTTGTTCTTTCGGAGGTCTTAAAGCAACTCGCTCTTTTCCGCAGAGTATCGCTAAAGCTGCAATAGTATTTTTTTTATTACTTCAGTTTCATTTTTTGTTTTGGCTCGTACTTACAACTTAGTGTCCGAATTAATTCAATTTCACACAAACAGAACACTAATCTAGATCAACTAGGTCAAGAATCTACAATCATACAAATTATTAGATTATTTCAATAAAAAAAGGAATTCAAATTATTACATCAAATCTTCTACCGTCTTCGATTTAATCTTGCTTATCATTCTACATGACAATCATAGATGACAGATCTACAATGACAATTCGCCATCTGTCACTTCATCCTTCACTTCACCCACTATGGGCTCACATCGCTCCGGAGTCGAAGGGTCCGCAACATTCTCCCCCACGTGTCGCCAGAACTTCCGGTTCGGCGTCACTTCCAGTATTAATATCCAACAGAGCCAATTTGGCTACTGGTCGATCTCGCATCACCGATCCATCAGGAGTTCGCACATCAGCACGCCTTGGTACGCCGTCTCGTCCTGGGTATGTCTTCACTATTCGACCCCTAAGCCACCGATTCCTCACCCCCTCATCTGCCATTACCACCAAATCACCCTCCCGGACATGTCGGACATCGTTGAACCATTTAGTTCGCCGTGTTATAGTCGGCTGATATTCCTTCAACCAGCGGCGCCAGAAATTGTCCAGAGTGTGTTGTATTTTGTTCCAGCTTCCCCTCAGTGCCATGCCCTCGTTTACAGGTGTTTTTTCTGGTTGCTTTACCCCATTCGAGCTCAGCATCAGGAAGTGGTTCGGCGTGAGCGACTCGTGATCATCGCTTTCGATAGGACGCGAGTTTATCATGTGCTCGGCTTCTGCAAGAAACGTTGCTAAGGACTCTTCATCTAGCTTACTTTCAAAAGGCAGCACGCCTAAAGCAACTTTGACCGACCGAACCATTCTTTCCCAGCATCCCCCCATGTGGGGAGCAGCCGGCGGGTTGAACTTCCACTGCGTCTGGTGATCTGTGAAGGTACTGCTGAGTTCAACGTTAATACGATTAATCTGTATTATTTGTATGTGTGTATGTTGTCCGCAGAAGACCGTTTCGCTATTTCTCTGTTAAAAACGTCGAATTGAAGCTGAAAAATTAAGATTTTAAGAACGCGTCGTGTTTTAATAATAAATCAACGGTTCCTGGTTGCTGATTTTGTGCCGATCTGTTTGATTACCAGTTATTTACGAAGAAAACGAACACAAAATACCCGCAATAAGCTATCGCATCACGAACTCAGCAGTATGGCGTGTCCGAGCTGTTCCATGACAATAGAAGCCGGAGAAGGAGGAATTGCATGTGAAGGTTTTTGTCGCCGATCATACCATATGAAATGTGTAACGTTATCAACGAACGAAAAAATCACTTGCTTGAAAAACCCTTATGTTTTTTGGATTTGCGAAACCTGTAGTAATATGCTGCGTCAAATTCGATATTCGGAATACATGCAACAGAAATACAATTCGCTGAAGCTGGAGCCATCTGAAAAACATTGTGATAATATCGACCAAACTGATACACGGGGAACTACAAGTGAAACAATCGATGCCATAACCGAGATCAAATCGGAGATCGTTTCCATTCAAAAGGCACTAGCAAACCTAACTGCTTCTCGTCAAACTGAATTTAGCACGTCTACCAACGATTATCCACTGGCTCATTCCTCACCAACACAACCGAATGACTCAACGCGGAGCTTCCATTATGGAAGGGGCACAGGAGTAATTCCTAGGCAAATAGGTAATAGCTGTAATGATAGCAACGGCGACAATTTTTGGCTATTTTTCTCTCGTGTCAGAAACAATGTTTGCGAGAATGAAATTCGGTCCATGGTAGCTGAATGTCTTCAGATCAACACCGATGCAATTATCGTAAAGAAGCTTGTTTCGAATTGGATGGATGCAACTCAACTACCGTACATTTCATTTAAAGTAGGAGTTCATGTTAATCACAGAGATCGAGCGATGTGTTCCTCAACATGGCCTAAGGGAGTATGGTTCAGAGAGTTCAGGGAAAGGTGTTATACGTGGCAACCTCCAGCGCGATGAAAGCAAAGTTTGAAAAAAAAATAGTGTAATTTTGTCTATTGTTTACACTCTTCGCTTCATTATGTTCAATACGTTTTGTGTGTCGTGTTAGATTGTTGGTTTAGCATTAATTTAGAATTAAGATAACAATTCAATTAGATCATCATAAGATCCGTTGAATGTAAATAAAGAAATGAAATCTCTTCTATCAATTCACGACTAGCACCGATGAAGTTGGTCCCACGGTCCGAGTAGAACTCCACGGGAGCCCCCCTGCGCGCGATGAATCTCCGTATAGCCGTATAGTCCGTTGATAAGCTGCTTGCCATCTCCACGTGAATCGCCCGAGTTACCAAACACGTAAACAGAGCGACCCATCTTTTCACCGCAGAACGCCCAACTTTGACGAAATATGGCCCAAAATAATCGATTCCGGAATAGGTAAAGGGTCGCTTGAACGGTGTCAATCGCGCTTGTGGCAACGGCCCCATTTTAGGTGGTGCAGGAACGGCTTTGTACACCTGACACCATATACACCGCTTCTTCGCTGCTCGCACTTGAACCCTCACATTCGGTACGTGGAACCTCTGACGAACTTCGTTGACCACGGTCTCGTTGTTCGCATGTCGATATTTGCGATGATACCAGTCCAGCAGCAGTGTAGTTATCGCGTGTTCCTTTGCTAGAATGATTGGGTATTTTGCATCGTAGGCTACGTAGTTACTGTGAGCTGTTCGACCGTCTATTCGAAGAACTCCATCTTTATCCATCATCGGTGACAACTTCGCGAGCGGGCTCCTTTTCTCCAGTATTTTCAGGTTCGGCTTAACGGCTTGAGTATTGTATTTCAGGGTGGCCACTTCATCCGGGTAGGCATCAGATTGTACTAACTTCCATAGTGTATGTTCGGCTTTCTGCAGTTCCAGCGTCATGAGTCCTCCTTCAGTTCCAGGTTCCTTTCTGCAACGTTGTTTCAAATTGTCCACGAAACGGTGTACGAACGCAACACATCGCAGTAGTCGCTCCCATTTTGAAAAGTTTTCGAAATCCACCAGCGGTTTCACCAGAAAATGGCTGAAAATGTACGCTGGCCGGAGTTCTTCATCAGTTTCTTTCTCCTCCGATCGATGATCCTTTGGCCATTCTCGCTGGTCGTCGTAAAGGAATAATGGCCCTACCATGATTTTGCTGCCTGGTTTGAACGATGGACCTCTTCCCCATTTCGTGGCTTCATCGGCTACATTGAGTTTCGTTGGGACCCATCGCCATTCATCTACCGTTGACAAGCTCAAAATTTCACTAACACGGAATGCTACAAACTGTCGGTACCGGCGTGGATCCGTCCGGATCCAGGAGAGGACTGTTCCGGCATCACTGTGGAAAAACGTCTGTTGAATCCTCAGGGAATGATTCTCGATTATTGTTTTCTTCAAGCGAGCTCCTATCACCGCTGCCATAAGCTCTAGACGAGGAATCGATAGCGGTTTGAGCGGTGCTACCAGCGGCGTCATGGTCGCAATTTTTTCCGCAGTCAAGTCGCAGATTGTGAACAATCCTCGGTACTCACTTTACGTAATTTATGTTTAGTCCCTTACTGTCAGAGCTGTCAGATCAGTGTAACACGCTAAATAAAATTTACACAAAAGGCAATTTACACGGAAAAAAATACACGGTTATGAATATTTATTGGGTACCGGACTGGTCACCGAAAATTTGATCGTTTTCTTTGGTACATCGAGGTCTTGAAATTAGTCTATGGTGCTACTTTAGTTTTCGACGCCACTAAACAACAACGAACTGTTCCTCTATCGACGATACGAAAATACGCACAAGCAGCAAAAGCCTGCTCACTCGCATCTACGAATATGTGTAGCTGAAGCGAACGATAGCTATTTGGATCGTACTGTGGAAAGTAGCAACGGGGAATCCTAACATCGCCCATTTTCAACAGAACCGCTACCCACAGCTTCCATCGACTGAACACGTCCTGAGGAACTTTCTGATCCCAATCGATTCCCGCTCTCCAGACGTCTTGGATGAGGATCTTCCCATGAATAACAAATGCAGCCACAAGTCCAAGAGGGTCGTAGATGCTCATCACCACTCGTAGCATTTCTCGTTTCGATGGAACAACCTCGCCTTCAATCAGAATCCGAATATCGTGGCGAAAGTTTAACGTGAAAGTGAAAACATCCGCATCCGGTAACCAGGCCATCCCCAGCAAACGTTCAGTTTGACTTTCTCCGATGAAACTTTTCACTGTGGTTGGATTGGTTTCCCCGATTCGCTGCAGTACTGTGTGATCGTTCGATATCCAATTTCGGATGAAGAATCCACCAGCGGCGTGAATCTTTGCCACCTCCAGAGCTAACTCCGTTGCTTCCTGCGCCGTATCAAGGCTGTCGAGGTAGTCATCGACATGTTTCTTTTTTATCGCTTCCGCTGCTCTAGGGTGTATTGCCTCATGTTCGTCGGCATTCTTGTTTTTCACGAACTGCGAGTGTGCTGGAGAACATGTTGCGCCGAAGATTGCGACGTCCATTACCATGGTTTCTATCGGCAGGTCCGGTGAGTCTCTCCATTTGTACAGTTGAGCACTGCGATCTTCCTTCTGAATCAATATTTGGTGAAACATTTCCATGATATCTGCGCATATAGCAACCTGTCTTTCGCGGAATCCGAACATCACTCTCATCAACGGCGCGAGTAGATCTGGACCGCTCAATAACTCCGTGTTTAATGAAACACCTTCGACCTTGGCCGCAGCGTCCCAGATAAGTCTCACTTTTCCCGGTTTCTTGGGGTTTAGTACTACTCCCAGCGGTAGGAACCAGGATCGACGACGCTCGAACTCTGCCAACTCTTCAGCGGTTGCTTTATGTGTATAGCCCTTCTCCTGCATTTCTGCTATAAGGCGGCGAACGTTGTTATACAGCTCTGGATCTTTGCTGAGCCGCTTCTCGAGACACAGGAGCCGCCGTTTAGCCATCAGCTCGCTGTCCGGAAATTGAACGTGATCGTTCTTCCAGAGCAAACCCGTTTGAAACCTTCCGCTCTCAGTGCGCCGCGTCGTTGCCTCCAGGATCTTCCGAGCCCGTTGGTCTTCTACCGTTTCCACTTCTGGTACCACAGAAATCCCTAGGCTTTCAAGAGCAAAAAAGTCTTGGACGTAGGAGTGTAATTCTTCGTCAGATGTTCTTGCGTCGATGTGCATTTGACGGTGTGGAAGTTGATCGACTCCCCCACGTATACTTCCATAAACGGCCCAGCCAATACGTGTCTTTGTCGCTATAGGTTCGCCGATCCGTCCTTCACGCAGTTTAAGGGTGGCCAGCAGATGAATGTTGTTCAGTCCTATCATAGACTAATTTCAAGACCTCGATGTTCCAAAGAAAACCATTAAATTTTCGGTGTCCAGTCCGGTACCCAACAAATATTCATTACCGTGTATTTTTTTCCGTGTAAATTGCCTTTTGTGTAAATTATATTTAGCGTGTTACACCGATCTGACAGCTCGGACAGCAAGGGACTAAACATAAATTACGTAAAGTGAGTACCGGGGATTGTTCACAATCTGCGAACTTGACTGCGGAAAAAATCGCGACCATGACGCCGCTGGTCCTATCATCAGCCCAGGAACAGCTCCTGAAAAACTTCTCACCGGCAACCCTTCGAGATAGGCGAAGCGCTTTTTCATTTCCTGGAAGTCGATTGTTTGTTCGGGCAAGCCTAGGTTTTCGACAACGTACACCTCCGATGCCTTGAACCGCTTCTCGCTGCCTACGGCTGATACTTCTACTGCAACTTGCTGAGCACATAGTTTCTTCTGTATTCCTCCAGTCCAGTGGATGCATAAGGTTTCCGTGTTTCCTTCAAGCCCGAGCGCTTCTGCAGTCGATTGATCTACCATGGTAACGGAAGATCCGTCATCTAGAAAGGCAAACGTGTCAACTTTACCTTTGCTTCCGTAGAGTGTGACAGGTAGCATACGGAACAGCGTCGACGATGTCAGCTTACGATGAACCGTAACAGTGGCATTCTTCGTCTCCTCAATTGGCTTCTTCTCCTCTCTAGACAAGTCAGAATGTAGCAACCGGTGGTGGCGTCTCTGGCAACCGTTCAACCCACAAACTTCTCCACGACACGGCCAGAGACTGTGCGCAGTCAAGCACCGACCGCAAAGCTGCTTTTCCTTCACTTCCTTCCAACGAGCATCAACACACAATTTTTTGAACGTCGAGCAATTCGCCGTCTGATGACCCCCGCCGCCGCAAGACGGACATGTCGATGCTGGTTCTATGTTCTTCACTGCAACGTGTAACTGTTGATATTCACCATCTGGATCGGTTTCCTCTTGGGTCAATGCCGCATGTGCATTAACAAACGCCTTATCCTTGCCCTTGGGTCGATCATCCTTGCTCGTCTTCGGGTGGCTTAGCAATGGCGTGGCCACGCTACTTGTGGCGGTTGCAACCTGCTCCATGTAATTCCCAAAACTGCTAAGATCCACCACGGGCAGATTTTGTTGATAGAGCGCCCAGTTAAACTTTACAGTAGGTGGCAGCTTTTCTACGAGTTCCTGCAACAGAATGGGATTGGATAGATGATTCTCCAACCCGACTGCTCTGAGATGACCGCACAAGTTTTGCACCATCAAACCGAATGTTACCCACGTATCCAATCGATCCGCTTTTGGCGCAGGAGTATTGCGCACCTTGGTGAGCATATTGGTAACGATTTGCTCTGGCCGGCCATACAAGGTTTGCAGTGTCCTAATGATCTGTGGAACCGACGATGGGTGTAACAGAAGGCTGCTAACTGCATCTTTGGCTGTGCCTTTGAGACACCGCTGAAGCCGCAGTAGATTTTCGGAGTCCGTATATCCACAAGCGCTCGTCGAATGCAGAAAGCTGCTGCTAAACATCGGCCACTCAATAGGATCCCCAGTAAATGTTGGAAGTTCCCTGGAAATTACCTGCCTTGCCACCACTTGCTGCGGCGTCGGACCATGCTGGATTGGTAGTGGACCGCAATTTACGACAGGGGGGGCTTACTTGAACGAATGGCTGTCGAGGGTCATGCTGAGGAATGACATGGGGGGATACATAGGAAAATTCAATGGTGTTTCATGCTGAGAGGTGGCACGAGGGGTACATGTTGGCACAGATTGATTCACGGGCATAGAGTATTGCGATCGACCACCAATTGGAGTGATCATCGAAAGCTCATCCAAGTCGGGTTGTAGGTGAGGCGTATGTGAGGGGGTGGTATTTATTGATTCCAAAGTAATGGCTGACAAATGGGGTACACTTACCAGGTGATTGGGTTGGCCAGGGATGTCGTTACCACCATCTACTTGCGTACAACCTTGGAATCGCGACCACGCTCCCGGTGGTTGGGCTGGCTCCTGTACTGATACTGCTGTAGCTGCGTCGTTTGAGTTCCGTCCACACGTGCCAGTCTGCTTCTGCATCTTCAAAAATGCGGACTCTATTTCCTGCAAACGTTGCAACTCCGCATCCCGTTCTATTAGTTCGTTCTGTTGCTGTTTTTTTATCTCTGCTTCTTATTTTTCTCGAATCTGCAGTTGACGAAAAAGGTCGACCTCGCGCCGACGCTGCAACTCAAACTGCTCTTCCTGGATGCTCTTCATTTGGTTGAGTTTGTTGACAAGGTCGAGCTCGCGTTTGCGTCGAATTTCCATTTCCATATCGTGTTGTTGTTGTTGCCGATTGTGTTGCTGACGTAGGTCCTCGGTCTCTCTACGCCACTTCTCGTATAAAGGCATCGGATTCCTTGGACGTGCACCTCTCTCGGGAATCGTCGGTGGAGAATATTCAAGAAGATTCACAAGCGGCTGTACGTCTACCAGCGGCACACCACCCTTCGCACTTGCTGTTTCGACGAGACGTTCGATACCATCGATGGTTATGCTACCGAACGTTTTCTCCAGTTGGCTGTCAGCTACACCACCAATGCTGGATTGAGGGCGACTCTGAATATCCTCCAGGGCCGCAGTCTTTAATGGAGTGGATGTTATCTTCACGTCGTTATCGTTTACTGAAGCTGCAGCGTTTGTGCTTACAATAAATACTTCTGGCTCCTCAACGATAGCACTGATAACTCCCGAGGCACTGTTTTGCTCATGGACCCACTCCTTCACTCTGTTAGTTTGGTTGGAGCGATCGCTTCGCAAACTCGAACTATCCGCTTCGTCCTGCTGCTCCAGTAGTTCATATTTACGTGCGATATACTCCTTCTCGCGCTCCAGTTTCTCCAACGTCGCTTGTTGAATCTTTTCTTGCAAGGCGCGCTCTTCCTCGAGACGTTGCATCTCACGGGCTAGTCGTGCTCTACGTGAGCTAGACGTACTTGTCCGGACAGATACCGAGGTTGGCGGAGGGATGGGTATGCGGGGAGCGCAAAGTGCACAGGTGTAGGATTTTGAGTGCACTGTTTTGCAAGTCACACCGGCGCAGGAAAAGTGATACCACTTTGTACAATTTCCACATTGCACCATAAACCACTCGGCCTTATTCGGACGATCGCAAGCGCCGCAATCCCTTTCGTCCGCACGTTCATCGTCGACTACGGATGCTTCGAAATTGCCCTCCGATGACTTCACGGATGCATTCTCACGTAGGTCGTCAAACTGGAGGTTAGGTGCATCTTCCGCTGTAACCCGTGCCCGCGATCGTGTCTGCCTTACAACCGATGTCCGATTCATGGTTCAACTTTCCGAATCCTTAAGTTCTTTAGATTCTGTTGGTGTGATTTTGTTCTTTCGGAGGTCTTAAAGCAACTCGCTCTTTTCCGCAGAGTATCGCTAAAGCTGCAATAGTATTTTTTTTATTACTTCAGTTTCATTTTTTGTTTTGGCTCGTACTTACAACTTAGTGTCCGAATTAATTCAATTTCACACAAACAGAACACTAATCTAGATCAACTAGGTCAAGAATCTACAATCATACAAATTATTAGATTATTTCAATAAAAAAAGGAATTCAAATTATTACATCAAATCTTCTACCGTCTTCGATTTAATCTTGCTTATCATTCTACATGACAATCATAGATGACAGATCTGCAATGACAATTCGCCATCTGTCACTTCATCCTTCACTTCACCCACTATGGGCTCACATCGCTCCGGAGTCGAAGGGTCCGCAACAGCAGTGTAGTTCTAGTTGTAGTAGAAACAGCCCTTTTTTGCTGCTTTTCTTATGTAAGAGTTGCTTTCTCAGCAGGTGCTGAACATCTTCCGTGATGTCATTGTATCCAATATAGCCATGGAAGTCTCCCAGAATTGGGTTCTTTAGGGGTATCCGGATTATTTCATAATCGGATTCTCCGCCCAACAATTAGTCGAAATCCAAAATTTCATAATTTTCGGAGTTCGGGAACTATTTTTAAAATGCATTTAAAGTTTGTATGGGGAAATTTTTTTGTTCGGGTCGAACTGTCACTTTATCGATTGAACTGTCATTCTATCCACAAAAATGAAAACTGTTTTGTTAATTTAACCATCAAAACAAAGGTATTGGAATCCAATAAAATCACGTTATACTCAGAAAAATGAGCTCTTTCGATTAGGCTATAGAAACTAGCAATGTTTTATTCACTAAACAACCCAATTATGTAGCTAACTGTCTTCCGGAGGAATTTTTAACAGAATATTTGAGAGTTCTGCAAACGTTTCTGGCATTCTGCTATCCGAGGGAACATGAACAACTATTGCCTTTAAGCAAATCTCACCTTTTTCTACCCATGCAGTACAGATATTCTCGGAGATAACCATTGAAATTATTCGCGTTTATGTCAGGATTCCGCGATGACTTGATTTATGTTCACAAGGACTGCAGAGGCACGTATAGTTCTTCGTTTCTATTAGCTCCCATGCCACTTGCGTTTCTTGGATCCAAAATATGTCTACTTCTTCCTTGATAAGTTCCAAATCTGAAGGTATTGCAGATTTCGCCCCAAATTGGACTATCACACTATTTTTGGTACCCCTAAAAAGTGTGATAAAAGTGCACAGTTACATCGGACCGTCTCGACGTCTTCGGTGCACTTATTCATTGATTTACAAGGAATAAGTGCACCAAAGACTTCAACTCGATCCGACGTGGTCCTGCGCTGGAATCACACTTTGAAGGTATGTGCACACTATTGTGTCAGTCCAATTTGGGGTGAAGTCAGCAATAGATTGCTGTGATTCAACTACATAAAAGGGATGATATTGATTTGGATTTGATATAGCACTGCTAGCTGAGACCTAAGACTTCGTACTGAAATTCTCCCAGCAAATGGAGCGGCTTACCGATCGCATTCATTATGGCTTCGATCGTTAGTTTTTTTTTTACTGCTTGCTAGCCGAGATAGTTCTTACCCGCTTGTTGTATCCAGTAGTAGCTTGATTGCCACGTCATTGTTGTAAATGACATGCCGGGGCAGAATTCTACCACAATTTCATTTAGAAAGTATTATCAAACAATGTTTAATTTATGTTATTCAACTCCCCTTTTCCCGAAACCGCAGTCTGGGACTCGTCCAAGCTGAGCTACTTCAATTTCTCCTGGTGGGACGTGACGACGATGCTCCCGTACTCGGACGAAACCGCCTTCGAGAACTCGCTGCTGGTGCAGAACTCCGGTGCCCTAGCGCTGTCCTCGATGAAGAACGTGTTCCAATCGTTGACGTCCAACTCGCGCGGTATTTTCCTGGCCATCGTGCGCCACCAGTTGGCCAACAAGGGCAATCCGCACTATCCGGGCATGCTGTTCAAGGACCTGTACTCGGCCTGCCGCGAGGCATTTTTGGTCAGTTCGGATCTGGCACTGAGGGCCCAGCTGACCGAGTTCATTGATCACAAGCTGGTCCGGCAAAAGCGAACCGTGGATGGGGCGGAGAATTTGCTGATTCCGATCGAGCACGGACTGCTGCAGCAGTTCATGGAGGAGAACGAGGAGTCGTAGGATCATCGGTGCGACGGTAAGTTACGGTGGGACCTGTTTGGCTATTTATTGTTTGAGAAAGTACAATCTTAGGATGAATAAATCGAATTTTGTCGGAGCGGATAAAAAGTAAAAGAAAACAGTCAATTTAGGAAAGAAGTGATCCCTGTCCACCTACAAGCTCTTGGGACATCGGCAAAACTTGATCGAACAATACACCGCACTACAAGAGAAATAATTTTATTTACGAAACAAACGACACTAAACACTAAATTCGCGCATTGTCGGAAATAGAAAGTCTTTATCATAGAAAATGTTTCAAAAACGAAATTCGAGTACCTACAACACATCACGCTCAAAAGTGCGCCTCTCCATTGCGCTGATGCTCAAGCCTGCTTGCTGCCCAATTTGACCAGCTTTGTCGCTTCGTCCGTTGTCACCGTTTTGGCGTCCAACGATTCCATGCCCTTGGCGTGTGCCTGGACATGCAACGCGTATTCCACCGCATTCAGGTACCTCCGGTTGCAGAGGTGACACTTCATTTCTTTCTTGGGCGTTCGCGTGATTCCAGTGTGCCCAACGCCGGTTCGGACCGGCTTCCGGATGGCACCCGTTTTGCTCGCAGCGGGACGAGTTGAAGCACTGCTACTATTGGCACTGGTGTCTCCGATGCTGCTCGAAGTGGATGTATCCGTGTCGAGGGAAGTGGCACTTCCGCTGGCTGTGGGTGGTTTCAGGAACCCATTCGCGATCGGGGTGCCTCTGGACGGGGAAGACTTGGCCCGTTCTCTATCGTCTTGAGCGAGCAGTTTGCGCTTGTCCGGGATGGGAATCTTCAGGCAGTTGGAAATCATATGGTTCGAAAGGATTTTTCCGTTGATGAAGGATTTCGAGCAGTAACGGCACTTGGTGTCCGGGGTTGTTGCACCGGGCGGTGTTCCGTCTGAGGATGGAGTCGCGGCTTGATGAGCTAACTTTTTGTGCGTTTCGAGAGAGGACTTCAGTCGGAATGGACGCTGGCAGGTTTCGCAGTTGAACGTTTCTGGCTTTTTGAATGGCACTGGAGCAGTGCTGCCAGCTATGGATGGTGGACGAATCCGAGAAATCGGTCTCGATTGGGTGTCTTTCGGGGAGCGATCTGTTTTGGCTTCTTTGACCGGGGCGAGAGATTTACGTTGCTTGGCCAGAGGTTCCGGCCGGTCAATTGAGGAGTCTGTGGTGGGTCGCTTTCCAAGGGTAGTGCGACGAGATGTGTCACTGCTTGTCAACGTAGTCTTGGCTGGTACTTTCAGGGCAACCTTTGAGGGGGCTGTAAGATTGAGGTATTAGAATAAAGCATTAAACGGATTAATCACGATAATAAAAAGTCGACCCACCCCAGCTTACCTGAAACAACGGACCGTCGAGGATTCTTGGCTGGTAGAACCGATCTGCGCGATACAACTGGTGGCATAACCGATTTACGCTTCAAGGCGACACCACTGGTAATCGGTTTGATTGCCGTCGTGCTCGTCGTCGTCCCAACCTTAGGAGCAGGAACCATCGAGTTCCGATTCGGTCCCACCTTGATCGAATCTCCCACAATATCCTCCCCTGCATCCGAAGAAGTTGACATCTTAGGTTCAGGGACCTTGGAAACCTGCGCCACGATCGTCTTCGTTGGAGGAGGAATCACCGATTTTCTTGTCACTTTTACCAGGTCCGACTGGTTTGCCTTCCGCATCTCTTTCAGCCGGTCCGGAATCAACCGAACGGTGCTAGATTTTCGCGAAGGTTTCACAATCGGAGATGCTACTCGATTGTCTGCCACTCCGAATAGGGAGCTTCTGGTTTTTGGTCGCGTTTCTTCGGCAATCTTGGGGATTAACGATTTCCGGACCGCTTTCTTACGCTCGCTGATAGGTTTATTCTCTTTCCCTTCCTTTGGTTCCTGATCCGGTTGTTTCTTCAACGACTCAAAGAAGTTCTCCAGCGAATTCGATTCTCGTCGTTTCTCTGGAGTGGCCAGCTTTACCATTCCGTCCGGATCGCTAACCTTGATCTGCGGAACCGGAGATGCTTTGTTGACGTCCAGCGACTCGAAAAATTGCGCCAAAACGTTCGTCCCGAAAGATTTATGTCCGGCTGCCGGCGTTCCTCTTTCCACCACCGATTGGACACTGCTCTCCAGGGTCATCTTCGATTCCTCACCGTCATCCGCCGACGATCCCTCCGATAACTTCGGTTCCCGCATTTTCTTCATCGCCGATGGCATCGGCTGCTTTTCGTCCGTTTCGTTCAGCTTTGCGATCCCGCTGAGATTCTTCCCTGCACTGCGGCACAGCACCTTGGCAGGCGTCGACGACACCCCCAAATACTTGCAGCTCATTTTGCTCGCAATCTTGACCGTAGCAGGCGATGCGGCCACTATCATTGGCTTCCTGATTGTGCTCACCTCCTCCACGCTGAAGTCATTCTCCAACGTCGCATCGATCGAGTTGTCCTCCTTCTCCGCTGCCACCTTCTTCTGTTGTTCTTCATCTTCCAGCCCTTCAGCCACCACCTCGTTCGTAGCCGTTCCATTGGCATCGGCCTCCTCCGTCACCGAGTAGTACAGCGAGCATCCGGAGGTGATACTCTCGTCGTTGGCCGTTTCGTAGCCAGCCCCGTTGCCTAGCGACTGACAACTCGCGTTGAGCCCCACTCCGGAGGACGAGCGGAGCCGAAGCTTCGCCAAACGATTCATCCTGCTACAGTTTGTTCTGTTCTGATACCGATCACAGGTGACCTCTAATTTCGACCAACTGAAAACAAAAACGTTAGCCAAAACAAACATCCAATTTCAAGACATTTTCTCCACCCCAGCAAAAGCTTTCTCACCTGAATTTCGCCTGGTCCGGTGAGATGTCAGAAAACGCCGCTACAATCGAAATTTTCACGAATTTTCACCAACCCGAACTTGCTATCATAAAATTATCAAGGAAAATGCTGCTTGCTTCGATCGCGATTTGCAACTGACAAAAACAAAAGTCTCGTCGCATCGCTCTTGAGGTCGGTAATGTAGAGCGTGTGGTGGAGCGAGGAGAGGTTTTTGAAAATGTGGCTGCGTTCTGATCGCTCGAATCGGCCCGAATTCAACAATGGGTTCAGCGAAATAACCGATCTGCTCGAATAATTTAGGGACGCGGAATGGTCCACTGCACGAAATTATGCGGGCCTGCTTACTCTCACAGAAAATTTGACGTTTGAGAGGTGCCGACACCGTTCAAGCGTCAAATTTCGTGTGAGAGTAAGCAGGCCAGAATAAATTCGTGCAGTACTCCATTGCAAGACATTCTTTGATATTTTACAGTAGACGCTCGATAAGTGCAACATATTTACGTTTCAGTCAGGTTTCAGTTATAGATAGTAGAGTAAACATAGATCCGTGTTGATGAATCCGTTGTATCCAAACGAACTGTCAAAATCTGTATCCAAACGAGCATGACGTCACGATTTGGACAATATCAATGGAGCGCATGACGTCATATTCAACCGTCACACTCTTGAAAATTACTACTTACACGCTTGAAACATTTTAGTCAGTGGTGTCCGCAGATCTATGTTTACTCTACTATCTATAGTTTCAGTTACCGAATGAAATTCGCTAACTGCAATGACTGGCAGCCGTCAAACAGTTGTCAATTACTATTAGACGCAGCCAGAATGCACTCAAAAACATAGCAATGCAGCTGTAGTGCATCCCAAAAACATCGCAACTCTGTTGACGTTTTGTTTTTGTCAGATTTAGCGGTGAGATAACTGCAAAATTGTTGCACTCAGCGGACTTGCAGTTAAAAAGCATTGCAGTTAAACCGTTTACACCGACAATTGACAACTGTTTGACGGCTGTCAGTCGTTGCAGTTAGCGAATTTCATTCGGTAACCACAAAATCTAACCCTATCCCGCCCATGACTTCTTTTAGTGTTTAAAAGTAGTTTTTATTATTTTTGCTCAAAATGGTAAGAAAATCTTATTTTCTATGCCCAAATTATCGTTTAATCGCTCTGAAGCACCACCAGGCATTTGAAGAACTTTATTTCATGATTTGTCTCGTTAAAGGGCTGTTTGCAGCTCATGCGAGGTATGCACTTCAAACGGAATCGCTCAAGTAATTTTCGTTCCGTGACCGGAATAAGAGCCGATGCACACGGGCGGCGCGTCCACGCAGCGTGCACGCAAGTGCGTCCTGAGTTACACACAATCAAATGGGAGGATGCACACGAGAACGCAACGCTACCGCACCGCAACCGCGCCGCACCGTGTGCGGCATGCAATGCCAACGCATGCCCCACAGGAACGCTGCGGCGACGCAGCGTGAATTCACGCAGCGTCAATTAACGCTCGTGTGCATCGGCTCTAATTAAGAAATTTAACACAGCAAGCCCCATTTGATTTGACGATTCGTTTCAGCTCCGTATTAGGATCCGGAATTAAGCGACGCTTTATTATTTCTTGAGCGATTCCTTGCCTGAATTTTCCAAGCATCGAGATAGGCTAAGAAATTTCGTGCGATCTGCATACTACCCAGAAGGAATTTTTCGGCCTATGTTGATCCATGGGAAATTCCTTGCCTGAATCGCGCAAGAAACCGTTTTTCTTCGATCACAGTACGCAGTTGCGAAGAAATGACAGTTCAAATGCCAGTCACCGTGGAAAGTTTCTGCCAGGAATCGATCAAGAAGTTTCTTGAGCGATTCCTTGCGAACACGAAACTGGGCTTAAAAATGGTCAAAGCACAGGATGCTTCATTTGACAATCCCAAAAAATCACCTTCGGAACCAGTTTTATACAAATTTATTACAATGGATCATTGAAGCCGATTTTTCCGCTACTCACCGCATCAAAACAAAAGCGCCACCGTATATGGACGGTAACACAGTGACAGCAGTCGAGTTACGTCAAACACACAAGGCTACGGTGGCGCTATCTGTTCTTTTCATAGCGGCCGTTTTAGTTATTTTAGTGATCCATTCGAGACAAATTGTTCTCATAAACTGCGAACTTTTATGACACACTGGGAAAAAAATCTTCATTCCTTCTATGTGTCCGGGACATGGATTTATGCAATGGGGGTGAACAAATGTTTTCCATTAGTGCGACTCATACTTTTGATGAGTCACCATACCCAAGTAACAGTGCTGGTAGCAGGTCACTTTTTAGTGACTTAGTCACTTTTTTTGGGTTGGTCACTAAAAAGTCTCTTTTTTCAAGGTCAGGTCACTAAAGTCACTATTTTCACCTAAAAAGTCACTTTTTTCAACTATTTTGGGGAATACGGATTGAAAAATATCGAAGTTTTTATTTTCAGTGTGTAGCATATGCCTGTGATGTCGTTGTTTACATTCTTTCTATTTTTTAAAACAGAGCGAGAAAGCGAGACAAGAAATCAGCACATTAAATATGTCTTCTGCGTTTTTTTCTCGTCCGTCGCTCGTACCACCTGTCAGTGCCAGTATCCCGTCCACTCAAACAACTTGCTCGCAAGATGGACCAACCAGTGGTCTTAGCCAGTCGTCAAGACAAGTTCAGAGAAAAAAAAAACAACTTGCTCGAACTGATGTGTCTGAGACTGTGGTTGAAGGAAACAAACTAGTCGTCTCTTTCATTAGTTCATAAGAACGCATGCAGATAAAAGAGATGGCTAGTGTTCTTCAACCACATATCTGCACTCGAGCTCGAACAAAGTGCGAAAATTTTTCTACGCGTCGGTGAAAGTGTGGTGCAAAAGTGGATTTTGAATTTAAAAACCTATCCATTTTCACGAGTTTCCGCCTTATACAAGTGTATTCGGTAAGTAGTTTTAGTTTTGTTCATGATTCATGCTTTTATTAGGAAGCATGCTAAACATTATTGACGATTTTCAGATAAAAATGGGAAAGTGCACGTTCCGTATCGAGTGGCTCAGAAAAATCGACGCAAATGGGTGCCAAATTTCGGATTGGGCAAAGAATCACGGAGATACCGAAGCGTATTGTAAAGTATGTTCTAAACCCTTTTCCGTGGAAAAGGGATACCAAGCTATCGAACAACATGCGAGCTCGGCTAAGCACAAAGATAATTGGATTGGACGACAAGGACCTTCGCAATTGCGATTACGTACCGAAGTGGATTTGAAATCAACCGAATGCGCGGGAACTGGTGGTGTCACTAGCGGAAAAATACAGCTCTACAGTCCGCGAGATGCTGCTGCAAGAGCTGAGCTGATTTGGCTGCTTAAATGCATTGTGTCCGATTTCCCAGCTGCTTCCTGCGATGGTATTGCTGAGACGTTTTCGGCAATGTTTCCGCAATCGGATATCCCCAGCAGTTTTTCCTTAAGCAGGACGAAAGCTCGATATCTTGTCACCGACGCTTTGGCTCCGTATTTCAGGGAGTTATGGTTGAAGGATGCACGGAATTCAATATTTACTTTATGCTATGACGAAACGACCAATGCAGCCGGTAGAAAGGAGTTACAAACCGCTGTACGATATTGGTCGGCTTCGGAATCGAAAGTAAAGGTGATGCACCTTGAAACATTTTTTATTGGATCTGCCAAAGCAGAGGATATTCTTGATAAATTGGTGGAAGCAATGCGGAACGCTTCTCTTCCGTTGAACAATCTGTTAATGCTAGGTATGTATTTCCATCTTTGTTTTAATTCAGGTTTTAATAAATTGTGGGATAGATATGTTATCGCTTTACTGATTTACTGATCTACAAATCAATCGTAAATATTTCAAGATCATCAGTTTACTTTCTGATTTTGTGGTTCTTGTCAACTAATTCTGCAGGGACTATTCTGACTATTAATGAGAAAATTACAAACTGAGGGAGGGTAAGAAGGATAAACCAATTTGCCAAACAAATGCATAGCAGTTTACATCAAAACAAATCTAAAAAACGTTAAAACAAATTCGATTTTTTTATCTATCCATTTATTGCAACTATGTTTTCATTTAGTTTATGGGTTCTAAAATAATCCAACGAGTTATTTGGCTCACACCTTCATTGTATTTTGTAGCATCATTCACATTATTGGATTATTGGGTTGATTTGTACTTTTATTAATCCAACAAACACTGTAAAGTTTAAAATTAAAATTGATGTTTCGCTAATTGTAGGCAATTGCGAATAAATACAAATTTTATAATTTAAGGGAGTGACGGACCCAACGTTAATAAAAAAGTGGAACGCCTTTTGAATGAGCGGATCATACAAGAGCGGGGGAAGCCTCTGCTACTCGTAGGAACATGCAACATACATATTTTACATAACGCCTTTCTGAAAGGACTGGAAGAGCTTGGCGAGGACGCCTCCGATCTTGTTTATTCGGTTCATCATTTCTTCCACGGTTGGCCTGCGCGAAAAGAAGACATGGAAAGAATTCAAAAGGACCTCGGCCTCCCAGTCAACAATTTTATAAAACACGTTTCGTCGAGGTGGTTAACGCTAGAGCAAGCAGCAGAACGTCTACTTCAACAATGGCAGGCTCTCGTCGAATATTTCTTGAACTTCATTCCGAAGAAGCGCTCTGCATTGTCAACAAAACCTGCCTATCTGAAAATCAACAGGATGCTCAACAAACCGACAATAAAAGCCGAAGTATTATTTGCAGCATCCAGTGCTCACATTTTTACCAAATTTACAGGTAATCCGATAAATTTTAACTACATAAATAAGTTTGTCTACCTCACTTTTTTGGAAGCATTATAGGGATTTCTTCATAATACTATAAAACAACTATTTCAATTTATTTTCTTTGTTTGTTTAATGAGTGCAATAGGTAATGGAATTAGTTAAATTTTATTTTGCTCTGTGGTACACCGATGGATGATAATATCTCTAAGGGCCGATTTCTTCACCTCGGCTTAAGGTGAAACATCAAGAAATCCCATTGCATTTTTTCAAACAAACTTTAGAGGCACAAATCTGACGAACAAAGCATCGAGCCAAGCCGCATTTGTTTTTCCTGGCTTTGCTCACTTCCAAAAAGAGGCAGCTTTTGCAAATCGAGAGCATTTGTTTACAAATTTTCAATATTGGTGCTCTTGAAAACGTGAGTAGGGGACCAAGTCGGCCATTGTGGCAGCCATGTTTGTATTCTCTGAAGTTTCTCCTTGACCGGTAAGCCAGGCTTACCCATACAGTTAAACCTGGCTTAACGCTTAAGCCAGGGTGAAGAAATCGGCCCTAAAGATGATAACTACATTGACCGAAGAACCTAAATGTGATTTCACAATTGTGAGGTGATTAATTAAATTTGCCTAATTAAAATTTCATTATAGGCTGCTTCCAGAAAGAAGAACCGTTAATTCATGTTATGCACACCGAAATTGATCGACTTGTGCGGATCATAATCGGCAGGGTATGCACTTCAGATGTGAGCAATCCTAACACAATCGTATCAGAAGAAATTTTCGACAATCCGGAAAACCTTTTACCTGTTGAACAGGTCATTGTTAGTTCGGAGGTAACAGGGATACTTTCAAAAGTAAAAGAGGTAGAAAAAACTAATTTTCTACTTCGAGCTAGAAAACATTACATTGCAGCTTGTAAGCATGTAATAAAAAAATCTAGCCTAAAAAACGATTTCCTCAAACATTGCCGTTGCCTTCATCCAGACTCGAGGAAGTCTGTTTCTAGCTCTGCTGAAATTGCGCTGATTTCTAAGAAGCTTCCCATCGATATAAAAACAGATGTCCTGATAGACGAATGGAATTTGTTGAAGAATGAGACAGATGCGGTTGGTAGTGACAAGCTGAGGATAGATCAATATTGGAGTCAGTTTTACACCAAAAAAACATCACAAGGCGAAGAATTATTTCCTACAGTAGGAAAAATCACAAAAGCCACGCTAACGGTATCACACGGGAATTCCGATGTTGAGCGAGGATTTTCTACTTCCGCACGAGTGCTAACGGACGATAGATCGTCGATGAATGAGCGCACCCTAAATGGAATAATGACTATTAAAAGTGCACTAAAATCATACGATAACAAACCACAGCAAGTTCCTATCGACAAAGAGCTTTTGTCGCTGTCATATAAAGCTCATCAAAGCTATAAAGCTCACCTAGAAGAAGAGAAAAGGAAAAGAGAAGCGGAAGATGCACAAAAGCAGCGAGAGGCGGAAAAGAAGGCGGAAGATGAGAAACAGAGAAAGATGGTGAAGGAAATGAAATCATCGATTTCTCAGAAGGAGGAAGCATTAAAAGCCATCCGTAAGGAAGAGGAAGAAAAACGCCGAACGGCTGATAAGTATGCTACAACAATTTTCATTGATCGTTTATCGTGTCATAGAACAATCCTTTTTTCATTTCAGGTTATTTGCTGAAGCCAATGCAAGGCTCCGGAAAGGCATTGACAGCAAAAACATGCAGGAGGTTGAGTTGGCTCAAGCCATGATGGAAGGCGTGTCGACCATGCGCAAACAACAAGCGGTGCAAAAACGATCGGCAGATAATTTGCAAGACAGCTTGAATAAGAAAAAGGAAACACTGATCACCAGCTTTTTCAACAAAAAACCGAAGAAGTAGAGCAAATGCCGAAAAGTATAGTACTAAGACTTGAACGAATCAACTTGAGTCAAATAAATGTTTTACTATAAAAGGTTTCTTGATTACATTTTCACAACTGAGTCACTTTTTAGTCACTTTTTTCATAATCAAAAGTCACTTTTTGGTCACTTTTTTACGCCTCGTGGTCACTAAAATAACTTTTTTTGGCATGATTGATCGCTACCAGCCCTGAAGTAACCACTAAGCCCTGTCGTAAGCTGTCTAAAGGTCATAAAAAAGCTTTTCCGTGTCAATAGGCTCTATAGAAAATTTTCAAATGTTCTCAGGCATTATACAGTAGACGTTCGATAAGTGCAACATGTTTACGTTTCAGTTACCGAATAAAATTCGCTAACTGCAACGACTGACAGCCATCAAACAGTTGTCAATTGCTGTTGGACGCAGCCAGAATGCACTCAAAAACATCGCAATGCAGCTGTAGTGCATCCGAAAAACATCGCAACTCTGTTGACGTTTTGTTTTTGACAGATAGCGGTGCGATAACTGCAAAATTGTTGCACTTAGCGGACTTGCAGTTAAAAAGCATTGCAGTTAAACCGTTTGCACCGAGCGAACGTCTACTGTAAATAGTAAGCACTGAAATAAGCCGTATATTAGTATATGACGCTATGCTATAGTGCTTGTAATCCCAGTGTCTATGAGCCGAATAAGAAGCCTGACAGTGCTGTTAAAAGGCTTGGCCTGCATGACGTTTATATCAATCAAAGCTGATTTCAAGCAAAACAAAAATAAACCCTCGACTGATCCGGAGCAAGACGATCAAATATCCTTGGAAATTTCTTCCGATCAATAGGGTGTTTGAAGCTTGTTATCAGACACTTTAAGCATTGAATTGATACAGAAAATGTATAACTACTTTCTCGATTATATTATTAATGCATCGGATGTTAATCTGTGGAGTATCAATCGTTTTATCCACATCCACAGACGAACACCAAAACTAATCGATGAGCGATGAGCCCCATTTTAATTATCCTGTTATTGAACCTCGTCAACCTCCCAAACTTCCCTAGCTGCATCTCCTGCAAATCTCTCTCAGCCATCCATAAAACCATTTTATACATTTCGAATGCGGACACTTTGTGCTCGATTTCCGATCTGAACATCGGATCGTCCGGAACATCAACGCTGTACCAACTTGTCTGCTTTTCTTTAAATACGGTGCTGAGCCAACTGATCTGTTGGTTCATCGATGGAGCAGATGGGAAATGTGACGAAATCCACTTAGAAATAACAATTCCGAGGATATCAGATCGAATCTGAGTCAGGCCGTAAAAATCGAAAAAAAATAAACTTCAATGGAAAAAACATCCAGAACAAAAAAAAGAAGGTAAATAACTTTCTTTTTTTTTGCTTTTTTTCTGACTCTCATTTGACAACTCTTCCACCAGAGACTTGGTACGCAGATTGAAGCTGGCCGTATATCAGCCGAATATTTCGCCAAAATTGGCTTTTAAGCAGATCTATTATAGGATGTAGTTCTGGTAAGCTCTGTTAACATTGCTCTTCATGTGAATATAGAACCAACTTGGTGCCAATTTTTACGGCTTAGTGGTTACTTGGGTACAGCAGCGACTCATACAATTTAGAGCACATACTATTCATGTGCTAATTTGCCTGCGTAATCTGGTACAGTAGACGTTCGCTCGGTGCAAACGGTTTAACTGCAATGCTTTTTAACTGCAAGTCCGCTAAGTGCAACAATTTTGCAGTTATCGCACCGCTATCTGTCAAAAACAAAACGTCAACAGAGTTGCGATGTTTTTCGGATGCACTACAGCTACATTGCGATGTTTTTGAGTGCATTCTGGCTGCGTCCAACAGCAATTGACAACTGTTTGATGGCTGTCAGTCGTTGCAGTTAGCGAATTTTATTCGGTAACTGAAACGTAAACATGTTGCACTTATCTAACGTCTACTGTATTGGTTGCATATACTTTGGATGTGGTTTGGCACATGGATATTTGCCATTAAGTATGAGGCAATTTTCTAGAGTGCACCAGAATTTTAGAATGGGATGCAAACAATGATTACATTGCACAATTGCTTATTTTTTGCACGCCATGTGCCCAGTGGTGCATATTGTATAAAATTAAGGGTTTATATACACATTTCAAGCCTAACTTTACCAAACACCGTATCTAACAAAAATCACGAACGGAGAAAACGGAGGGGAAGTTCGCTGTTCCCATAGCAACTTATACATGTGCATTTTAGGAACGTTAAAAATCCGGATATTGTTTCACAAATCATCCCCAAAGATGAGTTACACAAGTAGCCCTTAACGAGATTCAGCGCCTCATGTGAAAAACTCTCTTTTGTTTACATATGTTACATACGGTGTTTGGTAAAGTTAGGCTTGAGTTCAGTTCTTTTCAACGTAAGACTACACAAATAGATAGTAAATCTGCTAGGGAACTATTTTTATTCCAACCAATGAGGATAACTAGGCCATTAATTAGGAGGTCAAAGTTTGTCATTATTTTTTTGTCGAAAAAATAGCTTTTCGTGTAAACTTTTTCTGGCAAAAACAATTTGTATGCGCATACTTAGTGTAATGTCTTAAGATAGAGAACAACATGTGAAATCATGATTTACAATTAAAAACATCATTAGTTTCAGAGATACAAGGGTTGAAAGTTATGGTGCTCTACAGAAACCATGGGCCTCGCCATGGGCGGGAAAGGGTTAATGACCAGGACTGTAAAGGCAGATAATCTGATCATCTCATTTATCCACGACGACATGCTGGACCTCCACCGAGAGCAAGACACGGCGAAGGAAATTTGGAGCACTCCTGGAAAACATCCACGTCTATTCGCGACTACGAAGTTGTCGAATGTGCGTGAAGGTTTACGTGAGAAAAAACGAGAGGGAAATATTTTTTGCTTTTTTTACGCACATTCTGACAGTTCCTTACGAGGTTTTTCATTACACGCTTAAATAATTCTGCACACTGGATGTGTAATCCTCACGCACTTTCCTTCATCGCTTGCAAAGATGGCAGAATGTGTGAAAAAAATGGGTAAGGCAAGCTCATTCTTTGAGCTGATGGGACCTTACTCATTTTTGTGCAAGCCGTCTTAGTTGGCAAATGCTTGAAGAAGACATTTTTGTTTACAAAGTTAACTGGCCATTGTGACTACTATAGTTGACGTGCGCTGGTGAGCTGTTTTTTGGCTGCTCAGCAGCAAATTTACGAAGAAAATAAAAGTTTCTGCGGTGTTCGCGAGCTTATGTTGTTTCCCATCATAGTGAGTATTAAATAATAAAATGAAAGATAAGGATAATAAATTTTCGACCTTTTCTTGAATTTAGACTAAAAAGCGATGAAGGAACCTTAAACCAAAATGTCCCATCCAAGGGAAAAGATACAGTGACCCCACATCGATGAATCACCTTAATTTTTGTACACTATTTATGAATCACCATGTTGATCAAATGGAGTGATTCATAAACTGTGGTCATTTTTGCCGATTCATAAATTGTGGGGTCACTGTATTTGCTCGCAGCAGGCTTCGGACAGATCGGATGATCATAGCTGGAAAAGAGAAGGCGGCGGTTGCCTACCACGTAATTGTGGCCGGAAGAAAGCAACCTGTAAAAACACCTCGAATCGGAGACATAATTGAAGCCTTTGTGCACAAAAACTCATGTAATACGCGTTTTATAATGTTTAAATAAACTTGTGTGAAAATTATTGTTTTCTATTTCAAACAAAAATCAGAAGAATAAATTTAGTCGAATGTGTAACGTTCACACATTCTCGCAGCAAGCGAAGCGTTTTCAGAATGTGTAACCTTCACACATTCTTCAAATCAGTCTGCAAACGCTTCGATGTGTGACAGTTACACAGACTATTTCGATTCACAGGCATCAACACAAAAATGTGTAAGGTCGCTTTGCACAAATTTAGTGTGGTCCTGGAAAATATGCACAAATGAGTGATCCTTACACATTTTTGAGGTGACCGATTTGAGCGTGTAGAGCGACAAGGAGTTGGAATCTCTTTTACCTTCGTAGTCGCGAATGGAATCCGTTGTCCAGAGCTTATCTTAAAATTACTTTACCTTTCGGGAAAATTGACCGCACCCTGGACACTAAAGTGTCTTATATATTCGAGCAGTTCCGTTATAGTTTCACCAAATTTGACAGTTTGTTTTGACATTTCGTCTCCCGTTAATTTCTTTTGTTTGTTCGTGGTTGCATTTTGCCAAACCGTTGCTAAGCGTGTGTGTGTGCTGCGATTTGATTTCGGCCCGTCGAAAACGTCGCGTACACTTGCTGCGGTGCGTTTTGATTGAATCCGCGAACCCCGCGAACGCTGAGCTAGCGAAACAGCAGCGAGCGAGCAGCAGCAACAGTGCGAGTGTGACGGAATCCATCGTGTATTTTTTTTTTATGTGGATCGTGTCTGTGTCTCTCGCGAACAGCGCGGATTGTGTGTTGGTAACGAAAGAACATTGACAGACAGCGAGCAAAAGAAGAGAGAGACGAGACAGCCACTGGCAGCAGACAACAGTGAAGGAAAAAAAGCTCTTTTCTGTGACGATTTTTGCGGAATTACCGAGCGATACCCCGGAGGAACCGACCGTCAGCGGCTAGAGACATCCGAGGATTCGAGTTTGCTGCTGGATTCCGGTGAGTAGCGTTCCGGGTGGGGTCACATTTCGGGGACAAAATCTGCGACAGGTTGCGCCCCCCATGAATGGAAGTGCTTTGCACTCTCGCTCGGGAGGGGATTAGCCTCAAAAGTAGGTAAAGGTGGACAAAAAGAAAGCAAAGAGGAAAAAAAGACCATCGACATTTTGACAAAAACACACTCGTTGTTTATTGTCCATCATTCGAGGTGTCTGCGTTTGGTGGTCCGAATTTAAGGTAATTTTTGGATGTGCAAAACGCGTTTTGTTATTCATCAAACGAAACCTCGAAAATTTGGAACGCATTTCTTTGCATTGCGTATATGTCCAAATATCGATCCCCTCCGCGAGTGCAGTTTTGTTTATATCTGTATGGTGCTTATGCCTTCTTCGATTTTGGACTATTAAAGCGCAGCAGCTGGAGCTGCAATTTTTTTTAAATTCCAGATCCAACGAAAATGACGATGTTTTTCTTAATTATTTATGTGTTTGTCTCAAACTGTGCACTATTCATTACGCCTAAAACACACAATTTGCATCATCGGTTTGTAATATTAACTCTAGCCTTAGTTTTGAGAAGGGCCTTTATTTCTTGATATACCTATTCTGCCGTGTGCAGCATGTTGTCCCATGTTCTATGGGAATCCCTATTAACATGCGACAACTACGCTGCACATGTCAGTATTGTAGCGAACAACCAAAGGACAATCCAAAGAAGAATGTAATTAATCATAAAAATACTCATTATTAATGAATAAAATTATTCAAACGTCATCAATTATCATCACAATATTTTTTGGGTTTAATTATCGTTACGTTTTAAGTTAAATGATTAAGTTTTTTCGCAATTTGATCTGATTTGAATTGGAATGTTTGTGATGATTAACAGTAATAACAACAATACCAATGTTTAAGGCTTTACGGGGCGTCATCAGAATCATCAATCATTGATCTTAAACTTTGAATACTGCATCAAATGGGCTGACAATTTGATCGTTTGTTTGCTTACATGTGATAAACAATTGACTAAGTTCCTCCTAATGTAAAATTTTTCTAACAGTCGTTTCCTTGACCTGATATAAGGTACTCACTAACAGATTATCGTTAAGAATAAATAAACAAATTCCAAATTACTAAGTTTTCAGTTAGACCAGTTCACTGGAACTGGAAATTTGCATCGTTAAAGTTTCGAGGGTAATGATGAAGAAAGAGACGGAATATAGCTAAATATTGTCACGCTCCGTGTCATCCTGGAGCAAATCAATGAATTCCAAGAGTCCCTGAGAAAGTCATCGGCCTCATTGAAGCACAGTACAGGGCATTTTCGTACAGAGTACTGCACAACGGTGTTTTGTCCGATCCCATGCGGGACGTTGCTGGAGTGAGGCAATTATGTATTGCGACACTTGCACCCATTTAGACTCGGCCCGAATTCATTATTATCACAGTCGAATTTCGCACACGATTTCGCGGCGGATAACGTTCACAAATTAGCTCGAGTTCATGACAGGGTTATCGATTGCACAACTGTTGAACAAAAATTAAGTTTGATTAGTGTGAAATATCGCTGGGAAATGAAAATACAGTGGATTTTCAAATTACATATCACACAAGTCTACACATTAATGAGAAACCCAATATACTATCACCGCTACTGTTCCGCATCGTAATCTACAAGATCCTGGTTGGTGCGATTGATCGTGAACCAAATCATGGGTTGCTGTGCAGGTCTCACCATCAACGTCAACAAGACCAAATCGATGGATGTAAACAAGCAGTGGGTAATGTTGAAAGCTTCCAATATCTTGGTAGCCAAATAACTGCCAATGGTGGCACCAGAGGTGCATGGATCAAGAAGGCGAGGGCTGCCTTTGCGAGTTTAAGAAACATATGGAAAAACAATCAGATTAGTCGACGCACCGAAATCCGAATTTTCAACTCGAACGTGAAATCTGTTCCGATATACGTCAGTGAAACTTGGTGTGTATCAGCGGAGAACACTCAACGGCTGCAGGTCTTCAGCAATAGATGCCTGCGGTATATAATTCGTGCATGGTGCCCTCACAATTAGATCTCCAAAGTGGAGCTAGGTACATCGTCGGTGTCATCAAAAGCCAATGATAGCGACAGAAATTCGGAAGCGAAAGTGGAGGTTGGTCGACCACACTCTACGCAGGGGCGGGAACGAAATCTGCAAACAAGCGTTAGATTGTAACCCAGTAGAACGCCGCGGCAGAGGCAGATTCAGAGGCTCATGGCAGCGCAGCTGCAATAAAGGAAGTCGACAGAAATTTGACCTGGCCACATCCATCTACAGCTTCATCGTTCCTCCCCTCACTGCAGACCTAACGTTGAACTATCCATTCTCGCCCAGAGAGATGACCTTTGCCCTCGCACGTAGTAGTGTCAAATGAGCACCGTTGAGGTAGGATATCCTCTATTAAAAAACCTACCTTTCTAAGCCAATATAACAACATCTGGTCATATCAATTTCTTCTTTAACTTCTCCAGAAATTCCGCAAAGGATTCGTCCAGAAATTTCTTCATGGTTTCCTTCAGGAACCTCTTCATGAAATACCCAGTATGGCTCCAATCTGGACGGGATTTTTATGGACCTTTGTGGACGAGTTCGAACTTCCAACTTAGGCAAAGTGCTGGGTGTTCCTGCTTCACTTACTTCCATTTCGCGAGAGTCAGGCTCATAGCTAATCGACATATCCTAATGGGTTTCTGCCAAATTCACAGCAACAGGGTTGACATGTTCCTCGACTTCGACGTCCATATCTTGAATGGCAGCTTGACATGGATTCAACTCCTTTTATTTCGCATTGTTGATGAAGATGCTGTACGCCCGAATCCATCGAAGATTGAAGCTATCGTCAAGACGCCTGCGCCCACCGATATCACCAGTCTTCGTTCTTTTTTGAGCGCATTAAACTTCTACTCAAACTTTGTGCAAAGATTGCATCAATTTAGATGACCCTTCGATGCGCGCCTGTTTCGTTCAACTGGTCTTTAACGAGCCAACATGCATTTCAGAAGATAAAAGACATTTTTAAATCAGATCTACTACTAACGTACTACGTCCCTAAACTGGAAATCATCATCGCTGCAGACGCATCAAAATCGGGTATTGGATCAGTTGCTATGCATCGATTCCCTGATGGAAACTTGAACGCATTCGCTCACGCTTCCCGTACTCAAGCTGCAGTCGGTTACAACCAAGAAAAAAGAAGGCTAGGCATTGATTTTCGCAGTACTCAAATTTTATCGCATGATCCTTGGAAGAAATTTCAAGCTACAAACCGATCATCAACCACTAACTGCTGAGGATTTTTGGTTCAAAGAAAGGAATACTTTTGCATACAGCAAACCGTTTGCAAAGATAGGCGTTAACTCTGCTGTGCTGCGAATTCGATATTGAATACGTTTCAACAACCCAGTTTGGCTATGCAGGTGTGTTATCACGCCTGATCATCAAACAAATGAAACCGGACGAGGATTTCATCATAGCTGCTGTTCAGTTGGAAGAGCATATTCAAGTTCCGGTAGGTTAGACGAAGCTGTTGGAGTTTTGCTATCGCCAAAATTGTTAAATTTCAAACAATCTTTATTAAAACTTATTTAGTGTGTTCTGTACGAGGGCTGGTACGCCTGCAGTTCCTTGAGGATTTTTTCTGGAATTCCTCGAGGGACTCCTTCAGAGTTTTCTCCAAAAGTTTCTTCAAAGATTTATAAGGAAGTGCTTCAGGAATTTCTCCATGATGTTTTTCAGTGATTCCTTCAGCCCTGTTGAAATCTTTCACATTAAGTGAGCCCTCCAGGAACTTTTTTAGAGATTTCTTCAGAGATTTTCCCTGGTATTCTTTGAGGAATTGCTTCTAGAATTGCTTGAGATATTTTTTAGGAACCCCTTCAAGCATCCCTTCAGAGATTCTTCCAGAAGCGCCTTCTGGGATTCATCCAGGAATTTCTTCTTGAAATTCATAAGCAATTTCATCGGGAATTCATTCGTGGGTTCCTTCAGGGATTCCTTTGGAAAATTCGTCAGTGGCTTCTTCTGTAGTTCATTCGAGTATCCCTCTAGATGTTTCTTCACTTCCTAGGAAATACCCTCAGAGAAATTTCTCATTGTAATGCCGGAGAGATTACTAGTGTAATTGCCTCAGAGATTTTGCCAGGAGCTCCTTCAGGAATTCCTTAAGACTCATCCCAACAAACATTATTGCTGTACAACAGATGAACAAGCCGCTTTTATGCTTGATTTTAAAAAAAATTGGCTGAATAAGCTGTTATTCAGCTGACATTGTTGGGATTCCACGAATTTCTTCAGGGATTCCTCATGCAGTTGATCCATCGATTCTACGTGGAATTTCTTTTGTAATTTCTCAGGAATTCCCAGGAGTTCCTCATACAATTTCTTTTGAAGTTCCTTCAGTGATTTCAACTAGAGTTTTCAAGGATTCCTCTCGGTATTCCTTCAAGGATTCCCCTAGAAGTCCCTTCAGGGATTCCTCTAGGAGTCCCTTCAGGGATTTCTTCAGCTTCTTTGGGATGTACTACGAGATGTACTTCTGTATTTATTTAGGTAAGTGCAGCTTGACTGTAGTATACGGCCTTTGCACGATCCATGTATCTTGCAATGCTCAGAAACGAACTCCGATGCATATGGAAACGCCTTTCGAACTACATATCCGTAAAAACATAATTATCTGCATAATATCCCCGCATCGGCTATGTTGTCCTTTCTAATCATTTGATTATTATCTCTAATTTCCAGACGCGTTCTATCCTACAAAACATGGAGTCCCCCACGGCCCTACTGGATGCCGTCGCCAGTTCATCACTATCAGTAGCTGGTCCCTCGTCGTCTTCGTCGTCATTGTCCTCGTCGTCGACGGTGGAATCTCCCGCGGCTGCAGCGAAAGAAATTTGTAAATTTTTCAAAATGGGCACCTGCCGCTACGGGTCGTCCTGTCGGAATGAACATGCAGCCTCCGCTATGGAACAACCGGAACCCGGTCCATCGTTTGCAGCCGATCCAGGACCCAGTACCAGTTCCAACAGCAGCAGTTTCACAATTGATCCTCTCAAGTGGATCAACGCGCCGGAATTCGTTCCGAAGTTCAAACAGTGGCAACCCCCTACTGATTCGGTTGAGGTGCAAGAGGCGGATGAGGTTTCACCGGAAGAACTGGGAGTTCCAATGGATTTGGCCGAAGAAGATGTGGTAGCTGATGACGAAGCGGAGGAGGAAGACGCCGTCCCTGCCGCTGGAATGTCCTACGCGGCCATTGTCACAATGAACAACAACCACAACGGCTTGGGGATCATCGAGGACCACGTCGATTCTGTGCTATGTCCGTACTTCGAGAACAGCGGCGTCTGTATGGTGGACACGTGCCCGTATGCCCACGGAGCTATGTGCGAGCTGTGCGGTAAGTTCTGTCTGAACCCGCTGGACAAGGAACAGCAGCGGCTGCACAATGTCGAGTGCATCAAACAGCACGAGCTGGACATGGAGCACTCGT
Source organism: Aedes albopictus (assembly GCF_035046485.1). Lineage (NCBI taxonomy): Eukaryota > Metazoa > Arthropoda > Insecta > Diptera > Culicidae > Aedes > Aedes albopictus. The sequence continues at coordinate 47,474,048 of NC_085136.1, forward strand.
TCGCCATCCAGCGATCGAAGGATAAGATCTGCGGCATCTGTTTGGAGGTGATTCTGGAGAAGCCGAGCCGGGAGCAACGGTTCGGAATCTTGCCGAACTGCAGTCACATTTTCTGCCTGGAGTGCATCCGGACGTGGCGACAGGCGAAGAACTTCGAGAACAAGATCAAACGGTAAGGGTAATCTTTCCATCCGACATAAGCAGAGTTATAACACGTAATTTTTTTACGCTTTCAGAGGCTGCCCCACGTGTCGCATCTCGTCGGACTTTGTGTGTCCCAGTATCGTGTGGGTAGAGAGCCGCGAGGAGAAGGATAAGCTGATCAACGACTACAAGAAGGCCTGCAACACGACGCACTGCAAGCACTTTAAGCAGGGTACGGGCAAATGTCCGTTCGGGAACAAGTGCTTCTACAAGCACGCCCTGCCCAACGGTCAGCTGGTCGATGTGGGTGGTCCGTCTCGACAGACCGACAGCCGACTGCGGATCAGCCATCTACAGGTAAGAATTTTCGATTCGTACAAGAGGTAGTTTGCACCAGATTTCAGGGCGGTTTAGGTTAACGCTTACCCATTTTGGAAATGTAATCTACTTGGCCTATAATCGTATCCTTTGGGGTAATTTCACGCAGGGCTTTGCCACTGTCTGCGCAACAACTAACCGACCTTTTCCCCCATCCGCAGGACTTTTTCCGCGAGGTGCTGCACCAGCGAGGGCGCCTTTTGACCGACTTTGTGTCGTCGATCTTCTCCGACAGCGACGACTCGGAGATGTCCGAATTGTACGATCTGTACGACATCTAGTTGCTCAGCCCTACAACAGTAGCAGCAGCAGCAATAGCCCGCCAGTCGCACCAGCAGCAAACGCACCAGGATCAGTCGCAGCTGCAGCCACAGCAGTCCCAGAATGGCCAATTGTGCCACCAGCAGCAGCAGCAGCAACAGTACCAACACCACCAATACCTTTACTACTACTATTACTATCAAATCCTTACCGGCAGCGGTGGTAGCACCAGCCGCAACAGTAACAACCGCATCGGCGGCGGCGGCAGTAATTGTATTTTCGTCTATTTAGTCCATATTGGAAGTGGAGGAGCAACGCTCGTGGCCGTCGGACCTGGTGGTGGTGGAGGAGAGTAAGAAAACGTGTGTTCGTCTTTGCCCCGACCAGGTTAGTAGATACATAGTAGGCCACGACAGATGGCGCAGTAGGCTCCGCCAGATGGCGTGCTCTTTGTTTACACGTGCGAGTGAGATTGGCGCCCGGATTCCGCTTGGCGGCGTGCCTAAACTGTAGGAAATTCCTGACGTATTCGACATAATCTGTGCCCCGTTGTGAAAAACGCGGGACAGACTCGTAAAATTGTTGATGTCGAGTTTCTTGTTGTTTCATGATTTCTGCCCCGATTCTAAAATGTTCACGTCCTTATGCGTTATCGATTGATTAACTTATTTATTTGAAGATTGTTCTGTATTTCTATTTTCTGTGTGAAAATTCGGCAGTCTATTGATCATCTGTGTTAAAATAGCCCAGTTCTGAAGGTAGAGATTCGAAGATTCTTCGTTCTGGCAAGGGAGTATTCTTCCAAACAATTGTTCATAACTATTATCGTCATTTCTACTTTATTTGGTACATTGTAATTAGTGTGTAATAAGTTTGAGAAAAAAAAGTCGATTTCCCATCGCTATCGAGTTATTGTTAAGTTATAACGGAAAGCCATATAACCCACCTGCCTCCGCCTGGAGAGAGAGCACTCCGCGCCGGATATCGCACTTGTCCTCCGCTTGAGAAGAAAAGTCGCCGAGTATCCGCGTGATCATTGCGCAAGCGTTCTAAAAAAATGAACGATTGCCCTCAAAATTTAGCTCAATTTTACGTTTAGGAAGTCAAACCGTATAGTTTTGTACCTGAAAATCATCGGATTCTACTACCTCTCGCTCCTTCCCTCTATTGTTCACTCAATTCTCTCACCTCCGATTCATGCAAACACGTTCGAAGTAGCCCTTGCTTTGTACTGACGACGACAGGTGGGAGGCTCAAATTCGAAATTTTTGATTTCAAACAGTTGAGTGATGCAAACGAGCACGTTGCCAGGCAGGGCGAATGAAACAAATACAAACATATTATACTCCGGTTTGAAGCAAAAGAAATGTATCAATGAAAAAAAGTTAAACTCTAATAAACAATATCTATTTCTATATTAGGAATCGATTGATTATCAATAGAATCGTTTATAAAGAGCAAAACTATTCAAATGTAGGCGCCACAGAAAGTCATCAAAAACGCAAAACCGAAATACACATTCAACACGCATACACTACACACACCTACCTTATGAAACAAGTGTGATCGTTATTATGAGCAGACACGCAAAACACGTTTACACACTCACACACACCTTCAAGCGCAAGAATATCCGCTAAATGCCTAAACAACACTATTGAAAATGATTATCAATAATCATCAATTATATGTAACGGATTATTACGATTATATATATATTACCTAATAAAACTTACAATAATAGTTGTTTTTAGCGAGAAAAAAAAAACATACGAACACAGAACACTTAACAAAACGTTGTCGTCGTTGTCGATCATTATTATGACTTTGTGAATTCGAGAGATCAAAACAATACTAACCACTGGCATACTACGCGCGAGCAAAACAAAAAAAAATGCAAACAGAAGAAACAAACAAAAAATTGTGAAGCGATTCCTGGAATCGAACAGCTGCATGTGTTATTAGATTGAGAGGAAAAAACTGAAAAAAATACGAATGGCAAAAGTTTAATATACATTATGGTAAATATCTACTAGATTGAAGCAAACATTAGAAAAAAAAAGAAATCTGGTTTTACTGAACTGACTGCATCAGTTGATGAAAGAAAGTGCTCCCCTTCGCTTGTTTGATTTGATTTTTCGCGCATCGTGACGTATATTTTTATTGCATCCTAATGATCTCAACCCTCAAAACCCCAGGACAAACTTTTTATTTTTAATCGGTAGATTCTCAGGAACTATAAAATATAAAAATAAGTGGTTTTCACTATGATCGATGGAAAGAGTTATACTTCTTGCAATGATAGTTGTCAAACCGGAAGTCCATGCTTGAACCTGATTTTGCACCGGTAATAAGTGTTCCCTGGTGCAATGTTGTGGCGATATGTTCTACAGCTGCCTTTTGGCTACTTTTTCAATAAATAGTTGTTTATTCTCGGTAGATCTATTAAATTGAAATCCAAATCTGGCCTTTAATTTCTTAGCGAAACGTGTTTAAACAAAGTAGAGTCAATTTTGTAAATTAGGACAGAAACCGATAAACGCCTAAAAGTATGCAATGGTCTTATAATTATTCATTTGCTTAAGTATGACCCGTGTTTGAATTCTAGATGGATTAATCACATGTGTGATACTTTTAAAACAAGGTTTTTGGTATACCGAACAAATTCTTCATAGACACAAAACCTCTAAAATAATCTTTTCATGTACAAACTGATTATGGATCTTAGGGAACAGTGTATTCCGAATCCTACCGGAAGTACACATCTGGGACCAAGTTTCACATGCAACTCATGCTAGAAAACAACCTCAGCATTGTGTTCTGACATTGGCCTACCATTTCACCATTTGAAGAGTTCGGAATTATTTTAAAATGCCAGATTCTTAGACGAATCGCCGAAACATTGAACCAGGGAACACTTATTTCCGGTGCAAAATCGGGTTCAAGCATGGACTTCCGATTTGACAATTACCCTTGCATGAAGTACAACTCTTCCCATCGATCATAGTGAAAACCGCTTATTTTTATATTTTATAGTTCCTGAGTATCAGCCGGGTAAAAATAAGAAGTATGTCCTGGGGCTTTGAGGGTTAATTGAACTACCTACATTTTCTGGATTCACTACGAAGATCAACATATGACACCTCTTCACTATAACGCTATAACCATACTTAAAACGTGAATTTCACTTGGATCTGAACAAATATCTTAGGTCGTTGGACACAGATCGATAAACCTGAAAACAAAACCAAACAAAATATAGCAATCGACAGCTATAATTTATTATTCAATTTCAATTTAATTTATTTGTCTAGAATTCAACTTTCTTATATCAACTATTCACATTTACACTTCAGAGATTTGGTTTTACCATTCAACTGAGAAATATTTCACATACATAAATACAAAGAACGAACATTACCAAGGTTAGGGGTAGGCGGGGCATTATGGACACCCGGGGCAGAATGGACACCCTCAGTATTTTGAAATATCCAGACCAACAATTGAAAAGGCCGCATCAACATTTTGTAAACAAACATGTTTCTGTCGATTTGAGGCCTTTTGAGCTCCACCCACACACCTCACCACTACTAACAGAAAGCGCAAACACCAAGCTTTCTGTTAATGGTGGTGATATGCGTGGGTGCAGCTCAAAAGGCCTCAAGTCGACGGAAACGTGTTTGTTTACGCAATGTTGATGAGGCCTTTTCAATTGTTGGTCTTGATATGCGAACTTTTTTGAACTTTTAATGAATGGCGAATAAAGTCCATTTGTCTAAAACGTATTTTCAGGAAATAAACATTCGAAATTAAAATTATACTTGATTTTACACGAAAAAGTTGCGTCCTCCGTTTTTTGTGCATGGAAATTATAATTTTCACACCATCTAAAATAAGATTTAGTGATTAATTTATTGCAGATCTATTAAAACCTGATATTTCTAGAACACATGCAAGTAGTTTTGCTGTATCTACATGCTTAACATGTTTGTATTTTCATCTTTATTACATCGAAAATCAAGTTTGGAAATATCTTCTGTTGCCGGGGCAAAATGGTCACTCACCTTTTTGAAAGAAGCGGCAAGGGAAAAATATAACCTAAATCACAAACCAACCAAATTCTTCGATTTCAGTATATTTTCGGTTAAATGTTCACTATAGTAGGCATAGAGTGAAACAAATTAGTCAAAAAACAACAGCAGTGGAAAATAGTTGTTCTAGGCACAGCTGTACATGTCGACAAAAACGAAGCTTTATCCAAAACAGCCTGAATTTAAATTAACTGAACAAAAATGAACTACTTCGGCGTATTATTCATCCATAAAAGTTGTTTTGCAATGAAATAACTTTAAAAGTGTAAATAATGTACGAAATTCGTAAAAGTCTCATGGTGTCCATATTGCCCCATGGGGGTGTCCATTCTGCCCCGTATGCTTGAAGACAGTCATGAAAATCTAACATTTTTCATAACATTTTTTGAAGTGAATAAATCATTTTTCTGCGTGAGCATTCTTATGCAATAGATGTTAATTAGACTTTAAAAGGATACATGTATCAAAAAACTAAACTTTTTTGACATCTTGCCAGGTAAAGTTGGCAAAAATCTTAGGGTGTCCATATTGCCCCGCCTACCCCTACCAATAATCGTATCGTGGAGCACTCACCATGATTTTTTAGCCGATAAGCATTCCCAAGCTCACCGTGCATATTTTGATCGCTAATGCAATGAACTCAGCTGTCACTGTCTAGCTGAGGAAAACTCTCGCTGGTTGCAGTGGCGCTTGTAAACAAAGATACTCACGCTCTCGAAGTGGTGTTCATTCATCGATCACAACTCTCGCACCGCTGCTCGAAAGTGAACGATTCGAAGGAAGCGAAAACTAGAGCAGTTATTATCGCGGGTGATAATTTTCACTGCGATTGATAATAATTTATCACCACGAGTGCCGATTCAAAAGAAAAGCAGCGCGGTATCGATACCGTGTCTTTAAACAATGCTCATCAAAGATGCACATTTTTATACTTTGATGCATTTACCTACACATTTGAGACACATATTTTGCGCTACAGCAAAATGAGCTTGGTAAGCAACTTTAACGGTATTTTAAACCTAACAAACTGATGAACCGGAAGGTGTGTGCCTTTAGCAAGGTCATTTCATCGAGCGTGGATTGGTCGTTCTCGTATTACAAGTTAAACTTGTGTAATACAAAATGCACTGGTAAGAGCACAAGAGGATGGTGTTTTCTGCAATGTTTGCTTGAAGAGTAAAAAAAGATGTAGTTTTAGGAAGCGTGGACTCCCTCTACGATTATGGGTCGGACCGTATACATATTACATAGTTAAAAAACATGCTTCTCGGAGGGAGAAGGGAGGAATCAAAAATTGTACAAACATACTAAAATTTAATACATCACATATCATTATCCTGACCATTTAGATAGAGATAATGTAATTGGACAAAATTGCTTGCTTTTTTGTGCCACTCAGCGGAAGAATTACATTTACGAATCAAGCGATCTATATCTTCTGTAAATCCTTGAATTATTTAATAACTTTACCGAATACACCATTTGTCCAATAAATGTCCCTCGAGCAGTCGCGGCTTTGACTACCTGCAGCGACGCCGCGCTCACGCGGTGTACCACATGCGTGCATTTTTCATGATGCGTGTCTCAGTACACGACGCAACCGCTCCCGGGATATTTATCAATTAATCAATTCCGAGATTTAAAATCTTCATGCACTTGAGTGCATCAACTAACCCATTTGCTAATCAATCGGAAGAGGAAAGCAACATTTGACAATTTCAGCCCCCCCAAAACCCCCAACTACAAAACAACTTTTATATTTTCAAATTTTTAAAATGTTGTATGAAGAGCGTTACGCGCTAGGTTTTCTTCCTCCCCGTTATGTAATTTTTGAACGAACCCTTGCATGTCAGTCCTCGATCTACCAAGCAAATTTATAACTTTATGTCTGACTAATTCCGAACCCTAATGCACACAAACGGGCTTCTGATGAAATCTTCCCCATGCTTCTGCCGATTCCGATGATATTATCGCCGTGAGTGGGAATCGGAATGAAAGCTGAGAATCAGCACGATATTTTCGAGCAGATTATCTTTCGCAGCTGAATGGAAAATAGTTCGAGAGCGCTCTCGCAATTTTCATTCCAGATAGTTGGCGGGCAACACACTCAGGCTGGATGAGTTCATTCACGCCTTTGTGAGTAAATGAACGAGTTGTTGTTTCTATGATGAACATTTGGGACGATACACACTGAAATTAATTGTTTGGCTTTCGCGAGAATTTTCGTCTATCAGTAACCTTGAACATTACTAGCTACGTTCGGCTATTTTAGGGAAAAGAGTGCAAAAAAACCCTAGATCTCAGATTATCCACAGAGAACAGACGTCTATCTTCGCTTTTTGCCTTGTGTAAAACTTTGTAACGGTCATTTCAGAGTATGTGGTTATGCTCCCACTACGCGGCGCTAGCGTCCCATCACTTACATTGTTGTGTTGTCATTTTTGTTTCCAGTGCTCGCCGTTTTTGGCCGTTTGGCGCTCGTGTCGCTTTGTGGGCTAGTGTATTTTAACGATGAACACTGCCATCATGGGGTCAAATCGACTTTATATGTGGGGCAGTCTCCGTTGGTGGCGTTGAAGTACACTTAAATCCCTTACACAAGATTTCAACGTATTTTTGTTCGAGCTTAAATGTCTGTTCTCTGTGGATTATCTTAAAACTAGTATCACAGATGTTGAGGGAAGAGTGCTCCGATGAGCGGATTCACTGACATCTCACAGGAAGTCCTGAAGGATCTCGTGGCCAGTTCAATGCTTGCATCGACGGTGTCGATTCCGGCCGGCTTGTGGAGATCGTCGGTCGGGTACCTAGGGTTCAAGTTGTGAACCATCTTGAGCAGCTTGTTCTGTTTTACCTGCAGCCTTTTGTGGTGAGATTGAGCACAGTGATCATTGGTCGGATGACGCACTTGACCACCAGTAGCTTGTTTTTAACGTGCAGCTTCGACCGTCGATTCAGCAGGGAGTACAGCGCTTTGGTAGACCGATCAACCTTTCCGGCGACGTAGTTCACATGCTTGTCGAACTTCAGCTTCTTGTCGAACAGCACTCCAAGATATTTGACTTCATCGTCGCATGTAGCTGGCTGACCATTGACTGTAATCGACCTGCGGGGAAGGTGTCGAGCAGCACGCCTCCTCGTGAAGAAAATCGACTGCGTTTTTTCTGCGTTCAATTTCATTCGCCATTTCCGTTGGAAGTCCTGGAGATTGTTCATCGCCGCTTGGAGGTGAGTAACGACTCTATGCGGATCTTTGTCCGACGCTAGGAAAGCCGTGTCATCCGCAAAGAATGCGTACGATACACTGTCTACCATCAGTACGCCAAAAGTTAGGACGTTGTAGAGAATCGGACTCATGACTGATCCTTGGGGCACGCCAAAGGGGTTGTTGTGGGTACCGGAGTTTTCACCATTCACGGCAACCGTGAAAGTCCGAATAGAAAGGAACGATTGCACAATCTTGACCAGGTAGAGTTAAAGGTTCAAGCGGAAGAGCTAGTATACTATGGCATCTTGCCACACGGAGTCATAGGCTTTTTCCACATTGAGAAGAATCATGCCAGTTGATTTGCCCGTTTGAAATCCGTATTTTACCCTTTGCCCGCATAACTAGTTGGTGCACCGTTGAGTGTCCCGTTTTAAAACCGAACTGCTCCGCTGGAATGACTTCTTCCGTTTCTAGATGACGGTTTAATCGTGCGAGGATTACTCTTCGAAAACTTTGCTTAGGCTGCTGAGAAGACTTATCGGTCGGTAATTATCTGGATTGGTGATGTCCTTGTTTGCCTTCGAGATGGGTATCACGTTAGCATGTTTCCAACCGGTAGGAAAGTCCCCTAGGGCAAGGCAGGTGTTCCCGATTTCATCCTGTCCGGGAGATTTTCGGATCACCTGGCTCTTCGTTGTTATGAGCGGCAGCAAACGCAAGACAACTATAATCTTTTTGCCTGAAGTTCGTTTTTTCATGCATTTCTAGGAGTTAAAAAGTCTTCACAACACTGGTCTGTTGTGTTATTTCATGTTCCATTCCAGTGTATTTTTGGCACTTTGTGGAACTCATGAACTCAATTGCTTGCCTATCCGCTGAAAACACTCCTAGGTAGGTAGGTACGCCATCACCAATAATTCTCCTCCGGCAGCCCTTTAATACGCTATTACTTTGAAAGGGAGGCGATTCATATTATGCACACCGCTTCGTTAGCCATTCGGCTCCCGTTAGATTGTTATTACTCACATTTCGCTATTCAGCAACCAACATACTTTGTTATTTGTTTGAGCTGAGCCATTTGGCTCCTTTGGATTTGTTAGTATCTAACATTTCGTCGATCAGTTACCAACTACATATCTCTTAATACATACATTCACCGATGACCGGTGTCTTCCCGATGCCGCCCGTATGCCATTTGGCACTCGAGCTTTCCGTGCAGACATGGACAGTCTCCGACGATGAATCTAGCCTACCCGACAAAGAGTTCCGTTATACTGGAAGTTCTTCCGGAACCGATACTCCACGCCTAGGTCGGTCTTGCAATTCCGGTTCACAGGCGACCACCATGATCCGGTGCTTCTGTCCGATCGCTCTACTCGGACAATCCCCGACAATGGACCTTGTGTTACTCTGACAGAGAATTTCGCAAGAAAGGACGTTCTTCTGTTACCACCCGTGTGACATTTAGCACTCGGTTCACGTGCTCTTGTCGGAGTTCCCCGACGAAGGAAGTTCTCCCGAAAACCGACCGCTACAGCTTATTCATTCACGACTCAGGTTGTCCCCAGTGGCGAATCTACCACACGCTTTAACAGAGTTACTGCGTATGATCTGGATTGTCACTCCGATCACTATTCTGCTGTCCTCGCTAATTCCTCTGGAGAATTTAATGACATCTTTGTCAATTTTACCCGGATTCTAGAACGGCGACCCTGCGTTTTCGAACCTACTTATGCAAATTATTTATTGAACCACCCATGACCTAACTGTGGTATTCCTCTCGTGTTATAGCAAGTATCTCCAGTAGGAGCTTCTATGGACTCGCCAACTACCAGCAACGTGATATTGTTTGCAAATCTAACGATTTTGACGCCTGTCGGTAACACGTGGTAGCACCCCGTTGTACATTGCGTTCTATAGCAACGGACCTAGGATAGATTCCTGTGGAACGCCCTTCACTATCGTTACGTTCTTCTGCCCCGCACTATAAATGTTATGGTAGCACAGCGTCTGGGTTTCAAAGTAGCTACTCATAATCCTGCTGAAGTAGTTCGGAACCTTGATCTCGTATAGCAGCGATGGATTTCCACCCTGCCCTGTTGAATGCATTCTTCACATCGATCGTGACGACGGCATAGAAGCGGTAACTTCGTCGGCAAACCATCTCATGCATAGTTAATTTCACACAACTTTCACTCATTATGCTAGGTACTCCACTCTTTCATTCTCGCTGTTACTTCTCACGGTTATCTTCGTAACTAAACCAAAAGCCCGTTGTAAGCCGAGTTGAAGTTCCCACACTTCCTCTTTAGGTTTGCAGTGAGTGCTTCGCCTATCTTCTTGATATGAAACACCTCTGCTATGTTCTTCGTCTTGGATCCGATCCAAAATCTTCACTTGATCGAAGTAGTAGATTGTCCTTCCATTTGTGGACTGCCACGCCCGATTTCGGGTTACTTCATCGGCGCAGTCATATTTGTGTTACGCCACTCTCACATTGAGCATCCTTTTCGTTTGGGCGATGTACAGCTTGTCGTCAGCCCCACATGGTATGGAGTACACCACGTTCTTCTATTTGCCTGGTGGTATGCGGTCCTTCAGCTTGCAGAATATTCGATTTTTATCTTGTTTTGCGGTCTCTAGATGGAAGAGTAACCTCGTTTTTCCTCAAGACTTCCCTCAACTTTTCGCTAAGATCGGGTATTTACGGGTACGGATGTTGCAGCACTGTACGAGGGCGAATGAGGCATGTTATAGACAGGCGCGGAACAGACAGAACTCAGTCTTCTTTGTACCACAAGTCGACATGTGCCCAGACAATCACGGGAATCATCCTTCGAGCGAGCGTGAGATGGCGGCAGCATTACGATGAGCATCTCAATGGCAACGTTGCAAGCGTAACTTCCAAGAGATTGAGGAGAAAGCTGGCCGGTTGAAAAACAATAAAGGCATTGAAGCAGATCAACTACCAAGCGAGCTTCTTAAATACGGAGGAGAAGCACTGGTGAGAGTACTACACTGAGTCATTACCAAGATTTGGGAAAAAGAAGTTTTACCGGAGGAATGAATGGAAGGTGTCGTGTGTCCCATCTACGAAAAGATCGACAAGTTGGATTGCGGGAACTATCACCCGATCACACTGGGTACTGAGCGCTGCCGACAAAATACTCTCTCAAATTTTATGCCGCCGTCTATCACAGATTAAAAGAGAATTCGTGGGGCAATATCAGGCTGAATTCATGGGTGAACGCGCTACAACAGATCAGATGTTCGCCATCCGCTAGGTGTTGCAGAAATGCCGCGAATACAACGTGCCCACACATCACTTTTTCCTTGATTTTAAATCGGCGTATAATACAATCGATCGAGAACAGCTATGGCAGATTATGCACGAATAAGGATTTACAAATAAACTTATACGATTGATCAAGGCGGCGATGGATCGAGTGATGTGCGTAGTTCGACTATCAGGGACACTCTCGAGTCTCTTGGAATCTCGCAGAGGGTAACGGCAATGTGATTTAGAGGGTGAAACAAGGAGAACGGGAATAAACACGAGTGAAGGGATTTTCACGAAGTCAATGAAGCCAGGCGAATCGGATTAGCGATTAATGTGTCGAAGACAAAGTACATGATGGCAAAGGGCTCCAGGGAGGAATCACCGCAGCCGCCACCCCGAATTGCTATCGACGGTGGTGAAATCGAGGCGGTTAAAGAATTCGTGTACTTGGGCTCAGTGGTGACCGCCGACTACACCAACAGACAAATTCAGAGACGCAGAACTCTACGATCGAACAAAGTTCGTCGTCACACGAAGTTAACCATCTACAAAACGCTGATTAGATCGGTAGTCCTTTATGGGCACGAAACATGGACTATACGCGTAAAGGACCAACGCGGAGTTTTCGAACGTAATGTGTTGCGTACTATCTACGACAGAGTGGAGATGGAAGACGAGAATTAGAGAAGGCGATTGAATCACGAACTGCCTCAGCTGCTGAGAAAACTAACCATCGTCCACACGAAATCCACGAAAATCGAAGGCTTCACGGTAAGCGGGCCACGTTTTCAGGATGTCGGATAATAACCCGATTAAAATGGCTCTCGAGAGTCATCCGACCGGTACAAGACGTGGAGCGCAGCGAGCTAGGTGGGTCGACCAAGTGGAGGACGATCTGCGGACCCTTCGCAGAGTGCAGAACTGGAGACACACAGACATGGACCGAGTAGAATGGAGACGACTCCTACGTACAGCAGAGGACACTCAGGCCTTTTTTTTTTCCTTCTAAACCATAGGGGGATAAATCTGCTCATCAGACACCCTAACAGGAAGGTTAGGGTAGTGTGGGGATGAGGCCGTCTTCTACAATGCCGGTAGAAGCCAGGACTACTCTCTCCTCGACCCACTAAAACCTATGGTCGCCAAACCCTACGTCTCTCCGGAACCACCAAGAAGGTATTGCTTCAGAGAGGGGCTAGTGCATATCGCACCCTCAAGGTTAGCTGCCGTAGCCTAGCAGCAACGAACATCGATGACTCGCTCTGGAGAGTCCATCACGATAGCATGCTGGCGCTTAGCCAGTTTCCCGAGTGGTCCTCGCCACTCCCTTTGTCCTCGGAAGGCGGGCAGGGTCAACCCCGCCCGCGCCCTACTGCTGAGCGGACATCAAGAACTGATGCCCACGTGCAACCCGATCTGACCTGCCCGCAAAGGAAGGGTATCACTACCCTTCAGGCCCTATCAGATGCACCCGTAGGTTGCAGACAGCAGGATCTCACCTACCCCGACCCTTGCCGGGGACCCCTTTCCAACCGCGGGCTCAGATCCAACCCAGTAGACCGACGCCACGACAGCACCGCTACCGGGACTTCCTCTCCGCGGCCACTTAATCGCTGTAAGGGTCGATCTCGACCGCAGGGCACCGGTATGACCTACGAAGCCGACTTCGAACCCCTGGACCACCTCTTGTACTGCATCTGGACTAGCCATTCTCCGAGTCCACGCGCCACCTCCTCTGTAGCTCCCAGACGATATGGGTGATAGCCGTTGAAACGGCATTCCAGCTAATCTCATCCCTACACATTCTCTGGACCAAGTTGTCCGGAGTTGTGTCCTCCCCGCATGTGGCAAGCATGCGGTCACGCATTGTGCGAAAACGTGGGCACACGAACAAAACGTGTTCCGCCGTTTCCTCTAAACCATTGCACACTGGGCATTCGGGAGAATCCGCATGCCCGAAACGGTGTAGATACTGTCGTGTCTGTCGGAAGCAACCATGACCTGTAAGGACCTGTGTCAGGTGGAATGAAACTTCCCCATGGCGCCTATTAATCCAACTATCTACCCTCGGTATCAACCTATGGGTCCACCTTCCTTTGGTGGAACTGTCCCACGCGCGCTGCCATTTGACCATAGAGGCCATCCTGACAGTCTTGCGTATGCCTCTTGTGCCGCGCATTTTGAAGCACTCCATGTCCTCACTGATAAGAATGCTGATAGGCACCATACCAGTAATGACACAGAGAGCGTCGTGTGACACGGTACGGTACGCGCTTGCAACCCTCAGACACATAAGCCTGTAAGTACAGTAGAATAACTAGCCACAGAAGTCCAATGTCGGGGCTGTTCGTGTGACTAACATCTAGTTTGCCACGCCCTTACAGCGTCATTAGCGGTACTAGAAGTGTCAAATAAATTTTGTTTACCAAAACAAAATATCCTTTACAAGATGAATACTTAAAAACAATGATTAATTACACTCTAAAAAGTCTTCACGTCCAATTGACGCGAAAAATCACGTAGACTTGCGTTTTCACTTTTTTGAATTCTTTCACATGGTTCATGTAAAACTCACCTGGGGTCACGTCAGATTGACATTAATTTCATGTAACAGTGACTTGATTATCAGGTATGCAAAAATTAGTGAGTAATTTTGCATCGTGAGTGGCCAACATGGCGTCGGTTTGTTTATCTTTGCCATTGTGACGTCGCAACTTACTTGTTTTTTTTTAATAAATAGTTATGTTTTAAGCTTTTAGGCGTGAAATTATCATCCTTAGCTGGATTTTAGATATCTCATAAGATATCTACTACGAATACATAGCGTATTTTCAGGAACAAACCTGGTCTGGACTGGAGTTGTGCCTGATAAAACTCTTCCAAGAGCTGAACCTATTTTGCCGTCAAAGTTTTGTTTCACAAATTTATTATTATACATATTTGGAATAAAAATGGATAAAATGGAAGTTAAATTATGTGCAGTGTTTGTTATTTCTCTTTTAAAGTATTAGAAATAGAATAAAAAATTAGAACAAAGCTACTGTCCAAACCATGTAAGTTTTACATGAATTTCCGGTAATCACATATCTCTCAGTTGTGAGTTCCCTTACCTTCGAATCATGTCATTCTTACATGAAAAGTATGGTGGACGAAAACCACATATGTTTTCAGGTAATAGGGACGTGAAGAATTTTTGGAGTGTACAATTAGAGTTATCAATTTAATTAAATCAAGCATAACTTTTCAATCCGACGTAACTCGAGAATGTAAACAAATCCGGGTTTACTGCTGCATGCACGATTCATAAAGCAAATTGAAGAATCCACATCACAGTTTAATGATTTATTGCTTAATTTGTTTAACTAAGGGCCGATTTCTTCACCGACCCGGCTTAACGACGTAAGCCTGGTTTATCTTAAACCACACTTAAAGTTAAGCCAAATTCTTAAGCCAGGTTTAAATATTTGCATTTCTTCACACCGGTTTAGCAAATAAAGGCGACGGCTTACGCTAAGCCAAGCTTATCGAAATTTCCCATATCATTCCAGTGACTTTCCAATGGAAACGTCATTTTAAGCCGCCGATATTTTAAAATGCCCGTTATATGCAGTATGGAGTAACAACAACAAAACATCCGCTGAAATTTTAGCAGGAAAAGCGGAATCGCTCAGTATTTTTTTCGGATACAGAAGGAAATTAACAATAATGATCTTCCTAGACTGTTGATGTTTTACCTAACGCTAGTATAGAAGATCTACGATTTAGTACCTACCTGAGGATTGCGGACTGAAATTTGACAGCAGCCAGGCTGCTGCCAAACCTCCAAAATGATCAGAGTGTGCCTGGATGCAAGTTCGGTTTGCTTGGTCACGCTAAAACAAGTGAAACGTTAAATGACACACAAACTTTGCCACCAGATACGAAAATGTTTTTCTAACGTTTATTTATTTGAAAATTTTGTGTGAAACTTGTCCAATGTTTGCAAATTATTTTTCCAAGCCCATACAGGACCAAATCAGCTGAATATATACGCTTGATTGTAACTTTTGCTGTTATTCATCTGTTTAAACTTTGTGTGGAGTAGTTTATGCGTGCACTTTGAAATAAATCTCCATAGAGATAAGCAACTCAACAACGGGGAGCACTGGAAGAAAACGTACGCGCTCAAATTGAATGAACAAAAAAGTTGAGTCCGCACACCTCAGGTACCTACTACATATGATCGTTCCACAACATTTGGTGTTCGAATTTGCCTCTCATTGTACAAAGTTGGAGTGCCACATTGCAGAAAAGGCGTTGCAATGTTGATTTTATGTTTTGATATCCATAATCGCCTTCGATTAAAGTTGCATTTCGATAGTGAGTTTTTGAAAATTTGTTTGTCGTGAGATGCTCCAGAGTTCAGACCATTTTTCGAATATGTTGAAAATTTTGAACTGCGTACATTCAATGAAAGCCACAGCAAAGTTCAAGTTCAACTAGAAACTGAAATCCCTTAATAGAAACAGTTTATTCTACTTTTATTCCATTCGTTGGTGTTTTTAATGTTTAGGTGCCGTTCACAATGCTCTAAAGAAAAGGAAAATATGATCGTGCGTTACGGCCCATGCAAAAAATTAGGATTTTAATATAAAAATGTGTTAATACGATGCACGCTGCCTTGTACTAAAATATGAAACGGAACGTTTTTTGCAGTGCTAAAATAGTTATTTATGCCACAAGTTGCAAAATGATGATTTTTTCAGCACGAGTTGTACATTTATCCAACCATGTTGGATAAAAACAACGAGTGCTGAAAAAATCGAGTTTTGCAACGTGTTGCATACAAAGTTTTTTGCAATTATAAAAAACACCCATCAATTACAACCTTAACTGCACATTCTGAGAAAACATGCAAGCGGGCTTCCACGTGTATTATCCATCTTAGCCTATTATCCGATCGAGTAGGCGTTTCACTAGGCCTACAGACCAGGACAGACCGAAATGGTCGGTCACAAATTTTCAAGCTCTCGTCCAGTTCAGTCTGGTACTTTTTCTTCTAAGAGGAGAAGTTTTTAGAAGAAATAATACAGGAAGTGACCGAAAGGACGTGCGCGGACATAACATTTATAGATTTCCGGCATATTAACTTTGTTAACTATGAGAAATTAAGCCAAACTAGGAGCAAATTGTCCAATCAAACAACAGTGCCGAGAAGTACTACTTTTCGGCACACTTAAAGAGTGCCAAAAAGTAGTACTTTTCGGCACACTTGTTAAAGTTTGGAAAAGTAGGCCAATTCGCTGCCTTTTCACCGATTGAAAGTAAGCACTTTCGAAACGTAATTACAAAAAAATGTAATTACGACCTATCTAGATTCAATGTCATCGAATATCTTCGAAAAAGGCATTAATATTTATATTATAAAGCATTTTTGCAATGAAAAACAAATCACTAGAATATGATCATTTCTATCAGTACCATCGTGCTTCGCGGTGGTTCGATGGGAACAGTCATGTATTCTATCATGCTAGACACTAAATTTTGATCAAGCAAGCTGTACCATAACCGTGACAATTTGGCAAGCTCTTGCCGTGACAACTCTAGTTGTGGATCAAACAATTGCATTATGATTCATAATACAATCGAGATCAGTTGCATTATGAATCATATTGCAATTGTTTGGTATAGTACGATAAACTAGTCCGTTGTGATACGGCAAATATAAATCAAATTTCATAGTTCTGAGTTGCAAAAAGATATTTATGCAATTCAGTGTCATAATTTCTGTTTTATACTACTCATTTCAGTATCATAATGACCTACTTTTCTGTACCGGTTCATTATGCAACTAAAATGAGTTGCATAATGAAAAAAAGTTGCATAATGTTCATAATGCAATCCATTTGAGTTGCATTATGAACATTATACAACTCAAATGAGTTGCATTATGAAAAAATCGTTGCATAAAATGTTGTATGGAACTCGTTGCAAAATTTTATTTTTCAGCACTCTTCGTATTTATCAAACTCGGCAAGCCTCGTTAGATAAATGTACGACTCGTGCTGAAAAAATCAACTTTTTGCAACTCGTTACATAAATAACTATTAAAATCCACTTGCGTCGTATTTTCGGCAGCTTTGTTCTCTTCGTCACGGGAGGTTTTTAGAAACCTATTGAACTCAAAGTTGGCCTCAAATCCTTCCAAAGTAGGATGAATGATATGGAAATGTTTCAGGCATTTTGACCGTCAAAACCCCCCCACGACGGAGAGAACAAACCTGCCAATAATATCCAACATCACCCAATTAGGTATTCAAAATAAGTCATGTTTAGAAGTACACCACGAATAATACTTTTTATATTTAGAGTCAAAGTGTTGAATATTCGATGGGCTAAACGTGCTTTGAACTAAGAAATCAGTGTATAAAAAGCTATTAGAAGATTTTTTTTAGTGTCATCCTAAGTCTGTTTGTAAAAAAAAAATCTCTTGAACCATAAGAGACGAAAATATGTTTATTGTGACCTGAAATTACGGAAGGACCGGGTTAAAATAAATAGAAACTTCAATGCAAATGTACTTTTGACTTCCAAATCAGTATGACAAATTTTCAAAACTATCAACACGGTGCTTTTTTGAACACTTTCAATCTAATGTAAAAATTTGATTATCCCAAAAACCGATGTGAATATTTTATATTGACGACCCGCCGGCTATAGGTTATCATTTTCTTTATCATCGTCTCCATCCGAACGTTTACAATTTTATCGTCCCGAACCGTTTTACAATTTTATCGTTCCTAATTGTACATGTTTAACTAACAATATTTTCTGCTGTTTCAAAAAATTATTTATGAAGCAGGTGAAGCAAGAGGTGAAGAAACCCAAATTCTGCAATTTGCGGCTAAAGCCTGGCTTAGCGCTGCTAAGCCACCTCAGAGCACCGCTTAAAATAAGCCACACTTAACGTAAACCGTAGCTTTATTAAACCGGGTTTAGTGGTTAAGCCGAGGTGAAGAAATCGAAAAAAAGTTAAGCCCGGCTTAAAATGTTGCTAAGCCTGGTTTAAAATTTAAGCCCGGGTGAAGAAATCGGCCCTAAGCATATTTTTCGAAACGACGTATCTAACTATTTTGATGTTTACAACTTTACTGATAGATACACCGTTTTGATATATGAGAAAACCAAACGACGTATCTAGCCAAAATCAAAAGTAACAGATACACCAAACTGGCACCATACAAAAGCGACGTATCTGGCATGACGTATCTCGACCCAACCCGGTGTATGTGTATTTTTGTCAAAATTCATTGTGAAAATAATATGGAATGAGTAGGTTTTGTTCCTTACCTAGTGTGTGCAATATCCCTGGTGATGTTAAGCACGAAAAAACTTATGAAAAGTCTTTTTATAAAAAACTATTTTAGTGAAATGGTCGTCAACATTGACCATGAATTTACTCAGATCAGTGAAAAAGTTAGATACGTCGATTTGAAAAATTATGCTTGAAATAGGAAAAGTGACAACAGCGCCATTGGAGTTCTAGTGTATTTCTATTGTAAGTACTTTCCAGCTTCCGTCGGTAGCATTCAGTACTTAGCGCGGTACCCCACGCCGGGCCGCCATACCTAAGTATGGACGTAGCAACACTAGCCAGAAGCTTGCGCTTACTGGCGTACACCGCTGAGCTATTGGACATCATCCGGGACAGTGCCGCAATAGCTGTGGAGGCTCTTTTACAGGCATAATCGACGTGGCTACCGAAGGTAAGCTTATCGTCGATCATCACGCCCAAGTGCTTGACAGAGCGCTTCGACAGGATAGTGCATTCTCCAAAACTGATCTCCGTCTGCTGCGCCGACTGCATGTTGTTAACAACCGTCACCTCTGTCTTGTGGTGAGCCAGCTCCAGTTTTCTGGACCGCATCCACGCCTCCACAACCTTGATCGAGTGGTCGGTAGTCAACTTCACCTCCTCGATCGTTTCACCGTAGACTTCGAGCGTAATATCGTCGGCAAATCCGACAATCACCACTCCCACTGGGTACTCTAACCTCAACACCTCGTCGTACATGACATTCCATAACACCGGACCCAGGATGGAACCTTGCGGGACTCCTGAGGTTATGTGAAAGCACTTACGACCCACCTCCGTGTCGTATACTAGTACGCGATTCTGGAAGTAGCTTCCGAGAATCTTGTACAAGTACTCCGGTATCCCCAGACGCAAGAGCGCACTCTGGCCTTAATTTGACCGGTAAGTAAGACCACGACTTTCACAACTACAACTCAATAACCACGCACCTTTTTCCTCGACTTGCCTTCAGAGAACATTAATTTATTCACAAAATACACGGAGCAACATAAACCTACCTTAAAAACCTCTAAATCCGAGTCCGCCTTATTTCGGCTTCGTTTCGGCCTCGCTCACGTAGCGCACGTACAACGTAGGCTGTGGAACCGGTTCCGGTGGCACTTCCGCCTCGTCCAGGTACGAACACGCAATGGCCAGAGTGCTTCCGTCGTAGCTGAACGCAAGCGACGAGATCGAGCTATCATACAGGTGGAACTGACACAGTCGCTTCTTGTTGAATCCGTCCCAGATGTTCACGTACCCATCGGAACCGCCGGTGGCAAACGTGTTGAACACATTGTGGAAACTAACGGCATTGACCGGGTAGATCAGCTCCATGTTGTTCTCCTTCGAGCGGTGGCACTTGAATGCGAATTTCTTCTTCTGCACTTCCGGGTCCATGTCGAAGTACTCCACGGCAACCCGACCCTCGATGGAACTCATCACATAGCCCTCCTTGTTCGGGAAGCACCGGATGGCACGGGTCTGGAACTTGAGCGAGGACTCCCTCCGGGTCAGATACTGACCCATGTTGCGTAGATCCCACACCAAAACCTTCCGCTCGGAGGTGGCCACCACCAGCTTCTCGTCGATGCAGCTCATCGAGTACACCTTCCCGTTGCTCTGCTCGTACTTCCCGACGCAGTCCTTGTCTCGGATGTCCCACAGCCGAACCGTCTTGTCCCAACTTCCGGTCAGTATCCCGTTCGCTTTGGACGAGTACTCAACGCATTTCACTCCGGCGTCGTGGCTTCCGAGGATGCTCTCGGCGTGTGTGTTCAGATCGTACAGTTTGACTAGGTTGTCCAGTCCGGCGCTTACCGTGCGGACTGAATCCTGTTGGAAATAAGAAGACACCGTGAATAAGAAGCGCATCTAGGATTTTTCTTCAATTTGAAGCAGCAACTTACATGAAAAGCGCAATCCAGCACCGGCGCGTCGTGGTAGTACTTCTGGCGCAGGGTGTTGTTCACGACGTCGTACAACCGGACACTGGAGTCCCAGCTGGACACCAGCAGGAACTGATTGGTGTTGGGGGAGAACTTTACCGACGAGATGATGTCGCTCGGAGCGTTCTGGATCTGCGTTTCCGGTTTGCGTTCCATTGTTGGCCGGATTCGGGGGGACGTTTTTCGCGGGATTTCCTACCTGGTTGTGCGGATTTTCCACCGTAAAACTGCGCGAGAATAACAACGATGTTACTACGATGGACGCCGCGGCGGGTGTTTTACGTGTTTTCTGTTGCGGTTTCTTCGCTTCTTTTTCTTGTTTCAGGATTTTTGAAATGCGATGGGAATTGTCAGACGTAGGTCGGCTAGTGGACGCTTCGTAGCAAAGTGGCGCTTCGGGGGATAAAATGAAACAGCTGCGTGCTTTTTTTTTGAAGACTACACTGAAATGAATTTTGTTGTGGATACCGATTCTACAGTAAAATCACAGACAAACAGACGTAACACTCTTCAAAACGGCTTGGCACATGCATTTAACGATCAATTCAAATTTCATTTAATTTGAGCGATCGTTCCACCAGAGGCGCTAGCGTTCGATCGCTTTGACGTTTGCCAGTGTACACGTTGCTGAATGATGCAAACGAAAATTACAGGCAACTTGTGTAGTAGTGTGCGTGTCAGTAAAACGTCATATCGAAATCCATCATGGCCGACAGTGTGACGCGCGGTTCTACCAACAGGTGGCAGTGTGCTCATAAAAATGACAGCGGGCAAAAGCTTTTGATGAATTTTCCCTAAGAATTACGTCTGTATGTCTGTGGTAAAATTAATACAGTAGACGTTCGCGCGGTGCAAACGGTTTAACTGCAATGCTTTTTAACTGCAAGTCCGCCAAGTGCAACAATTTTGCAGTTATCGCACCGCTATCTGTGAAAAACAAAACGTCAACAGAGTTGCGATGTTTTTCGGATGCACTACTCCTGCATTGATTGATGCACCAAGCGAAAAGAAGAAGAAGTTTTGACATCCAAGCGGTGTGCCGTCGATTAGATCCTTGTCGCTGATTGGTCGATGGATGTAAACGGCACACCGCTTGGATGTCAAAATTCTTCTTCTTACCGCTTGGTGCATCAATCAATTGTGATGTTTTTGAGTGTATTCTGGCTGCGTCCAACAGCATTTGATAACTGTTTGACGGCTGTCAGTCGTTCCAGTTAGCGAATAGGCCTTTTCATGTGACAGATCCGTGCATGCATTTGTTTACAAAGCTTGAACAACAGCTGCTAACAAGAACGTGTCATCTTCATAGAAGAACTGTCAAACGCCCGAACAATCAGCTGATTTAAGACGTCAAATGAAAAGGCCCATTTCATTCGGTAAGTGAAACGTAAACATGTTCACTGAAAATATTCTACACGTTCGTGCCACATGTTTCAAACATGAATTTTCACCACATGGAAAACATCTGAATTTAACGTGTCAAACCAGTCATAAATCTACTTTTCGAAATCATGTGTAAAACACGTTAGTTTGCACTATCATTGTCAATTTTCTTTGAATATCACTACCAGGCATCCAGCTGGGGGTGCCTGTTCACTAAAAAATGAAGCATGTTAAGACATACTTGCCGCGGGCGAGTTTGATTATGTACAGTAAGTGATAGGCGAACCATTTCCATTATCGATACATAAACACACTGTCAAACACAATCAAATCATGTGTAAAAGACAGTGGTTTAGAACCTAAACTATTCAACATCTGATTCAAAAGAATTACACGTTAATATAGCTTGCTGATTTTAACGATATATTAACGTGTAAAAGAACATGGATGAGGCGTGTCGATTATTTTCAGTGTTGTACATATCGAACGTCTACTGTATTACCTGTTGAAATTAGCATTTCTTAATTTCAAAAGTATTTTATTCTCAGTGTAGGAAAATGCTGTCAGTGCCATGCTGGCAGTGACCACGTGGCCCGGGTTGTTTACAGGAGTTAAAGAGCCAACTGTCAGAGAGGTGGCGGGAGTGTTAGGAGTGCTCACGCACACAAATGCACTGATGTGCGACCAGGCTTATGCATCGATAGAGTAGTTAGGTCGCCATGCATTTAGTGGCAGGGCATGGCTCATGTAACTTTCAGATCGATTAATCCATTCAGGCGCTCACGCTGTTATGCCAGCTTACATTTGGTAAGTGAAATAAACGTTCGGAAAGAACACTTTTTGTATCTGAGAGTTTTTCTCTCTGAAAGAACTCTCGTGTCCTCGAAAGGGTCCTGGGACAAGTATTTCCGGTGGAGATTTCCACAATACTTGTTTCATTCTTGGATCGTTGATGTCCACCTTGGTAGCCTAGAAAGGCACTTGTAATGATTACGTCTGGTGGAGATTTCCACAGTAATAATTACAAGAAGTTTAGGTCGGACGGTCCGGGCATCCACTAACCAACTCATATTTTTCAACAGGTTATGGGCCCAGGCAACGCGAGCCTGGAAAACAGTTTTTGAAAGATTGAATCTGGTGGAGTTATACGCATGTAAATTTTTGAATAATTAACTGTGGTGGAGTTATCCGCATGAACATTTTTGAATGATTTAATCTGGTGGAGTTATCCGCATGGAAACTTTTGAATAATTTACTGTGGTGGAGATATCCACATGATAATTTCTAGATTGAGTTTAAATAAGGGCGAAAGTAACATGAGAGAGTTCTCTTCATCGACTCTCTCTTCTGCAAATTAAAGTGACAAGATGCAAATTAAATCGAACTTTTTTACACTTAGACACTAGATTGCATCGCAACCTAGCGATTTATGACCAAAAAGTTCAACCATTTTTGCATCTTGTCACTTTAATATGAAGAAGAGAGAGTCGATGAAGAGAACTCTCTCATGTTACTTTCGCCCTTATTTAAACTCAATCTAGATTTTTGGCCGATTTATTCTGGTGGAGATATCCACGTGAGCATTTTAACCAATTTACCCGGGTGGAGATATCTGTGTGAACATTTTTAACCGATTAACTCTGGTGGAGATATCCGCATGAAAATGTTTGACTGATTTATTCTGGTGGAGTTATCCGCGTGAGAAATATTTTGATATTTGGTATCTGGTGGAGAATTCCGCATGAGCACTGTATAGTGCAAGATGGTTTATTGCCTGGTTTATTGAGATAGCTGAATGTTTAGGAGTTTATTACGTTGGGCGGAGATATCCGTAAGTATTTTGACCTACTGTAAGGAATGTCGTTGACTAGATTTACATAATGGACAACAGACTGAGAAGTGTGATTCTCCCAACGTTCAACGGAGATGACAAACGTTATCCTTTTTGGAAAAAGCGCATGGAAAACTACTTTAGACTAGATGACTTATTGTATGTTTTTGAGAGAACTCCGTTGGAGGAGGAATATGCTTCGCCTGTTATCAATGCTTCTTCTCAAGTAGAGAATCAGCGAAAGGCAAAAATGATTAAGAGACTTAAAGATGATTTACGAGTTGTCAATGACTTGATGTTGTGCTTGGATGATGAACCCATGGGGCATGTTTTGAACTGTGAATATGCCAAAGATGTGATTGATACACTTGATGAAGTATATTTGCCCAAAGGTGTGAATGCAATGCTTGGGCTGCGATCACAGCTTTACTTACTTAAAAACAGGAAATTTACGACTCTAAAAGAATTATTTTCTACACATGAAGACTTGGTTCGGCAGCTTAATCTGATGGGAGAACAAGTTTCTCGTCAAGAACAAATCAATACCCTTTTGGCTGCTATTCCTGAAAAGTTCAGTCATATTTTGGGAGCTCTTGCAGTTATGAGAAAAGACGACCTAATGAATATGACTTTGCTTCAGGTTCAGCGCATATTTATTGATGCTGACTTCAGTGTATCCGAATCAGTTGATCAGCAACCAGTGGCTTATGAAATGACGAATAACTGGAGGAAGGAAGCGAAACCAAAGCAGCAGCAACATCGCGAAATGCTTAGGTGCCACGAGTGTGGCAAACTTGGTCACATACGCCGCTTTTGCGATGTATATCGGCATGAAACACAGGAGCCAGCCCATGTGACGACAAACATTTCAAAGTCTCGCCAGCAGTGTGACGTAGCCTTCACTACCAACGAAAGTTATGATTGCATGATGCGTGTGCCATTCAGTCTTATGGACACAGACACGCAGAATCGTGTCGGAGCGAAACGACAACGAGCCGGTCATCCCTGGCTTAATCAGTTGAAGGATGGTAATCAAATTCAGCATGATGAGAAGCAGGTTAAGAAACAGCGAATCTGCGGTGAGCCCTTTTCGGAACTACCGGTCGCCATGTCAGTGTGTACTCCATCCAACTTCACCATGGAATCAGGGGAAGATATTTTTCAGGAAAGTGAGGCTTCGAGAGATTTGAATTCATCGGAAGGTGAAATAACAGAGGAAGCAATACGTCACAGCTGTTCATCAGAAGATGGTGAAGGTTCATCGTTAGATGATTTTGGTTCACATGAAGGTGATGGAGGTTCATCGATAGATGATGATGGAGGCTCATCGTCGGATGATATCGATGGTTCATCGATAGATGATGTTGGTTCACCAATAGGTGATATTGAAGGTTCATCGTTAGATGTTTATGGGGATAGAAGTTCATCGATAGATGATGGTTCACCAGAAGGTGATAGAGGTTCATCGACGGATGATGTCTGTGACACCGGAGCTTTACGGTTTTCGGATGTAGAAAACATACACTGTAGAACTGTGGTCTAGAACTAACTTTATTACTAATGCTAAGCCTTATATATATGAATGAATGTACAATACATTCTACCTGATTTGACTCATTATCTTTTGGGTCCCTTTCTTATTATCTCTACTTTGTTATCGCCGCCACTATCGGTGCGTCACTATTTTCATTACAATTTATGGGTCTCTTTCTTGGTCCTTCGTAGAAGATTAGTTTATGACGTAATTGTCTTGGGTAGCAGAGAATTATCAACTATGCGCATATTGCAACTAACAATATGCCATGCGGTGCGCTGTATAACTTAAGGAAAATGACAACTTGAGTTTGAAATGCAAATTGATTGATTCGCGTTCGTTACATTCCGGACCCCGTAAATCTACTAGATTTACAATAATAATTGTCGATAAGCGATTTATTACTTATTATATGAAATGATATTAATATTGTCTTTTTACTTAGGACTAGACATTTGTGTTGAATTTTGGATACACATTTCCTCTATACAGGTTCATTTCTGTTTCTTCTGTTTCATTGTTTGGTTGTTGATTCTCTTCTGAACATCTATTATTTTCCATTTTGTTTACCGTCTCCCTTCTAATGTTTTTATGCGACAAAAAATTAGTTAATGAGTCCCAGAATGATGCTATTAGTTTCCAACTGAAACCATAGATGTCATATAATATCTGACTATGTATGATTGTATCAACAATAAATTTTAAACCTCGAGCGAATAGGTAAATACCGATGAATGTTGACGTAGTGTTTCCCAACCATGTGCTCCAAGACAACACTTTGTTCCAGTACTTATGTATTGCACCATCAATTATTTTCTCAGATAATAAAGCATCAAATCTAAAGCCTTGAGTATTAGGATTTTGTCCAGCTAAAATTTTATAAACTACAGAAGATGCTACACGTCTTTCGCCTTGTTCATATATCATGTTCCTCATTTTGACCAAACTGTTGGAATCATAAACCCCACTCTCCATTAAGTTTGGCAATGGCGTGTATGACCAGCTGGTAACAATATCAGTTGATAGTTTACTTGGCGCAGTGGTTTCTCGTAATCTTCCATCTGTGGTGTACCATCTGCTCCCAAATTTGAATTTGGCAGGAAGTAGAGGAGTACACTCTATTTCTGTTCCTAATGTTTGTAAAACGCGTGTAACTGGAGCTAAAAACATTGACACATTATTGTAAAAAACGGGAATTTCTTGATAACATTGCTCAGTAAATCTTGGTGTAATGTAAACAGGTTTACACTCCAAAACGTGCAAAACTTCGCCAGCGACTACTGCTGTGTAACCATTTCTCTTCATTATGCTGCTGACGAATTCATTCGGGTTAAGCCTAGCCAGTGTAAGCTTAGTTTCTAAAAGAACTTTATCTAACTTACACATTTCAGCCATAACCATATTGTAAATATCATTTAAAGATTGACCAATATAACTTTCTACAAGAGTAATTTTGGAATTAAAATAAGTAAACAAATCCAAATTTTTTCCACTGTTTGCTTTTCGTGTAAATGGAGATCTAATACTCTCTGTTTCAATTATTAAAATTCTAGGATGATCAGTAGTAAATCCGTTGTAACCACAAATGCGAGTATCTTCTCGTGTTTTGATCGAAAATACTTGCTTTTCTGAAATAGTGCTGTAAACCACTGAATGAGTTTGCTTTATATTACCCTCTAAACTTGTAGTTTTATTGACAAGTCCTTCATAAATTACTTCAAATTCAGTTGTTTCACAGGACTGATTCAAGTCTACATTCCAGGTCAAATAACCTTCTTCGGAATCTAGACATGTTCCAATTGAATACGAACACATTAAACCATTTTTCAAATATATCTGATCATTTTCAAGGTCAATATTTGCAATATAGTCGTATAGAGCAATCTCGTACTCATAATAAACTAGTGCCCCAGTCCATGTATAGAATGGTGTACTATATGTGCCTCCGTTGCATGAATTTCCAGTCACGCTACCTACAATAAGCGTTTCACCCCTTGTAGTGGAATTTAACTTCAGCTCATTAATTTGTCTGTCATGAGTCAGCGATACAATTCCTAAAGCGTGTACCTTTGTACATTCTTCTGAATTGAACTCTTTGACGATGTAAGAATATCCATACTGATAATCTGAAGTATGCGAAAATGCTCCACAATGTCTTATGGACCTTCGAATTATTACCTTACATTGAAGAACTTTAGTTAAACTTTTTACATTCCTTTGTAAAACCTGTATTGTTATTTCTGTTGAACTCAAATTACTTTTCTGAGGAATACAAGAAGCTACATCAAGAAGCGAGTAACTTGTCATGTTTACCTCTGGGTTGGCACAATCAAATGCTATCAATCCTCTAGTTTCGAAACCAAAGATTAATGTAAACATGTATACAAGCAACATAAACGATATGAAGTTACTAGGATTTTTTGTTCTTATGGTTTTATTCGAACGTAGATTGCACATTTCTTCATGATCATCTTGATTCGGGATTAAATCTGGTGAATCTAGTTTCTTCGGTTCTGAAAGTGGAATTGTGTCATGACTTCCTTGAAAGTTTTGAGTTTGTTGAAATAAATCATCATTTGTTTCTAAAGATGGCTTTGGCTTTTGAATTTTCCGAACATCTAAAACTGCCACTTTGACGGCTGGTCTTTCATAAATACCTTTAGATGTTTTAATTTCAGCAGATCTTACTTGTCCATCTTTAGCCATTCTAACACTGATTACTCGACCTTTCAGCCATGTTCCAGGAGGTGCCTTATCATCAGTTATTACAACAATATCGTCAACTTTAATAGGTTCAATTTGATTAGTCCATTTATTTCGTTTCAACAATAATGGAAGGTACTCTTTCGTCCACCGATCCCAAAAATATTTCCCATAGTTTTGAACCTTTTTCCAATGATGTTTTTCTAAGTGAATTGCAGTTGGATCATAAGGTGGTACATATTCTCCAGCACGACCAATTAGAATATGAAATGGTGTCATTATTTCGTCGTCGATATCTTCTACTGGTATGTGTGTTAATGGACGAGAGTTTAGAATAAATTCTACTTGGATCAGAGCAGATCTTAAAATTGCTGGTCGTGGTAAACGACTACCATACTGCTTCAGCATTTTATATAGCGATAACTTTATGATTTTAATAAGCCTCTCCCATACTCCGCCGAAATGGGATGCCGCGGGAGGATTGAATGTCCATTTTAAGGCTAATGCTGCCGCATCACCGTTTCTCATTCTTTTATCAATATTCACAATTAGTTCTTTTAATTCATTGTCAGCTCCAACAAAGTTGGTGCCATTATCGCTGTAAAGGTGCTTAATTTTTCCTCTTCTGTTTTGAAAATTACGCAAACAGACAATAAAAGAATCTGTATCTAATTTCTCAGCCATTTCGATGTGAACTGCTCTACTAGACATACATGTAAAAATCACACCCCAACGTTTTTCTCTTGATCGTTTTACTGCAACTTCAAATGGACCAAAGTAATCCACTCCAGTATGCGTAAATGGATACAAGAAAGATTCGGTCCGATAATCTGGTAAGGGTGCCATCATGGGTGGTACTGGTTTTGCGTTAGCAATAATGCATTCTTGGCAATATTTCTTGACCTTTTTCAAAAGTGACCTTTGTTTAATAATCCAAAACTTTTGAAGAATAGCTGCAATCACGACATTGTCATTCTGATGCAAATACCGTTCATGATATGTCTTTACAATTAAAAAAAGAAATATTATGTTCATATGGTAATATAATTGGCTTTCTTGCTGATTCGGGTATGCTTCTTGCGTGTTCCAATCTTCCTCTTGCTCTGAGTACTCCATGATTATCAAGCATTGGACTCAATTTTCGTAAGTTGCTGGATTTTTCAATTTCTTTACCTTCTTTCAGTAATGTTACTCAGTGTTGCATTTGAACTGAACGCGAGCCAAAAATGAACTGAACGCGTTCAATTTTTTGAACGTGAACGCAGTAAATATTGAACTTACGTGTCAGAGCTTTTCACAGCTCAAGAACGCCCGTTCAGATCCTTATTCGGCTCAATGTTCTAATGCACTATTCTATCAATATGTAAAGCTAATGAATCGGTCCAGTCGTCCAGAGTTCCCTAGAAATAAGACTTCATGGAACATGGCCCTTTACTGTACCACATAATACCGTATTAGTAATACGTACCTACATACATTGCATTGTGGGGTTGGGAAGGGAGCGGATCGAATCGTCCGGGGTGACAACGCCTCGGTCCTGATGACGCGTTTTTATGCGAAATAACGTCCAAATGCTTGGCTGCGTCATCATATCCTATATGCATTCTCTCCTAGGACTTTGTGACGCATTTGTATACACTCGTTGTTGCACGGAAAATGCGCCATACGACCTAGGACATTGTGGCATCGGGCATTGAGATTTTGCACCGAAATACGGATTATCCGCAATCCACGTTGATCGGACCGGTTCCCCCCTCTACTATAGAAGGTCAGATTCCCAATCCAATGAGCCCAAGATTGCTAGAATTGGCGAAAAAATTGCAGAAATATGACCATTTCAGTTTACCAGGTACCAGGGTACCATGTTAGCATGTTGGCAGTATAAGTGTTGTTCTTGCTCATTGTTCAAGGTGCGTTCAATTTCGAGCTCGCTCGCGTTTCAAATTTTGAACTGAACAATGTTCAAATCGTTTTGATCGCAGCGTGCCGAATTTGAACATGAACGCAAATTGATCGCGTTCAAATGCAACACTGATGTTACTTCCTCTGCGAAACAATCCCATTGAGCTTTTTTGAATATCGCGTTTTCAACCCATTTTACATCATCATAATTAGTGCTACGATCAAAATCTGTTTTATTTTTAATCCAATCGGTAAACTTTTTTATTATTAGAGTTCGCTTAACCAAACGCCACCAGTCCGAAAAATAATCGTCCTGAATAAAAGAGTAAGGATGTATTCTTTGATGAATGTTTACATAGTTTCTCAGCTCTTCATCAGTTTCCATACTTACTGTCCAGTTTGGCCAATAACTTTCTGATTTTCTTAAAAACGATGGTCCATTGAGCCATAATGATGCTCCCTTTTTAATTTTGTACCTTCATCAGCAGGGTTTAATGATGATTTTATATATCTCCATTGATCCATTGAAGTTGTTTCTAAGATTTCAGCAACTCGATGAGCTACGAATTGCTTATACCGCCTATGCTGACTATTAATCCAGGCTAGGACAGTTTGACTGTCTGACCACATGACGCATTTTGAAATCGAAATTCTTAATTCTTTCTTTACGGTATTCAACAATCTTATCCCTAATATTGCTGCTTGCAACTCTAAACGTGGTATGGATAACATTTTATTCGGTGAAACTCTTGCCTTTGCTGACACTATATTCACATCAGTGCCATTTGCAGTAACACTTCTCAGATACACAACGGCAGCAAAAGCATTTTCCGAAGCATCTCCGAACATATGCAACTCATAAAACAATGCATTTTTCAAGGTCATACATCTTGGAATCTTAAAATGGGTGACAAGTTTAAGCATATCTATCCAAGAGTTCCAAAAATTTGATAAACTATCTGGTAACTGGCTATCCCAATCAGAAGATTCTTTATGCCATTTTTGTAAAAGAATTCTACCATGAATTGTGAAGTTCGAAATTAACCCTAAGGGATCGTAAATACTCATTACAAACGAGAGAGTTTCTCTCTTTGTAATCAACCTTGTGAATTCCAATCGATCAAGTTTTAATTGAAATTCGATCAAATCAGTTGTTGTATTCCAATAGATACCCAATACTTTATCAGTTGGTATTTCTTTATTCTCGAACCATTTTATTTCTGAAACATGAAGTCTTTCTGAAGGAATAACGTTGGCAAGCTGTTGCGAATTTGTAATAAAATTTCTTAGATGAAATCCAGCATACTGTTGAATATTTATAACACCCTGAACAACTTCAGATGCTTCTTTAATTTCATCAAAGCTATCCAAATAATCATCAACATAAAAGTTATTTTCAGAAGCCTCAGAAGCCTTTGGAAAATCATCCTTAAAAAGCTGTGCATTATAATTTTTCACTGCTTGAGCACAAGCAGGAGAACACGTTGATCCAAAAATCATTGATTCCATCACATATACGCTCGGATCCCTATCGGCCTCACATTGTCTCCAAAGGTATCTTTGTGCAGGCTGATCTTCCATAACAATTTTTATTTGCTGAAACATTTCTTGTATATCCCCTGTAACAGCGATTTTGAACTCTCTGAATCTTAGCAAAACACCGAACAAAGATTTTACTGTGTCAGGACCGGAAAGCAGTGCTGAGTTAAAAGATACTCCTTCTACTGCTGCAGCTGCATCAAAAACAATTCTTGATTTAGGTGGGACTTTGTTTTTATTTGTCACAATAAAATGAGGCAAATAATAGGTGTTTGGATGTTCCTGTAGTAGCTCACGTGGGCTAAGCTTACGGGCATAACCCTTTTTAACAAATCCTTCAAATGACTCAATTGCCCATTTTCTTAGCTCTGGTTTCCTAGCTAATGTCTTCTCCAATATTTCCAAACGTTTGAAAGCATTATTAAAACTTGGAGGGAAACTCATGCTTTCAGTTTTCCACAATAATCCTATTGAGTAATGTCCGTTTTCATATTTAATTGTATTTTTAATAATTGATTCAGCTCTTTCTACTTCTGCTGATTTTGGTAATTTATTAACGACGTTGACTCCAAAGTTTTCAGTAGAACAATAATTTTCAAAAATTGCTCTTAAATCTGTACTTTCATGCTCTCTAATGCAAAAAGAATATGAAGGCTCACCTCTATATACCTTACCGAAAATCAACCATCCTAGTTTGGTACGCGCTGCCATCGGCGAGTTCTCGTCACTTATCCTTCTGTCGGTCGTCAACAACAAATGAGCGTGCTCCATACCAATTAAAATCGTGGGCTTGGCGTTGACGTATCCCTGAACTGGAACATCAGCTAAATAAGTGAACTCCTTCTTCATGTGTTTAATATCCAATGTTTGCGTTGGAAGTTCAATGTCCTCGATGGTCCTGACATCCTTCATTGAATAAGTTTTTCCTCCATGTCCGCGTATCCACAGCTGTACTCTTCGGCTAGGTGATTCCTTTGAAACGTTCTGCGTCCAGGTTAATTCCAGTGGTTCTGACCGTCCATGGAGCCCAAGTTTATCCGCTACCGATTGATCCAAAAGGCTTAATGACGAGCCGGGATCAAGGAAAGCGAATGTTTCCAAAGAGAGGTTTCCATTCTGCAACGTTACTGGTACTATTTGATAATATACCGTTGATTTTCGACTTCCATGATGATTATTGTTAGTTTTGTCCTTCTCCAGATTTTGATTTTCCTTGGGTTTCTCGATGGCTGCTTTATGCAATAAACGATTGTGCATTCCCTTGCAACCGTCTATTTTGCATTCTCGCTTGCTTCTGCAAAACTTACTACCGTGTCCTTTGTTCAGGCAAGAAAAACACAGTTTCAATTGTTGAATTCGTTGTTGCCTTTGCTCAACATTGAGGTTTTTCAATATGTTGCACTTGAACGTTTGATGCTCATGCTTACAAATGTTGCACTGCATTTTTGAAGGATTGTTATGAATATTGATTCTGGGCTTTTGTTCCTTTCTTGTAGGTGGTGCTAATCTCCGTAATGTCGTTGCGTGAGTTTGCAGCCACTTATTCAAATCATGGAGAGTTGGCTGACTGACATTTCTTTGAAGCGCTTCTGTCCATGTTATCTGCATACTAAATGGTAGCTTTGATACTATGTCAGTAATTAACCGATAATCATGAAGGAATTCTGGCTTGGCCAATGTTTCCATTGTCACAACCAAATCGTCCAATGCGTTAGCAATATCGATAGTATGGAGTTTGGGTTGATTCAATGTTTTTATCAGCTCGTTCAATAATTGCTGATAAATAGCCTCCGGTCTCCCATAAATTTCTTCAAGCCGTTGCATTATTCTAGGAACATTAGCAGCCCCTATCATCAAATTTGACACGCTCTTGGCAGCTTGGCCATACAGAGCTTCTTCCAATCTTGATAAATTTTCGAGATTGGTAAATCTACCTTCGGCAGATGTGTCCTTAAAAATGCTTTTGAATTTCGGCCATTCACGAGCCTCTCCACTAAATTTTGGAAGCTTGATTAATGCTTGCCTCGTCGCATTTAAAGAACCTTCAGACTGACGTCTGTTTGCCACATCTTGTTGAATTTTCAGCGATTCATTTAGCTGGTTCGCTAAATCAAACTTCACTTTTACGTCCAATAATGTCGCTCGTTCGATTTCCAGATATTCGCATTTGGCGCAAAGGAATCGCTCTTCTTGTGACGGCGTATGCTTAAGGTGCACACAACTAAGGTGGAACCACCTATCACAATCGTCACAAGACACCATATTATCCTTGGTGTCAGCTTCCTTGCATAAACGGCAGTTTCCGTTCTTATTTTCCACGAATTGGAACATAGCTTTTGATTTTGCCATCGCAAATGTTCACTTTACTCTCACCTGGTTGTTTGCTGCTACTTTGCTTCTCTGTTTCCTTTTGCCGGATCTGCGCGTTCACTTCTGATGACAGCTTCTAAAGGTATTTCCAAACCTTTTTGTTAATTCACACACTGCAGTTTCACTATTTTCAAAAATGTCCAATGTCCTAGTTTCACTTGAATTACCACTCTGGGTTTTAATATTCAACACACAAGGTATTTTAGACACGATTCGTGAATATCTATTCACAACTTTCGAATGTTTGCCACTATTGGCTCAAGATTTGTAACAGTTAAATTTTGTGACAATGCACAACACTCAGACTGCACTCCTGGCGACAGTAAACCACGTTACAAAATCAATCACTGTAGCTATTTATTACGACAACTTTTTATATTGTCGGAGTCCTTTCCACTTATTCTAGTTGATCTCCGCGCGCCGGTATCACTGCACAATTTCAACACAACGTCGCGAGTACTTTCCTCTCTGGTAGTTCACCAAAATGTGACACCGGAGCTTTACGGTTTTCGGATGTAGAAAACATACACTGTAGAACTGTGGTCTAGAACTAACTTTATTACTAATGCTAAGCCTTATATATATGAATGAATGTACAATACATTCTACCTGATTTGACTCATTATCTTTTGGGTCCCTTTCTTATTATCTCTACTTTGTTATCGCCGCCACTATCGGTGCGTCACTATTTTCATTACAATTTATGGGTCTCTTTCTTGGTCCTTCGTAGAAGATTAGTTTATGACGTAATTGTCTTGGGTAGCAGAGAATTATCAACTATGCGCATATTGCAACTAACAATATGCCATGCGGTGCGCTGTATAACTTAAGGAAAATGACAACTTGAGTTTGAAATGCAAATTGATTGATTCGCGTTCGTTACAATGTCGATGGTTCATCGATAGATGATGGTAGAGGTTCATCGATAGATGATTTTGGTTTACCAGAAGGTGATGTAGGTTCATCGACGGATGATGTCAATTGTTCATCGATAGATGATGTCGATGGTTCATCGATAGATGATGGTAGAGGTTCATCGATAGATGATTTTGGTTTACCAGAAGGTGATGTAGGTTCATCGACGGATGATGTCAATTGTTCATCGATAGATGATCATAATGGTTCGTCGATAGATGATTTTGAAGGTTATAGTGGTTCATCGGTAGATGATTTTGGTTCACCAGAAGGTGATGGAGGTTCATCGATAAGGTTTGATTCGCCAGTTGGGAATAGAAGTTCATCGATAGATGATTATGAAAGTTCATCGATAGATGATTGTGGTTCACTAGAAGGTGATGGAGATTCATCGACAGATGATGTCGATGGTTCATCGATAGATGATTATGGTTCACCAGAAGGTGATGTAGGTTCATCGACGGATGATGTCGATGGTTCATCGATAGATGATGTTGGTTCACCAATAGGTGATATTGGAGGTTCATCGTTAGATGATTATGGTTCACCAGAAGACGACAGAGGTTCATCGATAGATTTTAATTCGCCAGAAAGAAATAGAGGTTCATCGATAGATGATGATGGAGGTTCATCGACGGATGATGTCGATGGTTCATCGATAGATGATGATGGAGGTTCACCGACGGATGATGTCGATGGTTCATCGATAGATGATTTTTGTTCACCAGAAGGAAGTAGAGGTTCATCGATAGATGATGGTTTACCAGAAGGTAGTAAAGATTCACGGCAAGGTTGTCCATCGGAAGATGATAATGGTTCATCAGAAGGTGGAAAAGGTTCGCCAAAAGGCGGTTCGTCGATAGATGGCAACCGAGCTTCTTCGACAGATGACAACCGAGGATCGTCGAAAGATGATTACAGAGGTTTGACCTTGAATTTTTACGAAGCAATCCGTTCAAAGCTTACAGCATACAGAGCTTTACAGGGATATCTGGCTTCAAAGATAAGAACAGATACTTGTTTTACTTTAAATATCTCAAGTCAATTTCAGAATGATCCTCGTGAACCCCATTGGACAGTTCTCAGCCTTCGTTATCATCAGGGAGCCAAAACGTTTGGTGTTGCATACCATCGAGACAAGGATACCAAACCGTTGGCAGGATATGCCGATGCTGACTATGGCGGCGATGTGGACGATAGGCACTCGATTTCCGGAGGTAGTGAATACACCTGGCTTGGCAACGTGGAGTACAAACAAGCAATTACTGGTCGAACTTTCTCCAACCGAAGAAGTGCTGATTGCTGTGTGTGCAGTGGCCAAGGGAAGAATATAGTGTAGGCACAGAGAACAGACGTCTATCTTTGCTTTCTTCCTTGTGTAAAACTTTGTAACGGTCATATCAAAGTATGTGGTTATGCTCCCGTTGCGTGGCGCTAGCGTCCCATCACTTACATTGTTGTGTTGTCATTTTTGTTTCCAGTGCTCGCCGTTTTTGGCCGTTTGGCGCTCGTGTCGCTTTGTGGGCTAGTGTATTTTAACGATGAACACTGCCATCGTGGGGTCAAATCGATTTTATATGTGGGGCAGTCTCCGTTGGTGGCGTTGAGGTACACTTAAATCCTTTACACACGATTTCGACGTATTTTTGTTCGAGCTTAAACGTCTGTTCTCTGTGGTGTAGGTAACACAGAAGAACAAAACACATAAATGTAAGGAATATTTATATTCAAGAATTGTAAAGAGAGCAAAAACTCATGCTGGCATACTTATTTTCAAGTGAGTAAATAGAAGAAATTATTAGGAGCTCAAGTTTCAAGAAATGTTTGAAATTGAAGAAATGAGGGGAAGTGTTGAAATTAGCATTTCTTAATTTCAAAAGTATTTTATTCTCAGTGTAGGAAAATGCTGTCAGTGCCATGCTGGCAGTGACCACGTGGCCCGGGTTGTTTACAGGAGTTAAAGAGCCAACTGTCAGAGAGGTGGCGGGAGTGTTAGGAGTGCTCACGCACACAAATGCACTGATGTGCGACCAGGCTTATGCATCGATAGAGTAGTTAGGTCGCCATGCATTTAGTGGCAGGGCATGGCTCATGTAACTTTCAGATCGATTAATCCATTCAGGCGCTCACGCTGTTATGCCAGCTTACATTTGGTAAGTGAAATAAACGTTCGGAAAGAACACTTTTTGTATCTGAGAGTTTTTCTCTCTGAAAGAACTCTCGTGTCCTCGAAAGGGTCCTGGGACAAGTATTTCCGGTGGAGATTTCCACAATACTTGTTTCATTCTTGGATCGTTGATGTCCACCTTGGTAGCCTAGAAAGGCACTTGTAATGATTACGTCTGGTGGAGATTTCCACAGTAATAATTACAAGAAGTTTAGGTCGGACGGTCCGGGCATCCACTAACCAACTCATATTTTTCAACATTACCGTCCATATACGGTGGCGCTTTTGTTTTGATGCGGTGAGGAGCGGAAAAGTCGGCTTTAATGATCCATAGAGGTAATAAACTATAGAGGAAGAATGTCGCTGCCGAAACATCTCTTGCTGGCGGAGATAGGCCGGGCTATAAGTGTCAAAGTGAAAAAGTATGCAGTTCGACAGATAGATACTCGACATGTTTGCGAGCGAGAACAAAGGGAACAGCAGCGAAATTCGTCCTCTATAGTTTATTGACTCTATTAATCTTTCGTTTAAACGTTAAAAAGTTTAATCAAATTTGCATCTAGTCACTTTAATTTTAAGAAGAGAGAGTCGATGAAGAGAAATCGATCATGTTACTTTTGCCCTTATTTCAACACAGTCTAGATTAAATCTAGACTGGGAAGTCTAGATTAAATCTAGACTGTGTTGAAATAAGGGCAAAAGTAACATGATCGATTTCTCTTCATCGACTCTCTCTTCTTCAAATGGATCACTAAAATAACTAAAACGGCCGCTATGAAATGAACAGATAGCGCCACCGTAGCCTTGTGTGTTTGACGTAACTCGACTGCTGTCACTGTGTTATCGTCCGTATACGGTGGCGCTTTTGTTTTGATGCGGTGAGTAGCGGAAAAGTCGGCTTCAATGATCCATTAAAGTGACTAGATGCAAGTATGGTTGAACTTTTTGGTCACAAATCGCTAGGTTGCGATGCAATCTAGTGTTTAAGTGTAAAAAAGTTCGATTGAATTTGCATCTTGTCACTTTAATTTGCAGAAGAGAGAGTCGATGAAGAGAACTCTTCCATGTTACCTTCGCCCTTATTTAAACTCAATCTAGATTTATTAACGAAAAAGAGAATCGACCAAGAGAAATCGATCAAGTCGATTAGGCCCAAATGAAAAATCAGTGTCGAAATATTTGGTGTCCATCTGACGTAGTTCCACTAGCGACTACTTCGTGATGAATTGGCGCTACAACTCCGTTGAAGCTGGCTGCGCACTTTAATTTATTATATATCGTGCTCTACATTATCGATCGTTTTAACCCATTTCTGCTTTCTTTCGTTTATTCGTGCAAATGTTTGGACAACAAAAGGAGACAAAGAGAAAACCAAAACATCGGTGATATCACGCGCGCGCGCTCGACAAAATCCTCCGCAGAATTCCCGTGAATTTTCATGACCAAGGAATGTCCTCCGAAGTCGCGGGTTCTGCCAAGCAGGAGCAGACGCCGAACGTCGTTAACGCCGACAACGGCGGCGATGGCGACGGTGACGACAAAGAATACGACGATGTGCTTCCGAAGCACTGGACCAAGGTCCGATCGAAGAAGCATCCGGATCGGTTCTACTACTTCAACGTGGCGACCAAGGAAAGCTTGTGGGAACACCCGGGTCGGAGCAAGGCACTGGAGAAGGAAAAGGACATCATTCGGAACGTGGTTGGGAAGGTGCAGGCGAAGGGAAAGCAGGAAAAGGTTGTGCAGCTGAAGAATGATACTCAATTCAAGGTGAAGAAGAATTTGGCCAAGGAGAGGCTGGATAAGTTGCAGAAGCAGTTGGAGCTGGAGACGAAGGCTGAGAGTGAGAAGAGGGCGAAGGCTAAGGGAGAGGCGAAAACTCCGGAAAGTCCACGGAAGAAAGCGGCTGGGAAAGCTTCGGCGAAAGCGGGAGAAGGAAGTTCACCTTCGAAGTTGAAGCGGAAGCGTGTCGGGTCGGATGAGTCGCCTAGTAAGGAGTCGAAGCCGGTGGAAATTAGTTGTAAGAGTAAGGCGATTGCAAAGAAGATATCTGTGAGTGTTGCGACTAAGAGACTGAATAAGGATGTGAAGCAGGAAGTCTCAAAGCCTCCGGAAGCTAGTGAGCTTCTGAAGCTGGTTAAGGATGTAGGGACGCCTCCGAAGACTAGTTCCGAACTGAAGTCCTTCAAGATACCCAAGAAAGCCAAGCAGGCACCTGTTAGTTCTTCAATTTTTATGGATATTCAAAAATTGAATGAATCGCAGCCAAGTAGCTTGCCATCTCCTAAGACTGATCTACCTCAACCTGAATCGGTTTCAAAGGAAGCCGTTCTCGATTCAACACCGAAAACTTCGTACGCTCAACAGTTTCTTCAAGTAATTGAGCGAAGATCATCGCCGACTTTATTGCCACAAACGCCGATTCAAAGAGATCCAAAGGGAGCACAAGAGATTGTAACCGTTCCGCAACCGATCAGGCTACTCCAGAGCTTACAGCGGACACAAACCTGTCCGTCCCCTCAAATATCGCCGCTAGTAACTCCCACCAGCACATCCACTCCGAAACTCCAGGCCCTCATCCGGCAAGAGCAAGACACCCCGCGATCCGTGAAATCCCCTGCCAATGACCGTCTTTCCGGAATTCGCGAGAAACTTGCCCAGGAGGTAGCTCAGCAAACCACCCTGCTCAACGAGGACGCCGAAATGACCGACCTGAGCGCGGCAGCCGACGACCATGATGACCAGGAAGAAGCCATGGACTGGGAGGACATTCCGGAGGAGGAGGCCCTGCGGGAAGTGGTTGCCGTCCGGCAGCTGCTTCCCAATGGGTTCACCTCGGTGGTGCTGGACACCGCGATACCGGAATATGGCACGCATCTGTTTGACGAGATCCATTTCCGGCGGTTCGTGTTCCTGGTGATGGACACCAACGTGTTCCTGTCGCACCTGAAAGGGGTGGAGCGACTGCTGGAGAAGGGGTTTCCACGTGAGTATTCCACAATGCCTTCGGAGGAGTTATTTTCAATTTCTATACTCTTTCAGACCTCGGCCAGCCGATTTTGGTCATCCCGTACATCGTGCTCCAGGAACTGGATCGGATCAAGCACCGGGAGAAGGGCAAACCGCTGTCGCAGGCCGCCAGTCAGTCGATCCGCTTCCTGAACGAGCACCTGAAGCGACGCGACCCGCGGGTAAAGGGTCAGTCAACGGTTGAGGCGGCGGTCCACCTGGTTCCGGTGGAGAACCCCGACGACCACATTGTCAACTGTTGCTTCCAGGTACGGCAGATCATCGCCGGTCGGGCCGGAACGGATCTGATGCTGCTGTCGAACGACGTCAACCTGCGGAATAAGGCCCTGGTCAATGGGGTGCCGGCCTTTGGCTACGGAGAACTGATGGCGGAAGCCGACCGGATCCGATTTGCGGCGGATGACGACGGTGGTGGGGCGACGGATGGTGGAGGTAGGTGACATTCCTTAAGCGGGGTAGTCGAAAGAGTGGGACGTGGAACGCTTCCCGTAAACTAGTTATATGACGCAAGCTGTGACTTTCTAGATCTTAAGACAATCCAAATCCAGTTGAATTATATTTTTGGAGTTCTGTTTATTGTTGAACATCGATGAAGAGTTGCCGTTCATATTATTAATGCTTCGAAATCCAAGTCTTTTCTCACGTTAATCCCAACTGTTCGCTGTGGTACTTTCGTCTGTGAATCACTAGGTTGTTGTAGGCGGCAAATCCTCGGCCGCAAAACTCGCACTTGTGTGGCAGCTCTCCCGTGTGGGTCGCCATGTGGTCCTTGATGTAGATCCTGCGTAAAAACAACGAAAGAAAGACAGTTGTTGCAGAATCATTAGGCAAATTTCTTACAAAAATCTTTTAAATCGACACCAACTTGTAGTAATACTTCTCGCAAATTTTGCACTGCGTCTTCAGCGGATGAATGGACTTGTTGGAGTGCTGTGCCCACATGTGCGATCGCATATTCTTGGATTTGACCATTCGGTGGCACAGTTCGCACTTGATTTGCTTCTCCTGCTCCGCCGTCGAAATGTGCTGACCTTTGCTGGTGCAGTGCTTGCGTTTGGCCCTCAACGAATGGAACGTAGCATCGCAGCCCTCCAAGTCGCAGCTGTAAGGTCTCACGCCCAAATGCATGTTCTTGTGATGTTCTGCGTTGTTGTTTAGCACCAGGGAACCACAAATGTCACACATGAAGCGAGTGGTGGAATCTTTTTTCACCCGTGGAGGAGCTGGCTTGGTTTTTTCGTCGTCGGAACTGGCGTCGATCGAATCTTGGTGACGCATTTGTTGATCCACCTGCTTCCCGAACTCCTCGCTCATTTCCGGATCGCTGTCGCTGAGCTCGCCTTTCCCAACCTTCGGAGCATCTCCGCTATCTAGCACCACTTCCTTCTGTGTCGTTCGGAATTTCTTTCCAGCGTTCCCGCCAACCCAGGAGCAGTTGAACAACCCATCCATCTCGGCTCGGTTCCGTTTCAAAGCCCGGTGGCAGGCCTCTATCGTGGTCTTGTTCTCCTCGCTCATCCAACTGCCCGGATGCATCATCAGCAGTTTGATCGCGTGCAGTGTGTTGGCCTTGTTGCACGCCGCCCGGAAGTCATAGATCATGTCCACCACCAGCAGGCAGTTGATGCAAACCGTTCTGAGCTTGTCCTCGGCGGTAATCTTGACCCCGACGGCGTCCATGATCTTCCGACGGAAGTCCGACCCGGGGGTGGTTGTCTCGCGTACGTCCTCCCGCGCCAGGACCCTCAGGCACAGCCGACACTGGCGCATGTCGGACTTCCGAATGCACATCTTGGTTTTCACTGGCTTGAGATGGGGCTTCTTGGCAGTGGTGAGAGCTGATGGCCCTGCCTCGGGCTCGACCACATCCGGTGGTTCCTCCACTTTTATGTCCGGTTCTACGGGCAATGAATACGTCGCATCCTCCTCGTCTTCAATTTTTATTCTCGCTTCTATGGGAAGTGGATCTTGCTCGGTTTTGATGAACACTTGGAAGGCCATTTCGATGGGATTTCTGTACCTGATAAACTTTGATAGTATGCTTAAAGTTAGTCCTTGATCTGATTTATGGATTTGCAGGTAAGTTCTTGTATTATTTGAACAACAAATCCGTAATAATTAGCGAAATAGCCGTAACCAACAAAATGTACACAATTTGAGTAATTGCAGGAGTGAAAAGAAGCTAGATTTGTCTTCTAAATGCTCACAAAGTTTCCTTGATATCACTTTTCTAACTATTGAAAATCACTGATTGAGTGAAAGGCGTAATCCCATTCTATTCCAAACGAACAAAAACAAGAATTACGCCTTCTACTCCTTTGTTTTGTTTGGTGTTTTGTTTACGAAAGTGAAAGGCGAAACTGAAATCAACACGTAAACACGGCGATAGTAGAAGGCGAAACTGAAATCAAAACGTAAACACGGCGAAAGCAAATGGCGAAATTCTGTCAAAATCATAAACAAGGCGAATAGTAAAAGGCGATTCTGAAAATAATATCGATTCAAGGCGCATAGTATTGGGCGAAATTAGCATTCTCAGGTATTAATTCAGGCGTAATTAAATAAATGCAATTTTTAGTGCAAAAAATATCAAATTCGTGCAGTGTTCTTAGAAAAACAAGAAACTTTGTCAGAACTATATCAATTAACCTTATTTAAGTTGAATTATTCTGTATTACTTCTAAATAGGAATTAAAATTTGATCAGCAAAATTCGGCTGTTTTTTTCGCATTGTTATTGCTTTGTTAGTTACGCCCTATTCGCGAATTACTCCCGAAATGTAAATGTAAACTTCGCTTATTTGGAAAACTCAACAAAAACTTGGCGTTTATTCACAGCAATTCACATAGAGGCTTGCATCAAAAACATAACCTCATCGAATTCTCATACGATTTGTAAACATTGCCCTCAAATTTTTTTTGAGGGCAAGGACGGCTTTATGGACCGGCGCCGAAGGAAAGAAAGAGAAGGAGACAGTGATGACGTCAGCGTGCAAGCGCTCATAAACA
Organism: Aedes albopictus; assembly: GCF_035046485.1. Classification (NCBI taxonomy): domain Eukaryota; kingdom Metazoa; phylum Arthropoda; class Insecta; order Diptera; family Culicidae; genus Aedes; species Aedes albopictus. The sequence continues at coordinate 47,517,074 of NC_085136.1, forward strand.
AACTGAATCTGAAATTTACGTTTGTGGACCCTTCGACGCATATTGTGACAGCGATGTCGGTCTATTAATGTTCAATCATTGATGATTGTGGTTTGTATTACTGGCATCACTGTTCATTCATCAATTTGGCTGCGTGCTTCTATGTGTTTGTAAACAAATTCTTATCAGTTCAGATTGTTCAGATAACATGCAACATACGAAGAAAAGTCGCATACGACTGCAGCGATCGACACGCTCGGTCGTGTTCGCGGCGTGCTCACCAGAAAGTAAACTCTAATTGAGTATAAACCAAAAATTAACTGGCAATATAGCGCTAGTTCGCTGCGCCATTTTCCGCTGTTTGTTAGCACAAACAGCAAACAGAAGCAAGAAGAAGAAGAAGAAGAAAAGTCGGTTTTTAAATTTTCATTAAAAATAAGTGCTTTAATTTCCATGTAAAACAACAATTTCCGCAACATGAATCCACCGCGTAATCCCTCACCATCCACCCAACCAAGCCTGAAACCCTCGAAGGTAAAGCTACGTCTGAAAAAGACCGACATCCGTCAGTGTCGGCTGTGCATGCGGGTGCTTCCCAAGGCAGAAACCATAGACATGGCCCTCGATTCCCGATTGGATCAACGCCGCAAGATTCTGGAAGCCGTTGGAGTTCGAATCACAGTGAACTGCAAACTCAAATCGGTGTGCGTCAACTGCTGGGTCATAGTGGACATTGTCTACAACTTCCGGGCAACCTGCCAGCAGGCGGACACCCTGCATGGAACACGTCTGCTAATGATGCACCCCGGCCTATGGCTGAGCAAGGAGAACAAACAGATGCTGATCAACTGCCACAAGCTGGTTGAGAAGAACCGGGCCGAAATGACCGGACTATTCAAATGTTCCACCTTGGACAAGGGAGACGAAGTAAAGCTGAACGTGGAGCAGGAGCCACTCCCTATAGAGACAGTCATTTTGGGAGAAATAAAGAAGGAAGAGCCACCAGAGGAACAGCCTCCGCCGACAGAGCCTGCTGCTGCTGCTGCTACGGACCAAACAAGCAGTGACAGCGATCCGGAGCAGACCGAGCCCGAGCAGTGTGCACAGAAGCTAAACGAGCCCCTTGAGTATCAACCGTCTTCCAAAAAATCATACAATGCCAAGGACCACATGTGTGAGCTCTGCGGTAAAATGATGAGGAATGTGTACGCCGAATGGCACCACAATAGCGTCCATCTGCGCACCAATCCCTACGAATGTTCGGAGCAGGGTTGCAACCGAAAGTTCCCTTCCCTGCTTTATGTGAAGACTCACGTTAGGAAGGATCATTTGAACAAAGCGGCGAAAAACGAATATTTTGACTGCCCAACTTGCTCGAAACAGATCAAAGGAAAATTCGCTTTCAGAAGCCATCTGAAGACTCACGAGGCGCATGAAATGCACCCCGAGAAGCAAGCTTGCACTGTTTGTGGCAAGTATTTCTATAAGTAAGTATCTGAAAGAAAACTGAGATAACTCAAGTTTTCAGAAAGTTATTCCTATGCACGTCTGCTTATCGATTTAAAACCACGATTTTGCTCATCCATTCCAGAAGATACATGAAGGATCACATGTTCGTCCACACGGGACAGCTACCCTATCGGTGTGAGTTTTGCGACCGGAAGTATGCGGCGTGGACCAATTGGTGGCAACACCGGAAGAAGCATCACGCTGACCAACTGCAACGGGTGCAAGATTCAGGAGGAAAGTCATAAGGGTAAATAAACTGTTGAATTGAGAGTGTTGTTGGAGTCATCAGTATGCAGCGATCTGATGACATTTATAAAAACAATAGCTCCGTAGCAGCGAGTTCCACCTATTCCACCGTTGTTTCCATTAGACAATACTGACTCTAGGGATCGTTTAACACCTGAAGAGAAGGCTGATGAAATAGATCGACATTTCGTTAGCTTACACAATCTTGGACAAAGACATTGTCAGTCCTCATGAAGCAGCTCTTCCTGAGCGTGCTGCCAACTTACATCTGATCCCAAAAGACTACACGGAGGAATTGGAAATTACACCTGACGAATTGTCGACCTATATGAAAGGATCTAAAAATATGAAGGCCCCAGGTTTCGATAATACCCTGAACTTGGAACTCAAGAACATCAGTCTCCAATTCTACATCATTGGGCACTGATTTTAAATCAGTGCCTGTGATTTAGCTACTTACTCTCGAGGGGCGATTCACTATACTACTATACTGAATTGAAAATACACATACGAAAAAAATACACAGAAATACAAAAATACACAATAAATTCAAAATTTAATTAAAAATACGCCACATTCGAAAAAATACAAAAATTCAAAATAAAAATGCAAAAATGTTCCAATACGCGAGAAATACAATAACAGTTCGAATTCGATTTAAATGCATAAATACGATAGAATTCATGCAGCAGTGTACGAATTCGGGAATAATGCGACGATTACGTTAGAAAATTTCCATAATATTGATGTTTACAAACATCGGGACTGGACACCTGGCGACACCTGAAGCTGGATAGGATCCAAGCTTCCGGAACTTACCCAGAGCAAAATCCGTCATCCAAGCCGTCAACAAACTCCATCGGGGAAAACAATCCGTTATTGGGTGAATCTTATTCAAAGGTTGCTGATAATGATGCGGAAGAAGGTTCGTCAATTTTTTGGATCATGTGAAAGAAGAACGCAGAGATTATTACTCATGAGGATATTTTCCCAAAGTAATTCCAGCGAAGATTAATCCCTGTGAAGTTCTATCGGATATTGATCAAGGGGAAGCTTTTTCGAAGTTTCCCCCAAGTGGAATCTCTTGCTCTTTACTCCCAAAATAAATTTCTACGAAGACTCTTCCAAAAGCCGTAATTCAATTCCCCCTTAAATTCCGCTATGAGGAACTTCCTCGAAGATTGCTTGAAGAATCCCTTCCGGAAATTTTCGAGATATTTATACCGGGATTTCTCTCTCCATGTGCATCTAACCCTTGATCTAACCACAAACTTAGAGTTTGTGATCTAACGGAATTCCGCTACTATGACATACTCCTGGAATTCTTTCACGATATTCACATCAGCATTTCTTCAAGAATTCGTAATAATAATTCTCCCGGCAGTGCCATCACAATTCTGTCATATATGTCCACCGAAATTTTTTCATCAATTTCGTCTTCAATTCCACCATGAATTCCTTCGCCGATTCTGAGGTCGATTCCTTGACTTCTGGAGACATTCCAGGAGAAGCTGACGGAAAAATATCAAGGCAAAATGCTGGAAGAATCCCAGGTAAAAGTTTCAGGAGGAATCCGAGATTGTAGAAGGAATTCCTGGAGCCCTAGAAAGAAGTTCAGTGAAAGTTTCTGTGCCAAGCCACGACTAATCTTAGAAGTCCCGGAGGAATCACAAAGTCGTTCGTGTTTTTCCAAAACCTGTAGGATGCCTGCGTCGAATGCTATGCTGATCGGTGCTATTTTGGTTGGGTGGAAATGGTGGTTCAGTAACAGAAAACAATACAAATATTGTATTCTGTTTGCAGTATTCGAAAACTTGGCTGAATTTCGGCTTGTTTACAAACATACAATTCCCAAATGCAGAATGTGAAAAACAATTCAAAAATACACATTTATTTGAAAAATACTCAATTATTGCATCAATACATACCAATTCTAATTAATTCCCAAAAGTGCAAATCAATGCACTAATACAAAAAATACATGTCAATGCACAAAAAATACACCAATTCGATTTTCAATACACAGGCCTGCATCGAAAATACATGAGTGAATCGCCCCTCGCTTACTCTCATCCTGGAAATCAGTTAAAATCATCCCCATCATCAGGAAATCTGGGAAGGATCCTCCCTCATTCAAAAGCTACAGACGCATTAGCTTTCTCTCAGCGTTGTCTAAACAGTTCGGTTTTCGCCGCGGCCGATCCACCGTGCACCAACTGTTTCGAGACACAAACATCATCAGACGGAACAAGTCCCTTATTCCAAAGCCTCCGTTATGGCGTTGCTCGATGTTGAAAAAGCATTCGACAACGTCCTGGCACGATGGCCTGGTGTTCAAGCTGCAGCAGTCGTACGGTAGTAAACACAATCTTCGCAACTACAGTAGACGTTCGATAAGTGCAACATGTTTACGTTTCAGTTACCGAATGAAATTCGCTAACTGCAACGACTGACAGCCGTCAAACAGTTGTCAAATGCTGTTGGACGCAGCCAGAATGCACTCAAAAACATCGCAATGCAGGTGAAGTGCATCCGAAAAACATCGCAACTCTGTTGACGTTTTGTTTTTGACAGATAGCGGTGCGATAACTGCAAAATTGTTGCACTTAGCGGACTTGCAGTTAAAAAACATTGCAGTTAAACCGTTTGCACCGAGCGAACGTCTACTGTATCTGGTAGTTTAATAATTATTGTTTATCGTTAAACCTATCTTTCTTTTCTGGACAACACAATCCTGCTGGAGCTAGCAATATAGGTGAATACATAACGAAGCCTCGAATTTTCAAGAGCACAAATCTGAGGAACCAAAAGACGGATTGCGCTGAAAAGTTGATCGATTAGTAATCCGCTGGAGGTGATTTTTTTTTGTTCGTCAGAGATCTAAAGAACGCAGCCTTCATGACCATCAGTCAGAAGAAGAAAGACGTCTATTTTGTTTGTAAACAATATTGGTTCGAAGCGACGTCAGCAGGGACGCCAGTCTTTCCTATTCAGTGCAATCCATTTCCGAAAAAAAAAGTCCAACGCAATGACGACGGTCAACCCATCAGCATCACGGGAAGCTACAACCGGAACCGGTGGAAAGACCTTGAAGCCCATCAAAACCAGGATGCGCTTCAAGAAGGACGACGTTCGCCAGTGCCGGCTCTGTTTACGAATGCTTCCGCGGGACGGCTTCCGCCTAACGGGTGAGCAGTCCGACGACGGTCGGAGCGACTTCCGGCGCCGGATTGACGATGCCGTCGGAGTGAAAATCGTCGACCAAGACCGAGTTAGGTCCGTATGCAGTGGTTGTGCGCTTCTGGTGGACATGATAAGCGAGTTTCGGGGAACCTGTCGTAAGGCGGAAACTATTCATAGGGGGCGACTACTGATGATGCACCCCGGAAGTTGGGCTAGTGAAGAGAACAAGAAAACGTTGGAGGATTGTCGCAACCTGGTGAAACGCAACGCAGCCGAGATGGATGTGTTGTTCAAGTATTACGAGCAGAAGAATGTGGAGACCCAGCAGCGACTGGAACGGAAGGCCAAACAGCAATCCGCGAATGGACCACAGATAGGTCGGCTGCCGAGGACTCTGTTCAACGAGGACGATGACTTGGACATGACTCTGCTGCAGCCCACTGCGGCACCGAATCCATCGTTGGGGTCCGCAGTCCAGTCGAATCGTGGTGCTGAGAAAGGATTGGCCTTGTGTGATATTTGCGGTAAAATTATGGAGCCATACAATATGCAGTACCATATGAACAAGCATACGGGAGACCGGCCGTTTGCTTGCGAGCAGGAAGGTTGCGGCCAGAGATTTTTCAACTTTAAAGTGCTACAGTATCACATTCAAAGGGTGCACTGCGAAAGCATGCTTGAGTGCAGCGTTTGCCAGCGTAAGGTAAAGGGGAAACTGCAACTTAAGATGCACATGCTGGTCCACCAGGACAGCCGGCTGCCCAATAATCGGAAGACGGCATGTAAGGTTTGCGGTAAATTATTTTACAAGTAATTCTGGGAGAGACTTGGTTCTTTCAAGAGGGGTTTTTGGAGTAACGTATTCTATACTTTTTAGGGGTTACATAAAGGATCACATGGCCGTTCACACGGGGAAGCTAGCACATGCCTGTGAGTTCTGCGGTCGACGGTTTGCCGCCAGTAATAATCTGTGTACGCATCGGAAGAAGGCTCATCCGGATGCGAAACCTATTTCTAGTAAGACGTTCCAGCAGCAGCAGCAACAGAGCGATTCTTCGAATGACGGTTGAACACTGGAACCAGAACATGGGCGTTTACTTGCAAATACATGGAATGCTGTATATATCTTCAGAACACGTCTGGTGTTACGTACGTGAAGTCAAGTGATGGGTTCCGTAGTGCGATTAAGCTGAAATGTCCAGGGAACAATACTACGTATCACCATTGCTACCGGCTGAATCTTTTCTTTAGTCTGTAACTGTCTGTAACGGTACTGTACTATTGAAATAAAACCTTTGTTAGATTGTACTCCTTGCCTTTTCTATTTTCCCGATAAACATAATGCATAAGAATGCTTTTTTCACAAGAATTAGGAAAACAACTTTGTCCGTGAAACAACTATAACGCTGTGCTTTTATCTCAGTATTACTTACTGTAACTTTTCAGGATTTTGACAAATTTTTAACAACTTTCACGAATCCTCCAACAGTTGCAGCTGGTCTGCGTGATGCTTCCTCCGATGTTGCATCCAATTGTTTCGCGCTGCGTACTTCCGGTCGCAGAATTCACACTGATAGGGAAGCTCTCCCGTATGGACAAACATGTGGTCCTTCAAGTAAAGCCTGGAATAGATGTGTAATTGACAATTACAGCAGCTCTTGGCGCATTTCCCCTAGGTACTTACTTGTAGAAATACTTCCCGCAAACAGAGCATGCTTCCTTCCGCGGATTCTTCCCATGTCCCTCGTGAGTCGTTAGGTGATAATTGAAGTGAAGCCTCCCTTTTATCTTTTTCGAGCAAGTTGGACATTCAAGATATTCTACCTTCTGCGCTTCTTCGGAGTGAACCCTCTTGACGTGGCTGTTGAGGTAAATCTGGGAAGGAAACTGTTGGTTGCATCCCTGCTCCGAACATTTGTAAGGATTACTACGCAGATGGAATTTGTTGTAATGCGTTTCAGCGTACGTTTTCTGCATCGTTTTACCACAAAGCTCACACATGTGATCCTTGGCATTTTTTCTCCTCGATGATTGTCGATCTTCGAGCGGAGCATCCAGCATCTGTAAACACTGCTCGGTTTGTTCCGGATCGCTATCAGTTGCTGTGTGGTACCCCCTTTCGTCATCCATCTCAACAATAATGGGCTCCGTCTTTTCTTCTGCCATTGCAGCAGCGGGCTCTGTCGGTGGCAACATTTCTTGTGGTGATTTCTCTTCCTTTGGTTCCATCACAACCACTCTCTCAATCGGCTGAGGCTCTTGCTCCTTCTTCACCTCCATCAGCAGATGCACGTCTCCCTCGTCCAAGCCGGAACATTTGAACAGTCCGCGCATTTCGTCCCGGTTTTTCCTAACCAGCTTGTGACAGTTGATCAGCACCAGTTTGTTCTCCCTGCACAGCCACTGGCCGGGATGCATCATTAGCAGACGCGTTCCATGCAGGGTGTCCGCCTGCCGGCACGTTGCCCGGAAGTTGTAGATGATGTCCACCATCAGCCAGCAGTTGGCGCACACCGATTTGAGCTTACAGTAGGGCGTGATTCGAACTCCGACGGCGTCTAGAATCTTGCGACGCTGGTCCGTCCGGGATCCGGTGGTCGTTTCCATTGTTTCCGCCTTGGGGAGCACACGCAGGCACAGTCTGCACTGGCGGATGTCGTCCTTTTTCAGGCGGAGCTTTACCTTCGAGGGTTGCAGCTTCGGATTTGCGGGTCCTGGTGAATTCATAATGAAAACTTTACGCGTACATTCAATCACTAATTTTAAACGGATTTTTATGAGCAACTCTTATTTCTGGCGAGCCGACACCATTCGGCATCAGCTCTAGTTTAACGTCCGCCTATTTCTGGTACTAAGCCTAAACACGGACGGTCAGGGAGACATCCACACACACCTGACACCCTACATATCGAACCCATCAACACATGGGCCGGGACCTACGGCTTTACTTCCTATCCGAGGGAAGACGTGATCAGATATTTTTGTCTCAGAAATACCGACGGCGTCGACTAGGATTGAACCTAGACCGACTGGGGTGAGAGGCAACCACGCTTACCACTACACCACCGACGCCGCTATGAGCAACTCTGTTAAAACTTTTTTAAAGCACTGATAAGAATTTGTTTACAATCACACCGAAGAACGCAGCCAATCTTTTAACAGTGTTGCCAAGGCCGAGTATCAAATCGATTAGAACGGCGACATTCTACGTGGATCGCCCATTTCTAATCAGTAACAACAACAAGCAGCGTCGTCGCGCCAGCTGATTGAAGTTTGTTTATCAACCATCGTCGCGTCGAAACTCTACGATTTCGCGAGTTTTCGCACCGTAAAAGTAGTGAAATCCATCACCACATCCGCCACGAATAATGACGACCCAACCGGTCACAACCAAACTCCAGCCACACACCATCACATCCCGCAAAAACCTCAAACCCGTCGAAACCACACTACGCTTCAAGAAAGCCGACGTCCGCCAATGTCGGCTGTGCTTGCGTGTGCTGCCGCGCGTCGACGTCCGTCTAACCGTCGAAAACGATGCGTACGACTTCCGGAGCAAAATCCTCGAAGCCGTTGGTGTGAAAATCACGGACCAGGACAAACTACAAGGCGTTTGCTGCAGCTGCCTGTGGTTGGTGGACATGGTTAACAACTTCCGGGAAGCGTGCCGCAAGGCGGACACCATCCACCGGAAGCGACTGCTAATTATGCACCCCGGCAGCTGGACTGCCGAAGACAGTAAGAAAACCCTCGAAGATTGCCACAACATGGTGAAACGGAATCGGTCCCAGATGGATGCCTTGTACGGGTGCTTCGAGCGCAAGGAGGAAGAAGCGCAACAGCAGACCAGTCGGCAACCGATTAAGATAGAAGAAGTCGACCTGCCTCCTCCACCATTAGTCTCAGAACCCCCGACTTTGCCCGAGAACGATCCCATTCAAGATCACATAGCAGCGGATGACGCCAAGCCAAAACCCTCTTCTCCCGAGCCCCCCTCCAGTTTCGCCACCGTCAGGAAAACGGTCATGTGTGATATCTGCGGAGAGTTCCAAGAACGCTCCCTACTGGAGGGCCACCGGAACAGACATCTGGGCGTTCGTCCTTACCCGTGTACCGGCGAAGGCTGTGGAAAAATATTTTCCTGCAGAAACGCGCTATCGCGGCATTTCACTGCGCAACATTCCGTTGTGATGCCGAAGCTCGAGTGCCAAATCTGCCACTGTAAGTTGAAAGGGCACAAACAACTTCAATTGCACATGACGATTCATGGCGGTGATAACCCGCGCAAGTCGGCCTGCCGAATCTGCGGTAAAATGTTGTACAAGTGAGTATAATTTCTTGGCATACTATGTGGATCAGCATACCTAACGATATTCCTTTTATTTTTAAGGTGCTATCTCAAGGATCATATGGCTGTCCATACGGGGGAGTTGGCCTATCACTGCGAGGTCTGCGATCGGTCGTTTGCTGCTATGAACAACTACATCACGCATTTGAAGAAGTTCCATCCCGATGTCGAATACAACCCGAGGAATATGCCCCGGCGTGTTGTCGATGGGATGAATTCGGAATAAAGTTGTTGTGATAATCTATGTACTTCGAGTTTGTTTGGAGGTTCGTCACTCAATATAAGTACCTAGCGTTGAAGTCACTCCTGTATCACCTCGCTTCACGATTGACCCTCGAGCGATCGCGCTGTTGTATTTTGTACAACACGCTGAAAAAATCTCGCTTTTTGTACTCAGCATTAACGTGGTGCTGACGGTAGTGGTTAACTGTGCCTGCGCGAGTTCCGGAGGGTTAAAGGTTTTAACAGATCACCATGCGTCTCTTTTAGTTCGCACTGATGGAGATCGAAGCAGGTCGGTGATTAAAACAATAGAGGAACTGAGCGTATAACGCGCCCTCCGGGGGTAAAACGCCTTCACGCGATTTCATCGTATTGAACCGGATTTCATTAGATACAAGCAAACTACATCTAAAATTCAGCTGGTTAAGACCGAGAATGGCTAAGTGGTATTCACGTTCGAATGTATGCGTGCCTTTTTGTAGATGCATGGGAAATGCTTTGTTTGAATCGTCCAAGAAACTGTTTTTCCTCGATCGAAGTACGCAGTTAAAAAGTTTCTGCAAGGAATCGCTCAAGAAATGTCTTGACCGTCTTGACCTTTTGAACACGAAACTGCTCATATTAAGCCTAACTTTACCAAACACCGTATGTAACACATGTAAACAAAAAAGAGATTTTCACACGAGGCGTTAAATTTCGTTGAGGACTACTTGTATCACTCACCTTCGGGGATGATTTGTAAAAAGTACCCGGATTTTTCACGTTTCCGAAATGCTCAATGTATGAGTTGCTATGGGAACAGCGAACTTCCCCTTCGATTTTCTCCGTTCGTTGATTTTGTTAGATACGATGTTTGGTAAAGTTAGGCTTGATTCTATGGTTACTATATACTCTATCATCCCCCCTTAAGAACTGTTTGCAGTTCAGAAGGATTTTTTGGCCTATCATGATGGTTGGAAAATTCCTTGCTCGAATCGCCCTTGAATGCGAAGAAATGACAATTGAAATGGCAATCTCTGTACAAAGTTTTGCCAGGAATCGATCAAGAAGTTTCTTGAGCAATTCATTTTGAATACGAAACTGGGCTCCATCTTGAAAGTTCTTGATCCTTAATGCCTTGGTGAACAAATCCGCTGCTTGATGTTCGGCACTATCATAACATGTTTAAGGCTAGGTTTAACCCTAGTCGTGGGGTCATTATGACCCAGACAGGCACGCTGAGCGTGCACTGCATGAGGGATGAACTTTAGCTAATGCACGAAGAAGGTTAATGTGTTTTTCTTCGATATGCTGCCTGACGAAATGATGGCGAATATGTATGTTTGCTATATAAGTATTTGCTTCTTTATTAATAGCCGATGTCCTTTCCCGCCAGGAGAATTGTACTCTAATTGTCACAAAAGATGGGTGGGTACCGGTTTTGCTATTCTGGACAATTTCTGTCGAAAACCTCTCCACCAAATGCCTTCCTGTGTAGCAGTCGAAACCGCCATATACTCCCACGAAATTGGTCCACCAGACTGCAGGAACACATATCCAGTAATGGACCGACGGGTTTCAGTGTCATTTCCCCAGTCCACATCGTAATAGCCTGAAGCATGCGTCACACTGTTCGTTGTATGTACGTCAGCTTCATGTTCTTCATGCCTTTTAGGTAGCAGTCCAATGAGCTTTCCCTGGATCGTTGCAGAAATAGTCCAAAGCATTGACAGCAAAGCTAATATCTGGCCGAGTTCCTTGTACCAAATATTGTAGACCGCCCTGACCAGCTCCCGGAAAGGAACCATCTCCATCTGTTTCCGCTCCTCTGCTGACTTTGGACTCATTTCCTTCGTAAGCTTCCTATGAATTTCGACTGTTGATGATTATGTTCGAAAACTTATGTGAAATTGGGATTTCCATTCCGCGGGAATCGCCCAACGCAGGAGCTCACTGAAGCACTACTTGCGCCGGCGACGGTTGATCCAAGAAAGAGGCAGAGTCACGCCAGTATCAGCGCACGCTGAGTAGACGGACGAGTGTGTGCGTGTGTTTGTTCGCTTGCTAGAGAATGGGAATGTAGATGGATTCTGTAATGCATTAGGGTGTATCCCACATCCCACTTCCTCTTTAAAAAAATATCCTTAGGGTTTGATAAATGCATATTGAATTTATGTTTATTAATTTGAAATTGATTTTTCTATCAAAAGACAATTGGTTTTAGGTATTTGGGGGCTTTGTTACCTTTACGGCTCAGCCGGATTTACCCGTTTTCTCGGCCTCGACCAACCGAACGTAGTCCTTAAGGTAGTCAGGAACTTTCTTTTCCCTTGACGGTCGCTGTTCACCCACTTCCGTTTCCTTGTGATCTCGATCAGGCGTTCTCCACACATGAACACGTTTTGTTTGAGACACGTGTCGTTTCAGCTGCTGTCCATCACCACCTGTTAGCACAAGGTTTCCTTTCCTCTCCTCCGTAACAGTATATCTCTTTGGATCAAACCGACTATCACCCTTGGATCTGGATTGACGCTCGATGATCACTGTATCACCTGGTACAATTCTGCACTGTCGTGCACCACGGCGCCGGTCTTCTCCACGGTCTTGCACGTCTCACATCCTCTTCTGTTAGAAATCCAATGTTATTCGATTCGATTTTTGCAATTTCCCATGGACTTTCCACGTCGTCGAACTCATCATCTTGACCGGTATACAGCCTGGAAGACGGATCGGCTATATTGAATTTACCTTCCACGTACTCTACAACGTAATTGTATGGGCTTAGTCTTAATGCCCAACCGTCGGCTCGCGTAAAGGCTCTTTTCGAAGTTTCTCTGGAACGATTGAGTATAAATGCAACCCCTTTCGCGTCTGTTCGCAACGTGAATTGTCGTCCAAGTAGGTAATAGGAAAAGTATTCTACCGCCCACACGGCTCCCAGTGCTTCCCGCTGATTTTGGGCGTACCGTTTCTCTGTAGCTGTTAACGCTTTAGAAGCGAAGCTAATGACGCGGGGAGTCCCATCCGTGTTCTCTTGAACGAGGACAGCACCTAAAGCGTTGGGGGATGCGTCTGAATAAAGGATAGTTTTATCCGTTTCTGAAAAGTAACCGAAAGCGACTGTGGAGCTTACTATTCGTTTCTTTGTGGCTTCAAAAGCGGTGGACTGACGTGGACCCCAACTCCACGTTTTTGTAGTAGCAACTTCCCACAATGGGCTTGTTACGTCCGCAAAGTTGCTAATATATGGACTCACGAAGGAAGCTAATCCCAAGAAGCTTCGTAGTTCTGAAGAGGTTGTAGGTTCGCGGAATTGCCGAATATGTTCAACCTTTGCGTCGTCGATATGGAAGCCCTGCTCATCGAGTTCGTGGCCTAGGAATTTTATGTGTTCCTTATCGAACTCACACTTTTCAGTATTCAGTGTCAAGTTGTTTGCTCGCAGTGCCTGCAATACTCTGGCCACAGTTTTATGTAAGTCTTCGATGGTTTTTCCAAAAATCAGGATGTCATCGATGTAGACAATGACATTCTCAATGTCTTTCAAGATGCGACTCATTTCTCTCTGGAAGATTTCAGGAGCGCAATTTACCCCAAACATGAGCCTTGTAAAGCGATACATGCCACTTTCTGTAAGGAATGTAGTCAAATCTCTTGATTCTTTAGCTAACTCGAGATGGTAGAAAGCGCTTGTAAGGTCTAGCTTCGTGAAGTATTTCGCTCCATGGAGTTTAGCTTTCATCTCATGAATTAAAGGTAGCCGAAAGTATTCTCGCTTTATGGCTTTGTTAGGAGCACGCATGTTTACAACAAGACGAAAATCGTCCTTCCCCTTGGATACGGCAGACATGCCACTTATCCATACTGGCGCGGTAGTGACCTTCTCAATGATGCCCCTTTTCTCCATTTCCTGCAACCTTAGTTTCGCTCCTTCCCTGAACGCTGCGGGGACATTGTAATAAGCATTTTTCTCGGGGGCTACAGTCTTGTCGATGCTGAACCTTACTTTTACTCCTGGCATTTTGGGGAAAACGGTGTGGCCTTGGGATTTCTCGAAGCTGTTTATCGAAACCCCCACTTTCAACAGTCCCATATCACTAGATGTCACGCGACCAAGCAGCGAACGACGTCCGTGTGGAACTACTAAAAATTCAGCAAGGGTGGATGGTGCTATAGTACCCATCACATTTAACTTTGCTCTGAATGCACACTGGATCTGCATTGGCTGCTCTGAAGCGTAGGCTCTCAGGATTGAAGAATTTGATAGTTTGATTTTTTCAATGGTTACCAAACCATCTTCAGCATCCCGGAGTAGTTTATCCCAGTCTCTACCTCCAATTACGTTAACATCGGCACCCGAGTCGATGAGGAACTCTATTGGGCAAGAGGAATCCAATCTGCATTTCACAAACACATCATTCAATGTGAGAGCGTTTATGTGCTGTGGATAAATTTTCAATGCAAAATGTTAGTATGATACACTCGTGAACGCAGTATTGGGTTAGTCTTACATGACTTGACCAGGTAAGTATCAAAGAAGGTAGTTCAAATCAAGCAAAGGTATCATATTTAAATATAGGATTTGATGCAGTAGATGCTTAATAACTTCAAGAGGACCTTGTGCTAAATAAAGATGGAGTCCAAATTTACCAGTGTGTTGCATTCACTCACTATAGTTACACATAGTTACAGTGACTGCAAAGTAATGTTAAACTCTTCGCGCTTTTGTTTGAACAATAAACAAGTTGGGTTGACCGAAAAAAAGAACTGAATATGGTACAGGAAGGGTGGACATATTACATGCTTTAAGCAGAACTGTGAGGCAATCTCATGTCAGTGTGGGGCATATTTAGGTAGCTGTACATAAAACGAATATGTTGTTTTGTTTTGTTATATATGTTTAGTAGTTTTCCGTGTCCCTTCGGGGTTTATTTGCTCGAATGAATTCAGTTTTTAATATTCGAGCTCATCAAATAAAACAGTATAGGAGGATATCATTTCAAACGAATAAGTTCAAATAATCATGAAAAAATCATAAATCATACCTGGGTGTTGTTTTCTGTTCTCGGTCGATGAAGCTCTTCTGTCACGTTGGCTTCCTTCCTTCGGCATGTTACGGCAAAGTGTCCGCGCATGCCGCATCGGTAACAATCCTGTGTCTTGGCCGGGCATTCCTCACCTTTATGCGCTGGCCGGTCGCACCTGGAGCACCGCCCGCGCTTGCTGAGTCTGCCACGCGGGTGAGCGTTGTTGCGAAAGGGTGCGCGTGATGATTGTTGATTGTTGTAGTCGGTATTCCTGTTTGGCCTCTGGCCAAATGGTCGGGGTCGCTGGTAGCTTCGCGGGGTATTCGGTGTTCTAGATACCTCCTGAACGGTTCCTTCAGAGATGTTATCAGAACTTGACTCTCTTCCAAACGCTTCACTACAAGATGCAGATTGGACCACAAAAGCCGCATCATAACCAAATGTTCGAGCTGCCTTTGCCAGCTCGCGGTTGGTCATGCCCTTCAGCAGCTGGGACCGAACGAATCGCTCTTGATCGTTTGGACTGTAGCGGCATAGCTGGACTTTGGTCTTCAGACGTGCGTAGAATGTCATCGTCGTTTCTCCTGGTTCCTGCTTCATCTGAGAAAAGGCCTCATGTTCAGCTGCTGTGTCTGTCAGACCGAGGAAATATTCGGTGATGTTAGAAACCATTTTTCGGTAGCAGTCCGGCTCTTCAAGACTTGGTCGCAATCCAGCTGCTCTGACGATGTTTTGTAGGTCGTCACCAATCGCCAAATACAGCAGCTTTGCCTGGCGGGCAGGGTCCGAAATGTTGTTCAGCGTTATGGCAATTTCAAATTTTTCGATGAACTTACTGAACGCTTCCCACATGCCAGAGGCAGGAACATCTTTGGGGAAGTGTGGAATATTTTCCAGGCGGATGGCTGACTGTCCTTCAGATGACACAGCAGGACCGTCAATGCGGCCCCACGAGTCTCCTCCTGTCGATGAATCGACTCCGCCCTCACTTGGCGTAGACGTCGTCGCAGATTGTTCCCATGGTTTTTCGGAAATTAGCTGAGCCAGGTCGACGATTGCCTTTTGCAGCACTGTAAACATCTCAACCGTGACAGCCGGTGGTTGTTGAGCCGTTTCTGGTCCGACCTCGTTAACTGGGTTTGTCGTATCGTGAGGGGCTACTTCGTCTTCCAAATTTGAATCGTCCTCCGAACTTGAATCATCCTCCGGGTCTGGGTTGTCCTCCGAATCCGCTTCATCTATTTCATCCTCCGGACGTGGGTCATCGGTCTGACCAATTTCACTGTCCTGGTCAGATTCCGCATCGCTTGACGACCCATCAGTATGCGCTTCCGTTTCTCCCGGCTGTATGCGGACGTACTTCCCGACACGATCGTTCATTTTCCCTATTGAAATTTAATCACACGTTAAGGTTTTTTTTCGAAATCAAGCCAAAGATTATTTGTCTTTGCCTCATCCAACTACGACTTTCCAAAAATCGGTTAGAACCTGTAATTCCCCCTCACCGTGCATCGTGGAAACGTTTTATCATTGTTGTTTCTTCTCAAAAACGCCATGCTAAGCTATTCTTTAAAAAAAATAACAAAACGGCCGTCCCGGATCATTTTGGGTATAATTCTTTATTTGGGAAAAGTTTTTGTTTGGAACGTCCCGCTCCATACCGGTTTGGTTCTTCTAACGTTCGTATCGACGCACTACTTCATGGATCATAAATCTAACCCCAAAAAACGATCAAAATTTACATGGCCGTCCCGGCAAGTCCTGTCGCATCATTTCTTTCCTTTTTTTTGCTATTAACAATCACTTTGAACTTGTCACTACCCTTCTTTACTTTCGTACGTCCTGTACACGTGTAAATTTTGCTGTTTCGTCCCAAAACGCTGTTCTAGCAAATATTATTTATCCAGATCCGTCCCGGATCATTTTCCGATGGGATTCCTCAGCTGAACGATATTTTAGCTTCAAGCGTCCCGCTAAACAACGGGGTTGATCGTGCAACGCTCGTCCCGGAGCGGTACCCCACGGTGTAACAATCTCACTACCACGTTTCACACTATCGTTGCCGTCCCGGCAGATCCCACCACGTTTTTTTTGTCCGAAAATCACTCCCATTTGGTCAAATCCACCACTGTTCCTCTCTAGTTCTCAAGCCAGCAGCAACCAACTCCAATTTCTTACTATTCCCTCTTCTACCATACGTTCTGCACACGTGGGTTCCCCTTTTGCTGTTTCGTCCCGAAACGCACTGCTAACATTCTTTAGTCAGATGAAACAAAATGGCCGTCCCGGTTCATGTCTAATGTGATTTCTCCTCTAAATGAAGCTTCCGTTTCAAGCGTCCCGCAAGACAACAAAATTATCTATACAACGCTCGTCCCGAAGCGATATCCCGGAGCTAGAGAATCTCATCGTCGTACTTCACAATTTCCCACTGCCGTCCCGGCAGATTCCCTCCTATTGATTTTTTTTTTTAACAAAAAAGTGCGCCCATTTGAACCAGCTTACCGATTCTCGCTCGTCCACTGCGGTACAATCTGAGATTTTCACTTTCCACTTCTCGTTTTTTTTTTTAACCCGCTTGGTAACGCACTCCTGTTTAATTTTCACTTTTCTTTCCTCTGCGACGGGCGATTCCCACATTAAGCCAAGATGTTCTGTTAAGCCTTTCGGGAAAAGCTGAACAGAACGCTGGCAGAACCGCCATTGTGGAATTGGGATTTCCATTCCGCGGGAATCGCCCAACGCAGGAGCTCACTGAAGCACTACTTGCGCCGGCGACGGTTGATCCAAGAAAGAGGCAGAGTCACGCCAGTATCAGCGCACGCTGAGTAGACGGACGAGTGTGTGCGTGTGTTTGTTCGCTTGCTAGAGAATGGGAATGTAGATGGATTCTGTAATGCATTAGGGTGTATCCCACAACTTAAGAATCCGTTTTGAGTTATTCCTCCAAAGACTGAAAGCCATAACATCCAAACATTTGTGAGCTTCTGTCCCGGGTCCGCTGATGTGGTAACAGTGTTGCAGTCAGTTTCTACGAATCGTTCCAGAACTTCTGACAGAAGTTTGTTGATGTTTGATGCTCTTGGTCCAAACTTTCTACACCGTCCTCGATCGATACACGGATTCTGAGAACTTTGTTGGCCCGTCCCACGTCCTCCATCCTGAACTTCTTTGTCAATTGTTTTTTTTTTTTTAAATTCTTCCAGCGCTCGTGTAGATCGAAAAGATAAACAGGTCGTTCACATAAACTGCTGCTATCACGACACTCGTAATCGTACCTTCAATCTTGAAGTAGACGCAAGTGTCGTGCTTGGACAGCTTCAATTCAATTCGTTTCAGCTCGGCATCTAGTTTCACATTCAAGACACTGCTGCCGGGTAATCATAATCGGACTCACCACTGTCGTTATCGTCGTCCTGCACCTCGGATGTAATCACGTCCCTCTGATTTCGAGCTCGATCTCGCTCGATTAGCGGTGTTGGTCATAGTAACCCTTGAATTATTTAAGTTTAATAAATCATCATAGTTTGCCCGTTGCAACCACACGTGTTTTCCTTCAGGATGGGCCTGTGGCACCATAGCAACGGACAAACAATTGAAGAAAAATTTTCGCCGATGTGAAGAACTGAAAATTTCAAGATTTTTATACAAGAAGAAAATTGATGTCGCTCCAGAGATCTCCAATTTCAGAATTCAAGAATCCTACCAACGGGAGGAAGCCTATCGTTGCCATTGGCGGAGCGGTTACGGGCAGGAAAACTACACAGCTCCTGGTCCTTTGCCATCAAGATGGTTATGATCTTGGATCGGTGGATGTCCAGCATTCTGTTGATGGGCTTGCCGAAACAGTATGAGCCCATGATCATGGGCCTGCAAGCATCCGGGATTCAGATGCGAGCAGATACGATACGTGCGAAGATTCTGCAGGATGTGAAGTGGCCTGACGACTCTGGAAGCGAGTCTGGAGGGGTATTCTATGGCCCACCCGGAGCGAAGCCAAAGTCAGCGAAACCGAACAAGACCCGATGTAACCAGCCGGGTCATAACGCCTCAGAGTGTCAGCGAGAAGGCAAAATGGAACCAACATCGTCGTGAAAGTCCGGGTGAGTGGATTTTCGATTCCGGCACGTCGTCCCACATGTGTCGCGAAAAAGCAATCCTGGAAGATGCAGAAGAGGTGAGTGATAGTGTCATTGTTGCAAACAACATGGAGACACCTGTCGTTGCTAAGGGCAACGTGGTAATCAAAGTCGGCTTGTGTGATGCAACCGAAGTGCTCGATGTTTCGGAAGTGCTGTGCATTCTGGAACTGGCGATGAATCTTTTATCCGTCTGCAGTCGTGGTCATCAGGTGGTGTTTTCCAAAGACGTGTGTGAAGTTTTTGACCAGACCGGTCGGATTGTGGCTGTTGGTGATCAGCAAGTTGGTGATCGTCTCCGCCAAACCGGAAGAAATGTATCGTGCATCGCGACGCCCAAGGAGGACATCGGATTATGGCAACGCCGCATGGGACACTTGAATGCACCGCATGGGACACTTGAATGCACGCAGTTTGAAGACACTTCGCAGTATGGTCTGTGGTGTGCAATTCGATGAATCCGATATGCCGACGTGCATTCCGTGCTTGAAAGGGAAGCATCAACGTCAACCGTTCAAATTCAAAGGGGCCAGAACAGCAGAGGTGTTGGAACTCGTCCACAGTGATCTGTGTGGTCCGATGGAAAAGACTTCCGTAGGAGGCAGCAAGTACTTCCATACCTTCGTCGATGATTGCAGCAGAAAGTGCTTCATCTACTTCATTCGATTAAAAATGGAAGTACTGGAATGCTTCAAAGACTTTCAAGCGTAGGGTAGTGGAGGTATTTTGGACCGGGCAGGTATTTTGGCCCACCTAGAAAGTTTTATGATATTTATCACATAATCTCTACTAAATCTTGGTAAATTTTTATTGGAACACGAAAAGTATTCAACTATGTGATGACCTTTATTTTGGATGTCAATTAAATATGCTTTTTTTTTTGTTTGTATTTACGTGTATTTTAACTTATGCTAATTCTACACTTATTAAATATGCTGTTCAGTATCAAAAATAGAGAAAATGTTTTCACTTCCAATGAAACGCACAGAAAAGTACCAAAAACAAAGAAGATGACAAATTTGTAGTCGGCTTCGAAGAGGTATTAAATTTTACAAATAAATATTTATTTCATGTAAATGTAGTTAGGGCCTTGTAAGAACTCAAAATAAACTGTTCTGAACCTCGGTGGAGCGATAATATGTACTAAAATAGTGATTTGAGGTATGGCCAAAATATGTTCAACATAATCAGATGTGGACATATTTTGGACCACCTGTCAGATCCATCTCTCCAGTTCCTTCTAAAAGGAGAAAATATTCATGCCAATGTAATGTACTCTAAAAACAGATAAATAGAATAAATTGGGAGTCCTCAACTTGGGACCTCCCATGATCTGGGCTGTTATACGTTTATTTTACAATGAGATTGTTGTGGGTTCGATTTGTTCTAACAACTTTTCGCCAAGTTAAAAATTTCGATTCGATTTATGTCCTGACAACTTTTCGACAAGATGAAATTTTCAGGTGTTCAGTCATCCAGTTGTCCTTCTCGGCAATCAGTAGATGATTGAGACAATGTGTTATCTAATATATGTTTGACAATTTACGTATCATTCAAATTACTTTATTTTTGATGGCCTTTCCACTCATTACAATATGTGTAGAACGCCTTTATATTTAGCAAAATCACTAGACTTTCTCACTTCTATGAAGCGTTACGAAATTTATGCATGGTGACTGACGTCATGTAAAAAAATACACGTTTTGCGTAACATTTTTTATGAAACATTATACAAAAATGCGTAAAAACTGGCAATTGCAGCAAATTTTTTTCTTTGTTTACCGTTACGTAATTTTTAAGCGTTCCCTGCCTCAAAAAATGAACAGAAAAGATGTAAACTTCACGTAGTTTTAACTATGTTGAAATTTTTGCTGAGGTGACTTTCATTTCATCAATCAATTGAAGTTTAATTTGGTGGGCCAAAATATGTGCACTTGGTGGTCCAAAATAAAATCAGGTGGTCCAAAATAGAAGCCCGAGATCTTTCAGGAGTTTTGATATTTCTTGTATTTACTACAACAATTTTGAGTTCTGTTTGGCCTTTTTCGACAGAAAACATGTTGATCTACATAATGCCTACTAAAATTATCCATATTTTGAAGTGAGAACTTTCTTTTTCCGCTGAATTGTTCATCCACTTCCTAAAGGGGTCCAAAATACCTCCCTTACCCTATGCAGAGACTCAAAGAGATAGGCGAGTGAAGCAATTGAGAAGTGAAAACGGGACGAAGTACGTGAATCATGACATGAAGCGATATTTGCGGCAATGTTGAATCCGGCATGAAACCAGTGTGCTGCATAATCCGGAGAAAAATGGTCTGGCAGAACGAATGAACCGGACCCTCGTGGAACGTGCCTGTTGCCTTCTATTTGACACCGGATTGGACGAATCGTTTTGGGCCGAAGCGGTTGGAACAGCGTGCAACCTCGTTAACCGCTCACCAACGAAAGGTCTTCAAGTGAAGAAAAGTTCAGCGGAAAGAAGCCGGACCTATCCAATCTGCACGTTTTCGGTACGAGAGTGATGACGCACATATGGAAGGTACGAAGGAAGAAATGGGATCCGAAATCGGAGCAAGGCATCTTTGTCGGATACGCAGCGGAATCGAAAGGTTATCAAGTCTACAATCCGAAATCCATAAAGGTGTATGTGGGTCGGGACGATACCGGTTATCTTCTGTAGTCGCCTCTTCTAGCTCAGGATTCTGGTTGATCGCATTACACAGCATAGTTCTCGCCTTCAGGTATGGGAACACTCACTTGCAGAGAGTTACACTCACTTGATATTTTCTCAGCTCAGAAGCGTGCAATCAAGAAATGATGTATGGAAGACTTTTGCTTTGTGGTTTTGTCTAAAAGTTTGCCGAATAGAGTAAGTGTCGCACACGCATATCAAAGTCGTGACAGACCTGTGAAAGCGACTCTTCACGAGGTGAGTGTAATTTACACTCACCTCGTGGAGAGTTGCCTTCGCAGCTCCTTCACGACTTCGGTATGCGTATGCGACCCCTACTCTATTCGGCAAACTTTTAGACAAAACCACAAAGCAAAAGTCTTCCATACATCATTTCTTGATTGCACGCTTCTGAGCTGAGAAAACATCAAGTGAGTGTAACTCTCTGCAAGTGAGTGTTCCCATCCTTGCTCGCCTTTTCATCAATTGACCGGTTTATCCGCTCAGCTAGTCCATTCTGTTCCGGGTTGTATGGAACAGACATCTTATGGTGAATACCGGACCGACGCAGAAACTGCTTCATTTGACGACTCACATATTCTTTCCCATTGTCCGACTTGAACCGCTTGATTTTCTCACCTGTTTGGTTCTTCGCGAAGCTTTTGAAATCCTGAAACGCTTCTAATACTTCTGTTTTTGATTTCAGGAAATATACAAACGCCTTCCTGCTTTGCAAATCGTTTGCAAATACCGATTTCCTCCAATGGATGCATTCCTCATGGGCCCACAGAGATCGGAGTCCACTAGCTCCAAAACACGGTCTTCACGTCGTCCCATTGATCGGAACGGTAGTCGTTGATGCTTGCCTTGTATGCAGGGTATACACTTCACAGAATTAGCTACGCTGTATTCGAATCCACTAGCCATGTCGCCAAGCCTCTCCATGCAGTCAACGGACATGCTTCACGACTTCCGGTGCCACATCTGAAAGTTGTTCTCCGCCTTGCAAGTCATGTTCGCCGATGGACTGTTAGCCTTCATCAGCTTGTACAAAACAAACCACCGGATTGGTGTACAACGGCAACAACTTCATTCCTCGAACTGACT
Organism: Aedes albopictus; assembly: GCF_035046485.1. NCBI lineage: Eukaryota > Metazoa > Arthropoda > Insecta > Diptera > Culicidae > Aedes > Aedes albopictus. The sequence continues at coordinate 47,539,487 of NC_085136.1, forward strand.
GCCTTGCACACTTCCTTTGTGAATGTAACGCTGTATCCGTTTCGGCACATCCTACTTACTGATCCTTTGTGAACCACCGCCACCACCGTATTATTGACCTCGTTGATACTAGACGCTACGTTCTCCACATTCTTCAGAAGACTTCGATTGCGGCACATATGAGTGATTGCTACTGGTGAGAGCACTACACTGGGTCATTACCAAGATTTGGGAGGAGGAAGTATTACCGGAGGAATGGATGGAAGGTATCGTGTGTCCCATCTACAAAAAAGGGCGAATTGCGGGAACTACCGCGCGATCACACTACTGAGCGCTGCCTACAAGATACTCTATCAAATTTTATGCCGCCGACTATCACCGATTGCAAGCGAGTTCGTGGGGCAATATAAGGCTGGATTCATGGGTGAACGTGCTACAACGGACCAAATGTTCTCCATCCGCCAGATGTTGCAGAAATACCGCGAATACAACGTGCCCACACATCACTTGTTCATCGATTTCAAATCGGCGTATGATACAATCGATCGAGAACAGCTATGGCAGATTATGCACGAATACGGATTCCCGGATAAACTGATACGGTTGATCAAGGCGACAATGGATCGAGTGATGTGCGTAGTTCGAATATCAAGGACACTCTCGAGTCCCTTCGAATCTCCCAGAGGGTGACGGCAAGGTGATGGTCTTTCATCCTTGCTGTTCAAAATTGCTCTAGAGGGTGTAATTAGGAGAGCGGGGATAAACACGAGTGGAACGATTTTCACGAAGTCCGTTCAGCTGCTTGGTTATGATATTATTACTGATGATATTGATATTATTGCTCGTAAATTTGAGGCGGTGGTGGAAACGTACGTACGTGGTGGCGCTTTTGTTTTGATGTGGTGAGTAGCGCGTACAGCTTCCAGTATACAATCTACGAATTACTCAGTTACCACGCAACGCAACACTTCAAGAGTTCTCCTTAATTTTGGTCAACGCCATTTTAATGTATGTAGTTTAACCATTAACCTCTAGATTAAACTCTAGCTATCAGGTTGATACTGATCTATATAAGCTGCCAATGACAAATCCCAAGAAGGGTAAAGACAAACCATTTTGGATTGAACGCAGCATATAATTTGCATTCGAATCACACTGATCAATCGATCCTTGCACTCAGCACTAAGCGAGTTAGCAACAAAGTAGTGACCCGAGAGTAGTGACCACATTTTTTTACCATATGAGTTAAGCAGCGACTTCCATCGCAGCGGCGTGTACGTGCGTATAACTATACGATTCAGCCACCACTTTCTGACCGACCAGTCGTGAAGGTCCATTTCCAAACTGAGATTATGATCCAAATATGCTGCGGTGATCGAAAGACAACCACAATCTGTAAATGGACAGCAACGCACTGATGCTGTCGTCTTCGCGTCATCGTCGCGCAGTGTCAGCGTCAGCACAACTAGCAGTGCTGAGAAGAAGACGTTGGGGTCCACCCTTGCAGCCTCTTTAATTGAAAAGGATCCTCCCGAAAAAGGGCCGAGCCATGGGTCTTAACTGTCCTTGTCATCACCGTTCTCAGATGAATAAATTATGCATACGAACACCGCGTTCGTACAAGGAATGATCCTTGACATTTCAGCTCTCCTTCATGAAGAAAGATAGAGCTATAAGCTTCCAGTAAGTACCTATGAACAAATCGCATAGCGAAGGTGAAAAGGTGCAATAAAGTGCCTTCATGGGGGCTTCGATGCAGGGGGTGTGTGTGATCACTGATCGGAGTGTTTAGCAAGCATCGCAGTGCGTTCAGGCTTCAATGTCCGATAGCCGTGGATACTTGTCAACGCCATCATTGACTGTGTGTAAATGGATGTCGGTGGCGATAGTAATTAACGGGAGGCGACTACTGTGGCCATAAAGTGCGATAAGTAGTGGCAGCACGATTTACATCTTGTTTCTTTTGCCTATTCGTTGTCAATCAATGAATGGTTATCCGATCGGGTGATTAATGGTTTCATTGAACTTGATGCCTATGGGCGTTGATAATTGGATGGATTGCTGTCGGGTTGGCTTGATCACTTTATGCATCTCTCAAGGAGTGTTTACTGTTAAAGCTTAAAATGTGATGAAGCAAAACTCTTTAAAAAGTGTCATCGAAAGAATGTTCATTATTAGTATTGCTAATAGCTTTAGCTTTGCGCCCGGGCCTATAGGTTGATTCACCTCAGGTAAAATGCAAGAATATTCATATCTGAAGCATTACTGAAGAAATTGGCAAGCATTCAAGGCTTCAGAAAGCATTTTAGAACAATTTTGGGAACATCCCTGTAGAGTTCAGGAGTGCTTAAAGAATCATTCTAGAGAACTTCCAGAAGATTTTGCGACGTTCGTAGCACTCCCAGTAGGTTTGTGAGATTTGATTAGGGTAAGGGAGGTATTTTGGACCCCTTTAGGAAGTGGATGAACGATTCAGCGAAAAAAGAAGGTTCCCACTTCAAAATATGGATAATTTCAGTAGGCATTACGTAGAGCAACATGTTTTCTGTCGAAAAAGCCCAAACAGAACTCAAAATTGTTGTATTAAATACAAGAAATATCAAAACTCCTGAAGGTTCTCGGGCTTCTATTTTGGACCACCTGATTTTATTTTGGACCACCAAGTGCACATATTTTGGCCCACCGAATTAAACTTCAATTGATTCATGAAATGAAAGCCACCACAGCAAAAATTTAAAAATAGTTAAAACTACGTGAAGTTTACATCTTTTCTATTCATTTTTTGAGGCAGGGAACGTTTAAAAATTACGTAACGGTAAAAATCGATGATATTTTGCTGTAATTGCCAGTTTTTACGCATTGTTGTATGATGTTTCATAAAAAAATGTGACGCAAAACCTGTATTTATTAACTATTGCATGACGTCAGTCACCATGTATAAATTACGTAACGCTTAATAGGAAGTGTGGAAGTCTAGTGATTTTGCTAAATATAAAGAAGTTCCACACATATTGTAATGAGTGGAAAGGCCATTAAAAATAAAGTAATTTGAATGATACCTAAATTGCCAAACATACATTAGATAACACATTGTCTCAGTCATCAACTGATTGCCGAGAAGGACAACTTTTCTAAACTGGATGACTAAACACCTGAAAATTTCAACTTGTCGACTAGTTGTTAGGACACAAATCGAATCGAAATTTTCAACTTGGCGAAAAGTAGTTAGAACAATTCGAACCCACAACAATCTCATTCTAAAATAAACGTATAACAACCCAGATCACGGGAGGTCCCAACATATTCTATTTATCTGTTTTTAGAGTACATTACATTGGCATGGATATTTTCTCCCTTTAGAAGGAACTGGAGAGATGGATCTGACAGGTGGTCCAAAATATGTCCACATCTGATTATGTTGAACATATTTTGGTCATACCTCAAACCACCTTTTTAGTAAATATCATCGCTCCACCGAGGTTAAGAACAGTTTATTTTGAGTTCTTACAAGGCCCTAACTACATTCACATGAAATAAATATTTATTTGTAAAATTTAATACCTCTTCGATGCCGACTACAAATTTGTCACCTTCTTTGTTTTTGGTGCTTTTCCGTGCGTTTCATTGGCAGTGAAAACATTTTCTCTATTTTTGATACTGAAGAGCATATTTAACTGACATCCAAAATAAAGGTCATCACATAATTGAATGCGTTTCGTGTTCCAGTAAAAATAACCAAGATTTAGTAGAGATTATGTGATAAATATCATAAAACTCCCTAGGTGCCCAACTAACAATCGCAAGCCGCAAACCAGCATGCATGCTGAATTGTTGCTTTATAATAGTAATGATTGCTGAACTAAAATTATGCTGTACACAATACTGTACAAATGTTTTTTCAATTGAAAAAGTAGCCGAAAGTTCAACCTTTCGTATCGGTATCAATAATTATAAATTTAAACACTTTTCAAGCGTTTAATAATATTTTTATTCGACTTGCAGTTATTTCTTTACAAAATAGTTTAACAAGACCTTTTTCTGCTTCTTGTCAAGTACATGCAAAAATTAGAACATGTATCTGTACAATGTGTTTTTCACAAGTCAAATAAGCGCTTTCGTTTCATCATACTTCGACTCAGTGTACAGGATGAAAAACACGTGTTTTTTTTACTGAACAGCAGCTGAATTAACATGTTCTTCAGTTGTTAACCATCTCTCTCTCTCTTCTTGGCGTAACGTCCTCACTGGGACAAAGCCTGCTTCTCAGCTTAGTGTTCTATGAGCACTTCCACAGTTATTAACTGAGAGCTTCCTCTGCCAATGACCATTTTGCATGTGTATATCGTGTGGCAGGCACGAAGATACTCTATGCCCAAGGAAGTCAAGGAAATTTCCTTTACGAAAAGATCCTGGACCGACCGGGAATCGAACCCGTCACCCTCAGCATGGTCATGCTGAATACCCGTGCGTTTACCGCCTCGGCTATATGGGCCCATACACCATTGTTAACCATACACAGAACATAATTCACCACTGCTGAATAGGAGTCAAAGTGTAATCATTATACAACCACGGGAAGTTTATGTTTTGATTTGAGCGCGTCAATTCATCATCTCTAGGATGGCGCAGATAGGAAGGCAAGCGGCTGGCAATCGATGGGTCTCGAGTTCGAATCTTGATTTAGGTAAATGTATTTGTAGTTATTATTTCAAATAGTTGTTCACAGCATAAAGTGTCAATCCGAAACTCTCGTAGAAATTGGAAAATTTTTGCATTTTATTTTTATAAATCATTTTTGCAGTAGCTGAATAGCAGCTTTACTATCAGTTTGTAAAATGTTTTAAACAACAAACAGTTCAGTTGGTACACAACACTATGCTTTATTGTTTCTCCAAATTTGTGTGAACAAAACCCGAACAAAGGTTGTGCCTGAAAATTATCCAAATGTTATTCAGCACCATGCTGAATTAATTCGTCGTAAAGGTGCTTGTAAAAAGAGCAATTGTTAGTTGGGTGGGCCAAAATACCTGCCCGGTCCAAAATACCTCCACTACCCTAGTACGGATAAAAAGAGTTCGACTGTTATGACCCACACGTACGTGGATACTTGGTAGGCTACAGTTCGTTGAATCTATGCCGAGTGAAGTATCCTCCTCTACTGGAGTCGGTCCTGGGCCAATCGCTTCCATGCCCTTGTCTATTCCAGCCCAGTCAGCAGCTCAACAACGGAGACGTAGCGCAGATTTTCGATATTGCTCCAACGTGGCACTAATCTGACAACTTCGGGTTGATCGTTCAGTCGTAGAGAGTGTGATACGATTTCACGTATTGCATCTGGGGAAACATGCTTTGCCACTCTGGTGAATAACAGCCAAAACTTGCGGGATCCAGTTGATGTAGTTTCGGCATTTGAACCCATCCGCAGCTGAGAAGAATCGTTGAAATGCTACGATACAGTTCTTTCGCGGCTAAAGTTTGTTTGAGGTGTAGACTTGGGTGTAGATGTAGATAGGATGGCTAGATTATTGCTTTTTTCACTGAAAATTTTATTTGCTTCGCTGAACAACATGACGTTTTCTTCCAGCGAAGGCTTCCGCGATACAGAAAATCGCTGAATTTCACACTAACACTGCAGAAAATCTGTCAACAATAACTCAATACACATGCATTTTCAGCGAAAAGATCTATTTGCGTGACAACAATCCACTCACATGACTACCGGGCGGCCGCCGTCAAATATCAGGATTGCCAACTGTCCGGCGACTGCTGTCAGTTTTCTTTGTCGCCGAATCTGGCGCTGGGTCTTCGGCGCGGAAACCCAAAGGTGGGAATAAAATTTTGGGGTTTGCGCGCAATATTATTAGCGCTTTGACTGTTTAACGATTGTTGCAGTTCAACGAAGCATTGCTTCATTGTCACAAACTCGGTCTGAAGTTGGTGCACGGTGTGTTCAATTTCGTGTTTTTTATCATCTCGTTCCACACAGCTCGATTCATCATTTCTTTTTGCCGATCGTTGCTTACGAAATGAAAACAGGCAAGCGTCGCACAACCACACAACGTTATTGAATTCGAAGCAAACTCGCAGCTGATACGGGTTCATATCCATGCAGCTCATGTGGTACTGCTTACTGCAGTCATCACAAATAAGGCGCTCATCCAATCCGCCGATAGGGAGAGAGCATTTACCACAGCCAAATCGATTTGCCATGAGCCTCTGTACGAATTTGCCCTGTCCTGCTCACTCCCACAGAAAATTTGAAAACAGCGCGCACAGTAAAAGTCACATTTGACTTTTACTGTGCGCGCTGTTTTCAAATTTTCTGTGGGAGTGAGCAGTACACCAGATTCGTGCAGAGGCTCATTGTATAGCAGAGCGGTAGCAAAAAAAATACACCACAGGATAGCAATGATGGATGAATCGTTGATTGGCGCAACTTGCACTTTATTTTCAGCTTCTAGGAGTAGTACAACAATTCTTATTTGGCGTATTTATTGTCTTCAGGTGTAGTTCAACATCCGCCCCAAGGAACAATTCGAAGTCATAAATAAGCATGCATGTTGAACTATTGCTGGTTTATAACATTCGCAGCTGAACAAAACCAAATGCTGAATAATAAGCTGAAATGATGCTATTTACATTGGAAATAAGCCCAAATGCAACATTGGGCACGTATGTGAACAGCAATTTAATTATAAGCTTAATAAGCGTCAGCAATTTTTGTTTGTTCGATTTGCCCTTACTAGCTTTAATATAAGTTGAAGAAGAGCTTTCTTCTACGCGTTAAAAAGCATATGTTCCACAGTTTCCGATAGCTGATTATTGTGGTCTACATAAGTTGAACAAATGCTTTTGATGTTTAATACTTCAGCTATTGTGGAAATGTTCAAAAATGGTTTAACAGTAAGCTATATAAACGAATTTATGATTTATTTGTTCGATTATCACTTTTCAATTGAACAACAGGTCAAAATGATTATAATGGAGTAGTACTGGAACGTTCCTCATTATTAAATATGTTTTGATATTTGTTGCACCCCAATGCAAAATATTTGAAACACTTGCCAATTTTCGTAGCAATTTCAAAGTTGTAGTCATCTTCACAACTTTTTTAAATAAATAATTACACCTTCCATAAATCTGAATATTGATCTTTCACAGTTTTGTGAAGGTGTTTCACTCTTAGCGAGCAACTTACCAACTCCAGGATGGCGTAGTCGGCAAGTCATGCGACGGGTGATTGGAAGATCACGAGTTCAAATCCCAAGTTGAGAAATTTTTAGAAGAGCTTGTGTGTTATAAATGTGTTTAGATGCGACAAATAAACATGATTGGACCATAATTGCACCTCGCACTTCGATTTGTTTTTGTTTTCGCAGCAGGTTATTATAGCTGAATACAAGTTTAATATGAGGCTGATATAACACAGATTACTCCCGATTGTAAAGCCTGTATCGCGCTTGCAGAAAAGATTGCTGAATAAATTCTCCACTTTTGCTTGAACAACGCCTGATTACAAGCTGTGATGAAATAATGTTAAACTGTAGTTCAATCAAATGTGGAATAAAAATGTCATTGCAATGTTGGTTAAATGAGTGATTGTTCCTTGGGGCCTTCAACTGGGAACACTCGACAGAATAACTAATGCTCAATTAATTACTATTTACCGTGAAAAAACGGAGCAGCGAAAACACAACACACAGTGAGACAAGCCACAGTTTTCCATATGAGTTTTGCGGAGTTCAAAGTAAGCTCGATTTCCTGCCACAATGCGTCTCTGAATTTCTCTGCTGGTGTCATTGTCGACGGTCACCAGTGAACCCAAGTACCGTCTACCCCCGTTGGTTTGAACGACACCTCATGCAAACCAACGGGGTTTATTTTTAATTTGAACGTCTAGCAACTCTGTTAGCATCGGAAAACACACTACTGGCAACCTGATTTGGTGTTTTGTTTTGGTTCTGCGTTTCGTTTCACACCGTTCCATTAGCAGAATGACGTTTGAACCATTTTTAGTTTGAACTATGTGCAGATTAGAGGGGGTCAAACTAAAAAGTATTCAGATTACATGCGGTCAAACCAACGTAGACGGTACACGAATTCATCAACCACCTCGATTTCATCACCGTCGATATAAATTCGGGGTGGCGCGGTGATTTCTCCCTGCAGCCCTTTGCTATCATGTACTTTGTCTTCGACACATTAATGACTAATCCGATTTGCCTGGCTTCACTCTTTAGTTGGATGCACCATCGTCTCAAATTTACGAGCAATAATATCAATATCATCAACAAAACCAAGCAGCTGAATGGACTTCGTGAAAATCGTTCCACTCGTGTTTATCCCCGCTCTCCTAATTACACCCTCTAAAGCAATGTTGAACAGCCAGCATAAAAGACCATCACCTTTCCGTAACTCTCTGCGAGATTTGAAGGGACTCGATAGTGTCCCTGATACTCGAACTACGCACATCACTCGATCCATCGTCACCTTGATCAATCGTATAGTATCCGGGAATCCGTATTCGTGCATAATCTGCCATAGCTGGTCTCGATCGATTGTATCATACGCCGATTTGAAATCGATGAACAAGTGATGTGTGGGCACGTTGTATTCGCGGTATTTCTGCAACATCTGGCGGATGGAGAACATTTGGTCCGTTGTAGCACGTTCACCCATGAATCCAGCCTGATATTGCCCCACGAACTCTCTTGCGATCGGTGATACACGTTGGCATAAAATTTGAGAGAGTATCTTGTAGGTAGCGCTCAGTAGTGTGATCGCGCGATAGTTCCCGCAATCCAACTTGTCGCCCTTTTTGTAGATGGGACACACGATACCTTCCATCCGCTCCTCCGGTAATACTTCCTCCTCACAAATCTTGGTAATGACCCAGTGTAGTGCTCTCACCAGTGCTTCTCCATCGTATTTTAAAAGCTCGCTTGGTAGTTGATCTGCTCCAGCGGCTTTCTTGTTTTTCAACCGGTTAACCTCCTCCTCAATCTCTTGGAGGTCAGGGCCGGAAGTCTTTCGTCCTGTGCACATACTCCTAGATCTGTTACCACGCCTCCTTCGGTACTTGCAACGTTGCCATTGAGGTGCTCATCGTAATGCTGCCGCCACCTCTCGACCACCTCACGCTCACTCGTGAGAATATTCCCGTGATTATCTCGGCACATATCGGCTTGTGGCACAAAGCCCTGTTCCAAATAAAGACAGAATCAAAAAAAAAAAAGCCCCTGCGCGAGCGGTTCAGCTTTTCGTGTGTCCTTAGCGCGGTACAGCTCTTCCATCGCTTCGCGAACTCGTTCTTCCTGCTGGCGCTTCTTCATCCGGAAGACTGAGTTCTGACTGTTCCGCGCCTGTCTGTAACGTGCCTCATTCGCTCTCGTACGGTGTTTCTGCACTCTCGCCCATGCTGCATTCTTCTCGTTTTTCAACTGTTCACATTCGCCGTCGTACCAGTCGTTTCTGTGTTTCGGAGTCGCGAAGCCTAATGCTGTAGCCGAGGTACTTCCTATGGCGGATCGGATGTCCATCTTCAAGTGTAGCTGCGCCAAGCTGCTCTTCCGTTGGTAGGGCCACTGCTAACCACTGGAATAATGACATTTGTGCTTTTGATATTCTTGCATAAGATTGGAGCAAAGTCAACTCCCCGGCATTTTCCGAAAAGCAATCCGAGCAAGATTAGCAAAAGGTACATTAATGTTGTTAGTACCCAATCTACGAAGTATACCGTAACTACGCTAACGCTAACGCTAACACTACAATCACGATTTTACAATGCGAAATGCTGCGGTAATTTGCGGTCTTGGGAGATTCAGCGTTTCTTTCGCATGAAAACGCCCCTCAAGATTAAACGACGATTCTCAAAAAAATTCAGCAAATTCCTTTTGAAACTTCGGTGGAGTGGACCTGGTGTGATGGTTAGAACACTAGACTTTCACGCCGAGGACCTGGGATCGAATTCCACTCCCGACAAACTCGCAAAATGTGAGTTGTTCCGTCGGAAGGGAAGTCAAGCGTGGGTCCCGAGATGAACTAACCTAGGGCTAAAAATCTCGTTAATACAGATAAAAAAAAATTGAAACTCATTTTTGCAGTAAATCCAAAACTATATTTATCATTCCAAGTGAAGAAAATAAAAAAATAAAATAAATTTAAACAAATTCAAACTTTTTTATATATTTTCAGTTATTCGGCCATATTGAAAATACGCTCTTTTCAAAACTCGATCGAGATGCTAAGAAATCCTCGAAAATGTGATAAAAATATTTGTGTCGACCTGCTTGAATGGAAATCCCCCATAGGTGGCCGCATCAAAACCATTTCCTGGAGTTCCTTATTTAGGTAGGCGGTCTTCACGTCTATGTGATTGATGAGCATCTTCTGGTGCTGAGCCACAGACTTAAACGCCACTTGTTTGATGACGACGGGGGCGAACACGTTATTGTATTCTGTTCCATTTTTATGTGTGAATCCTGGCGCTACCAAACGCTCCGTGTAGCGAACAACGTTTCCTTTTCTTCTTCTTTCCATTTAAAAATCCATTTACACCCAATGGTCTTTCGTCCGGACGGGAGAGGAACCAATTTCCACGTGCCATTTTCCTCATGGGCTTATAACCAATTACAGGTTGCTGTGCGGAGAATAGAAACCGAGCGCGTTTAAGGTGGGTTTCGTGATTCGGATTTGGAAAAAGGTAATTTAGCAAGAGTTTTCTAACTGCCCAAGTAAGTAACATTTTTAAGTCAAGTATTCTAGGGGATGTTCTTGAAACCGTCATAAATCCTAAACAAAAGATATAAGGTTTTATGACGGTTCTAGAAACCTCTACAAGACTAATTGGCCATCAAAATGTTACTTGGGGATCACCTAAAACGAAATTGTATTCGACATTTAGCTAATCCCAACCTAAACAGTCCAAGGTTGGATTTTGTTTCTGGAGCGGCTGCTAGGAAGGACAAGTGCACTTGGAACCACTTGCTATTGGTGATTTTCATCCCGATCGCTAAGCCAGAAATCAGCCCTACGAGTACTCCCTTAGAGACTCACGTAGAAGAGAGATTCCCAAAGCCAGCATTGTTGTCCCATTGTTGAAGACCAGCAGAAGTTTCATTGTACCCAGGAAGTGGCCATTTTTGAATACGCAGAAAACTGTCATTTTGAGCCCGCCATTGTTCTGCGACGACGACATTGTTGAAGCCCGCCAAACCTGCCAAGCTGATACCCAATCTCAATTGTCCCCGAAGGCCAATCATCACTGTCGGTTCGTTTCCGGCTCCCCCAGCATCCACTACGGAGAGTCACCGAACGGAAATCACTATAAAACGACCGTGGGAGTTTTCCTATTCTCGTTTCGAGCAAGGAAAGCGTTACAAGGAGCTATATCGCTCATACCTAACCACTTTCTGATGGTCAACTCCAATGGCTTGAAGGTTCTGCCACCTGAGCCATAATGCTACAGCTCCGGGAGAGTCAAACGAGTACGCACAGCATCAGAAGTATTCTGAAGACCCGCGGTGAAGTTAGCTCTACTAGACATCGTAGAGAGTAGTGAACCTCTCGATCATAATGGTGGCTCCGCGGAGGAACTAATACCCTCTTTTTCAAAATTAACTATACCCTATGATTCTACGGCAAGTTAGGAGGTTGATGTCCGGTCCTACGAGTCAATTGTAAAGAGCAATGGCAACGAAATGTCAACAAGAGAGAAGCACGAGACTAAACAAATGGCAATGACCAAGAGCCTGTGATTAGATGTGAATTTGGGCTGCAAAATGGTGAGTCGACAAGGAGCATTCAACATAGCTCTGCCCCTCACAAGTTTCTACTTCATGCTTTCACGGGTCAATCGATGACAAAGACCGCCAGCTAAGAGTTGCTGTTGTTGTACTTATCTGGTAGTGCAGTCGTGGAAGCGTAGAAGATCAATGTAGCGCCGTCAAGAACGCCTTCATCGCCACCGGCGAGAATAATTTGGATGAGCTACGCACTCAGCGAAAGCAGTAGGGTAAGAAATCAAGCTTTGAACTAGTCAAATTGTAATCTTAATTTGAACCATTTCAAAATTCATTAAAACGACGTACTTTTCAGGCAAATATTGTCCCGAAAAATATATTAAACAGCTTTCCGTAATATAACCTGATAACATGGGCTTTAAAAGCATTGAAAAAAGCGTTTTTGTCATGGAAAACAGGCAATTGAAAAATCACTGTGATTTCACCCATTTCCCCCAAGAGAAAGCACATTTTCGGTGCACTCGTACAGCTCATGCATTGTATCACACGCAATATGTAAACGCGTCAAATGAAAGCTTATTTATCGTAGAATCGACCAACCGAATAATATTCCGCAATATTTGTCATAAAATTATCAAATTTAAGAGATTCTTACTTGGAGAATGTTATCTTAAGGACAGACTTGTTAGAATCCCAAAATGGCCGCCACAATGGCCGACGCTGACACCTACTCACGATTTAGAAAGCACAAATCTCTTCGTAAACAAAACCAGCGCACCTGATCTTCTTATTTTAAGCTTATTACAAGTGAGCAAGAACAGAATATTAAAATGCACTGTTGTTTGATGCTTGCTTCTTGAGATTTGTGCGCCTAAAGTTCTGATGCACTGTTGAAGCGGGATTTCAAGACGTTTGTCCTTAAGTTGAACCATTTGTAATCTAAATTTGAACTAGTAAACGGGGGGAGCTTCTAGTGTTGGCCTGTAGATTGCGCTAGTGGTTGCTTTGTTTACTCTTGGGGGATCAAAAAATCAAAATTTAGTTTCCAAATTCCTAAAGAATTTCGAGCATTCTGAGTTGAGATTCCACTGCCTAATGAAAAATAGGTATGAGAATTAGCAGATTCATGTGATTTTTCATTGTTTAGCATGGAATTGGCTGTTTTGTGAGTTGCTCGAGCTGCTGCCGCCAGTAGTTCAAATTAAGATTAAAATTGGTTCAAATTATGATTACGATGGTTCAAATTAAGATTAAAATCATTGTTGATGAAAAATCGAATATTTCAATGAAATTCGGTGCAAATACAAACTTTTTACCATTTAACAGAAAGCTTATACCCGTGGCTTTCATGTACATACGATTTTGCCGTAGTAAATTATTTCCATGTGGGAGAAAAAATCACTTAAAATTTGCACTGCTTCAGAAAGCCGCAATTTGGTTCAAATTTTGATTACCTACCCTAGTGGATCACAGGTGAAAACTGGAGGAAGATAGAGCAGCGAAGGAACGCCAAAGCCGCGATAGAGCGAGCGAAAATTCAAGGAATCAAAGCCGTAGCCCGTCCACGCTATTCGGCTCTCGAGAAGGAAGTGAAACGCTCATGTGTCCCGCCTAACTGAATAACAGTTTCTTAAGCTAAAATATGCTTAACAGTAGTTTTTTCCACTTTTGTATAGAAAAAAAAAAGGTTTGTTGGGTACACTCCACTCAAACGATCGTACCCCTGGTTAAACCTATCGCATCTTGTATCATATTCTGCTCGAATGAAGCAATTTCACAATTATGCCCAACATTTTTAATTGCTTCCAATGATCGCCAACCTTCGCTCATCCCAGTTTGGCCGAATCGATGAAGATAAGTTCAAAATAATCAACGCTCGATCACTTCTCTCTCAACTCAACGATCTCGAACCGGCGCGGCTCGTTGTCATCGGGCCGCCGCCGGTTCGATCGCACTCATCACAGTTTGGCTGAGTGATGATGGCCAGACAATCTTGAAGTCCACATACTATTTAACTGAATGGCGGCGATCGTAAATGGTCATCCCAATGAAAATGTGCATTCGAGCGAGACGTGCTCTCCTCTACCACTTGATCCGCCGAACATGGTGAACCCGTTTGAGACCGATTAGGAAAAAGCGATCTGACCATAATGCCATTCAGAAAGTGAATATTTCTCACATTTTTATGAGAATCGTTAAGAATTTAGCGCGTAAAATAGTCCATTCCGTCAGAGAATAGGGTATTGGTTCCCTTATTAAGCATGTGGCTCCCATTTTCATCCCACGAAAAACAGAGGATTGAAGCGCTGTTCGTTTTGTTTCTTATTTTTGTATTTTTTGTTAGAAGTGAGCACCTATGAAAACAAAAAGAACGGAGTCAATCGGTGCCGTAATCGCTTGTTTTCGAATAGGATGAAAATGGCAGCATGAGATTACTGATGGCTCACATACCCTACAATAAATCTAAGCAATCGTGGGGAGGTGGTGGTGATCATAGCTCAACAGTGTCTGGATTGATCACACACAGTAGGCATCCGAAATGTGAGCAGAGAACGTGTGATAGGGGATATGTCCCATGCATCTGGCATGCGCTTGGGTTTATTTCTCTTATCGACAGACTAATCTGTACACCGATCTCTTGATTCCATTTGCCCTTTCATCTACAGGTTATTCAATGACAAACTAATTTCCATTTCATTATAACAATGTTCGGTTCGTTCCCGATTTTGTTCGCAGTTTCCCCTGCGCACTTTCCAGTCTGATGATTTTTAAATGGGTTAGTTCTGCTCGTTATATAGAACATTCCGAAGCCCACCCAACACATCTATCTCCATCATCAGACCTGTTCGAAGCAGTAATCAGAGCAGCTTTCCAACCCGAGAATGGATGTACAGTAGACGTGTGGTAGACGTTCGCTCGGTGCAAACGGTTTAACTGCAACGCTTTTTAACTGCAAGTCCGCTAAGTGCAACAATTTTGCAGTTATCGCACCGCTATCTGTCAAAAACGAAACGTCAACAGAGTTACGATGTTTTTCAGATGCACTACAGCTGCATTGCGATGTTTTTGAGTGCATTCTGGCTGCGTCCAACAGCAATTGACAACTGTTTGACGGCTGTCAGTTGTTGCAGTTAGCGAATTTCATTCGGTAACTGAAACGTAAACATGTTGCACTTATCGAACGTCTAATGTATTTGGTAATGGGCAGCTTTCGTTAGGCTAGTTAGAGGAGATAGCAACAGATACAACCGTAGCGCAGTAATAGGCCGTTTCGCCGAGATATCCGAGAACTTCCAACTGAGCCGTCTCGGTTCGCTTCCCGTTCTTGGCCATCGTCGTAGCAAGTTTTTCACACTCTCTCTGTGCCTCCTCCGCATCACAACAGGCTCATTTCATTCATTTTTTGCTCTGGAAGTTGCTACCGCGCACATTTCCACTGTGCGATGCGGCGTGCCTCGCCCGCCTGCTTTGTTTTGGTGCGTCAGTGTTGTGGATCGCGCACCACACAGTGCTCACTATGTAGTCGGTTTCGGTTTGAAATGACGACGCACCCCCGCGCTGGCTGACTGTTTCCAAACCATCGACGCCACCAGCCAGCGCCTACTTTGATGGCGGGCGGGCGGCCAAGAAGGAGATGATGCATTTCTATCGTCGTTGTCGTCGTCGTCGCGCAGTCAGTTTTTGTATTCGTCATGGTGGTGCCCTCTATCAGTAGTACGCGTTGTTGGTTCGTCGCCGCTGGCCTCGATCAGTCGCATGTCGTCTGTCATCGTTTGTAAACGCGCTTTTCTCCTTGAGCTTTCGCCGTCGCCGTCGCCGTCGCCCGCCGTTCGGGTTATTTGGAGAAGATCGAAGATCGCGCAACGTGCTACGCGCCGTCGGTTTTGTATGGGATAAAGTCGTGGAAATTTCGACAGTTATCGTGAGTTTGGTGACGTTTTGAACAGTAGTGGAAAAGAACATCGTATTTGAATTGAATCATTTCGTATGAAAGTGGCGGGAACGAACGAGTTGAACGAGATTTATTGTGCACTCGGTAAAATAATACCGCATCCTCACTCTAGTTTGTAGGAATGGCATGGCAACCGGAATGATCTCAAATACAGGCACATTTGCGGTTTTCCGTTGCTGCTTGGCTGACTTCTTATGTATGCGTTCAACAGCCAGAAGAAAAAAAATATAAGATTTGATCTTGATGGAACAATTACATAAACTAATTTCAACAATGTTGCAAAATTTAGTATACATAATTCATAAATGAGACAATAAATGGTCACGCAGTATGAATTGTACAAAGGCGTAACCAGATTCATACACACTTAAATTAAATCGTCGACCACAGCAAACGAATTGCCGAGAATTCAACAACCGAGAATCCGGTAATAAATTTTACTGAATCTCGGTAAAAGTTTTACCGAGATGTCGTTAAAACTTTGTCGAGATCTCGGTAATCCAACTTTTTACCGAGATCTCGGCAAAGTTCACCGATACTCGGTAATGGTTTACCGAAATCTCGGTAATTTTTTTTACCGAGAATCAGTAAATATTTTACCGACATATCAGCTGTTGGATTCTTGGTAAACCTTTTACCGAGATCAGTTTCTGAATTTAAGTGTGTAAACAAGAGGAAAAGGCGACTCAAAAGAAACAAAACCATTCAGCAATTTCAGCACAATTTTCTGAAACTCCAGCAATTTGTGCTGACAGAGTACAAGGCTGTGCTGGATTCCAGTAAAATATTTCTAAAAATCAGCAACTCGTTTTGCTTCGACGATTCCTCCAGGAGTTTACTTGCCAATTGTTTTAGCAATTTCATCGACAAAAACCCTTTAGAAGAATTTCTTTGTCAATCATTTTTGGAATTTCTCAAGAATTGCTGCAGAAATTTATTCAGCAATTCTTTTGATATTTTTTTGGGAATTCTTTTGTCATTTTTTTCTGGAATTTACCCAGAAATTTTTTCAGCGATCCCGTTGAAAATTCCTCCAGTACTGCCTATAATAATTAATTCGTCAATGCCTCTGGAAATTTCTTGGGCAATTCCTTTATAATTTTATGGCATGTTTTCTGTACCCAACTAACATTTTTGCTGCATAAGAGTTTAAGAGAGCTTTCTTTCAAAAGTGTTTGCTTCCTTCACAAACTGTAATGCAGCTACTTTTGTTAGTAGGGTGATTCTTTTGGGAATTTATTCATCAATGCCTGTCGGAACTCCGTCAGCTACTTCTTTGAAGAATCTTTCGGTAATCCCTTTGAAAACTTGTGGAAGGAATTTAAAAAGCTCTTTTGTGAATTCCTTCTGCAATTATGACAATTTCTTTGTGAAGTCTACAGGAATGCTTGTCAGATTTTCTGCGGCGGTGGCTTATGAAATTTATTCGACAATATCTTTTGAACTTGAAGCAAGTTCCCTTTAGGAATTTTATCTGCAATTATTTTGAACATTTCTCAAGCAAGTATCTTCGGGAATTTGTTTGAAAAAATTCTTTCAGAGTTCCTTCATCAAATAGTCAAGAATCTGAAAATAGATTTGAAAATCCCTTCAGCAATTTCTTTAGAAACTTCTCTGGCATTGTCTTTGGAAAATCATTCGGCAATTCCTTTCGTAATTCCTATGGAATATTCTTCGTCCTTTAAAAATTTGATTGTGAAATCTTGCGGACATTTGTCTTGAAATTTCTTTTGCAAATCCAATAGAATCATTTTCAGCATTGTTTTTGTAGAAATTGCTTCAATTGCTGGTAACTTCACTGAAAATTCCTACGGAAATTCCATTGCAAATTTCTCAGGCAGTGTTTTGGGGAACTTTTCGGTTATTTTTCTGTGACAGTTCATACAAAAATCCTTTAAAAATTGATTCCGCAATTTTAACAACAGATACCTTTGGCAATAATTCTGGAAATCACAAATCCTTTGGGAATTCCTTCTGCAATTCCATTTGGGAATTTATTTCCCGGAAATTGCCTGATAAATTTTCAAAGGAATTGCCTGAGGAATTTATGAAAAATATGCACAAAAAAACTGTGAAAAGTACTTTTAGCATAATTGCCAGTGAAATTAACAAGTAAATGTCTGAAAAAAAATCTTTGGAATTTGTAGTTCTTATGAAATTTTAAAAGGAATTGCTGAAGAATTTTTGAATGAAATTGCCGTAGGAATTTTCAAAGGAATTGCTGTTCGATAGATTTACTGTAGCAATTCAGAAACGAATGTTTGAGGGTTTTCTTTTTAAGGATTTGCAGAAGGAATCCCCAAAAACGTTGCCGAAGCAGTTTACGGAGGAATAAATAAAACTACAATCAAATACTAAGGAATCACAGGGGCAATCTTAATAAAATTGTTGAAAAATTGCCAAAAGCATTACAATAACAGTAAAAAAAAAGTAAACACATTACTGAAGGAATTCTCGAAGAATTTCTCAAATAAAGTCCATAGGAATTCGGCATGTTTGAAATAATTGCCGAACCTATTTCCGAAAAAACTAGATTAATCCAGCTAGTGGTGATAGGCCTTTATTTATTTATTTATTTATTTATTTATTCATAACAATTCTTGCGACGTAAGACTTTGTTTTTTTTTGTTGCCATAAAATGGTTTGAAATTCAAGTTCAAATACTTCATATTTCTTTCTCGTCGAATATGTACTAATGATCTTTCTGTCGACGTTTACCGAAATATTTCTGAATCCTGAGAATATTGCAGATATTCAGTGTTGCATTTATTGGTTTGATTCACTTTTACTTTTAACCACTGCCGGTGGGACACCTGGAACCGATTCTAGATCACTACTGGTAGTCCTAAATGTCTGAGGCAATTTGCGTTTGTTAAACCTTTCATAAGGTTATCAAAAAAGCCGCTATAAGTATGATGTGCCGCATACAAGAGTTTGGTCACTTTTCCGTTTGACCACTTCCGGCGGGATACCTGAACCCATTCCATGACACTACTGGTTGTCCCAAATATGATCTGTGATTATTTCCTTATTATTTATTTATCAGGTTATGGTTTTCAATATTTATATTTAATGTGGGCTTCGTGGCCGTGCGGTTAGGGGCGTCAGTCGTCTAGCCGTTTTGTAAGCCTCGGAGTGTGGGTTCGATTCCCGCTCCAGACAGTGTAAACTTTTCGTCGAACGAAAAATTCTCCACTGGACCACTGAGTGTTTCGTGTGTTGTCCGTTATCTAATGTTAGTGATCGTGCAGTCTGTGCAACCTCTGATTGAAGATGGTGTAGTGCAATGTGTAGTGTCTTTTTAGGTTAACTAAAAAGCCGCGAATTGGTGTGACGCATGCATGGGTTGACATTTGCCAATTCCGGCGGGACACCCGGAACCAGTTCTATATCACTACCGGTGTTTCTTATGTGATCTGAGGCTATTTTCTTGCCAACCGTTTATCATGTTATTGAAAAGGCCACGAATTGAATTGAATTGGTATTGCATGAATGGGTTTGGTTCATGTTTATATTTTATACCCGCAACCGATTTGGGCCCATATTGCCACAGCTTCACACAAGGGCGTAGCCAGCTTTTCGGCCAGGGGGGGGGCGAGCACCCTTATACTGAAAACCACTTTGCAGTAACAAGGAGTTCAAATACTTCATCATTAAAAAAAAATAAAAGTGAAGTATGAAATATGGGTGAATAACAGGAATGGTTCAATGGAAGAATCATATATGATTAAAATCCTGAGGAATTCCTCAAGATATTGCTTCAGGAATTTCTTAACAAATGCCATCATGAATTTGAATTTATCCAGCAGTTTCTCCAGAAATTTCTTTAATATTTTTCCAGGTTATTTTAGTGTAGATATTCCAGCAGAAATTACCTTCGGAAAACTTGCAGTAATTTCGTTGGGAATACCTTCAAAAATTTCTTCAATAATCCCTCCAGAAGTTTTATTACGAATTTCACCATGCATTCTTTTGAGGATTTCCCCAGTAATTCTTTACAAATATCATTCTTAATTCCACCAGATATCCCTTTGAGAAGCTACAGAAAATACTTTAAGAATTTCTTCAGGAATTCTTTCAAAAATTCCAATCAAACTAAGATTCCTTTCCTTGAGGAATACCCTAAGAAATTTTTGGAGGAATTTCTTCGAAAAATCCTTCTATGAATTCCTTCGGAATTACCGATAAATTTCTTTGAAAATTTGAAAATTCCTTCGGAAATTCCTGGAGGAATATCTTTGGAAGTTGCTAGAGGAATGCATTCGGAAATTTTTAAAGGAATCAATTAGAAAATAATTTCAGGAATTTATTTCGAAAATCCTTGATGAATTCCACCGGAAATTCCTTGACAAATTCTTCAGAAATTTCTTGAGGAATTCCTTCATTTCTAAAGCTCCTTGAGAAATTCCATAAGACATTCCTTCGAGAGTTCTTCTACGATTTCCTTTAGAGGATTCTTCGGGAATTCCTTGAGGAATTTCTTTGAAATAGATTTAGAATATTCCATGAGGAACTCCTTCGGAGTTTTCGTGAGGAGTTCTTCCGAAAATTCCTTGAGGAATACCTTCAAAAATTGTTGGAGGAATTCATCCGGAAATTTCTGTGAGAATTCCTTCCCAAATTCCTGAAGCAATTCTTTCGAAAATATTGAAAAAAATCCACTAAAAGTCTCATGAGATATCCCTTCTGAAATTCCATAAGGAATTTCTTTAAAAATCTTTCAAAACTTCCTTGAAAAAATATTTCGGAAATTCCTGAAGAAATGCTTTTTTGTGATTTTATGTTTCCTAGAGGAACTCATTCGGAAATTCTTTGAAGAATTCCTTTAAAAATGCCTTGATAAGGAAAATTCGGAAATTGTTCAAGGAGTTCGTTTGGAAATTTTTTTGACATATGTCTGAAATGTCTTATGCAATACTTTCGGAAATTTCGTGAGAAATTGTTTGATAAGTTCGTTGAGGATTTTTTTCGGTTTTTTATAAATCTTTACGAAATTCCTCAAAGAATTCCAGCGAAAGATCCGTGAGAAGTTTCTTCGGAAATTTCTCAATAAATTCCTTCAAAAATGTATTGCGGAACTCCTTTGAAAACTTGAGAAACTTCTTCAAACATTCCTTCAGAAAAACGTTTGGGGATTATGTGAGAAAATCCTAAGGAAATTTTTTGAGGACAACCATTGAACATTTTTGGAGGTATTTCAAGGCAAATCCATAAGAAATTTCTTTGGAAATTCCGGGAAGGATTTCTTTGGAAATTCGTAGAGAAATTCCTTCGGAAATACAGGAGAAAATCCTTTGAAAATTCCAGGAGAAATTCCTTTGAAAATTCCTGGAGGAATTCCTACGGAAATTCCTGGACAAACTCCTCCGGAAACTCATGGAGGAATTCTTCGGGAAAATCCTGGAGGAATTCCCTCGGAAACTCTTGGAGGAATTTCTTCGGAAATTCCTGGAGTAATTCCTTCGGAAATTACTGGAGAAATTCCTTCCTGAAATTTCTGGAGGAATTCTTTCGGAAATTCATGGAGGAATTCCTTTGAACATTCGTGGAGGAATTCCTTCAGAAATTCGTGAATGAATTCTTTGGGAAACTTTCTGGAGCAATTCCTTCGGAAATTCATGGAGGAACTTCTTCGGAAAATGCTTTAGGATTTCCTTCGCAAAATTCCTGGAGAAATTCCTTTGGAAATTCATGGTGGAATTCCTTCGGTATTTCCTGGAGGAATTCCTCCGGAAATTCCTCGAGGAATTTCTTCGGAAATTCGTGGAGGGATTCCGTCGGAAAATTTCTTGAGGAATTCCTTTTGAAATTCATGTAGGAATTCCTTCGGAAAATTCTTCAGAAATTCCTACGCAAAATTCCTGAAGGAATTCATTCGGAAATTCATGGAGGAATTCCTTCGGAAATTCCAGGACATCCTTCAAAAATTCCAAGAGGAATTCCTTTGAAAATTCCTAGAAGAATTTCTTCGGAAATTCTTGGAGGAATTCCTCCGGAAATTCCTCGAGGAATTTCTTCGGAAATTCGTAGAAGAATTTCGTCGAAAATTCATGGAGGCATTCCTTCGGAAAATCCTTTAGAAATTCCTTGGCAAAATTCCTGGAGGAATTTGTTCGGCAATTCATGGAGGAATTCCTTTGAAAATTCATGGAGGGATTTCTTCGGACATTCATGAAGGAATCTCTTCGGAAATTCCAGGTGGAAATTCTTTGAAAATTTCAAGAGGAATTCCTGGAAGAATTCCTTCGGAAATTCCTGGAGGAATTCCTCCGGAAATTCCTAGAGTAATTCCTCCAGAAATTTGTGGAGGAATTTTTCCGAAATTTCCTGGAGGAATTTCTCCAGAAGTTCCTGGAGGATTTCCCTCCGAAATTCCTGGAGGAATTGCCACGGAAATTCCTGGAGGAATTCTCTCGGAAATACATGGAGGAATTCATTCGGAAAATCCTGAAGGAATTCATTCGCAAAATTCCTGGTGGAATTACATTGGAAATTCATGGAGAAATTCCTCTGGAAATTTCCAAAGGAATTTCTTCAGGAATTTCCGAAAGAATTTTTCCTGGAATTTCTGAAGGAATTCTTCCTGGAATTAAAAAAAAATCCTTCAGGAATTACCAAAAGAGTTTCTCCAGGAATTTCCGAAGGCATTTCCAAAGGAATTCCTCCAGGAATTTCCAATGGAATTCCTCTGGGAATTTCCGAAATAATTGCTCCACGAATTTCAGAAGGTATGCATCCAAGAGATTCTGGAGGGATTTCTCCAGGAATTTCCGAAGAAATTCCCCTAAGAATTTCCGAAAGAATTCCTCCACGAATTTTTGAAGCAATTCTAACGGAATTTGTAAAGGAATTCCTCCATGAATTTTCGGGGGAATTCCTCTTGGAATTTCCAAAAATAAAATCCAAAAAGACTTTCCGAAAAAAATTCTCCAGGAATTTCCGAAGGAATACCTCCAGGATTTTCAGAAGGAATTCCTCCAGGAATTTCCGAAAGAATACCTCCAGGAATTTCCGAAGGAATTCTTCCAGTAATTTCCGAAGAAATTATTACAGCAATTTCCGAAGGAATTCCTCCTGGAATTTCCAAAGGAATTCGTCCAGTAATTTCCGAAGGAATTCCTCCAGGAATCATAAAAAGCATTCCTCTAAGAAGTTTAGAATGATTTTTATCCAGGAATGTCCTAAGGAATTCATCCAAGGATTTTCTCAGGAATTTCTCTATAGATTTCTGAAAGAATTCATCCAGAAATTTCTGGAGGTATTCATCCAAGATTTTTCGAGGGAACTCCCCAAGAAATTTCCGAAGGAATTCCTCCAGAAATTTCCGAAGGAATTTCCGAACGAATTCCTTCAGGAATTTCCGAAGGAATTCCCTCAGGAATTTCCGAAGGAATTCTTCCAGGAATTTGCGAAGGGATTCCTCCAAGAATTTTTGAAGGAATTCCTTCTCTATTTTTTTTAAGGAATTCCTCCAGGATTTTTTGAAGGAATTGATTCAGGAATTCCCGAAGTAATTCCTCCCGGAATTTCCGAAAGAATTCCTCCAGGAATTCCTGAAGAAATTCCTTCTGGAATTTCCGAATACATTCCTCCAGGAATCTCCAAAGGAATTCGTCCAGCAATTTCCGAAGGAATTCTTCCCGGAATTTCTGAAAGAATTCCTCCAGAAAGGAGACTGGGCGAATCTGGGCCCGGAATGTACACCAATGACGCATAGCTCTTTCGAAAGGTCTATTTGAGACAAGAAAAAGTTGCTATGGGACCAAAAATATTCATCATGGGAGAAAAAAGTTATTTGACATTGTATGGGACGGATTTTAGTTGATTTTGTTGTAATTATTTGCATTTTTTTTTACAAGAAACCTATCTCAAATAAACCGAATGTCTCATCTGCCAGTGTTATACACAATAATAAGTCAATCTATTACAAAAAGCAGATAATAATGATTTCATAGAGACGAATGCCGCATAGCGGTAAAGTCTCCCACAAAAAAAAAAAAAAAAAAAAAAAAAAAATTATTTCAGGAACAGGCCAGTGCATAGAAAAGGTTGGGGTTTCTGCAAGTTTCTTGGGAAACGTGGAGGGGCACGTAGTGTATTAATCTATGTATTAATATTATTATAGTGGAATGGGTACAACCAAAGGTATTAAACCTAAAAACCCTTCCCTTGAGCAAGTGATTGTGAAATGTACAGATTCTAATGTTGAAATACAGTGAAACAAGTCAAAATATAAGGGGAATATGAAAAAATCGCTTTGATTAGAGTCGAGCTTTATTCGACCAACCAGGTTGTCGCAAGGGTTGTGAGGCAAGGATGTACTATCACCGCTACTGTTCCTTATCTTAATCAACGAGATATTTGTGGGGGCATTTGACCGTGCATCGAATTGTTGGCTACATTAGCAGCCCATTACTATGGAGCATCTGAATGACTTCAATTTAACTATGTAATGATGTAGCCCTACTAGACCAATGGTGCTTTGTCAAGCAGAGTAAGCTCAATGACCTAGCCGAACGTTTCTTTGCGGCAGGTCTAACTAACAATGTCAGCAAGACCAAATCATTATACGTCAACACGGACTATCCCTTCAACTTAACAGTAGCTGGAAGAGTAGAAGAGAAGGTCAAAAACTTGTAATATCTTGGATATCTTGAAATTAAGGAATAAATGATCGAAGTGGTGAAGAAGGTGCTCCATCGTTAACGAAGCCTGTGGGGTACCTATGCAATGCACCCATCACAGTAGCTTGTCTCTCACGCGTCAATGCATGGCGTGGTGGACGTTTTTCCACTTCCACTCGTGGGATTGCAAACTGAGAACAACAATAATCAAAAATCAGTTAGTAGCTGTAGTGGCGAGCCCCAGACAACCAGTTGGCACGTATAATGAAGTTTATGACCGTGTAATGCTACTTTTTTGCAGTTAAGTTACATCGCATATGATGCATCAAAAGTGCCTTATGCGTGCCAAAGTGGAGCCAATATACGTGCATTGGGACAACAATAACGCCATAAGACTTTAAGCTACATCTTATGTGAAGTATGGCGTGCCTTTTTGCGACGTATCATAACACCTTATGCGGCCTTATAATATTCGAAAAAAAAAACAATTATTGTCATCTCAGTGTCAAACTAATGACCTTTGAATTATCGAGCCCAACTTCACGTGCGTGTTCGCCAGACTATCAGGAGATAAAACTAACTAAGCGTGATTTCCCGCACTGTTTCCACTTTCCCTCTCTGGCTAGCGTCATCTATTGTTGATTATCAGAGCCACAAAACAAAACTCATGAGTTTATAACCATAACAATGACTATTCACTGTTTTGTAGTTATTTGGTACTGCATGGACAGTCCAACAGCACCTCTTTCAATATTTCAATGTTTTCACATATCAAATCGCATTATGTCAACGTAAACGTTTCTAGCTTATGCGAGTTGTTATGCACCCTTTAAGGAGTTTATTTTTTCATTCATGCGATTTCATTCGTACACCAATGCGAGTTAAACTGGCATAATATGACAAGTATCAAGAGGAATCGTATATGTAATCATCGCAGTATGCTATTAAGCGAATTTATTTGATACGATTTGCAAAAAAAAATAAAATAAAATTGATTTGTATTCTTATGCGACTTTTCCAGATACATCGCAATAAGTACAAAAATAACATCATATGCGATGAAAATTATTCCTCCGCCATACATATATGCGATATGCGATTTTTACGGTGTACTGCGTGTATCCTTATGCGACTCCTGGTTGTCTGGGGTTTAACCTCTTCGCAAGAAGTGGGTAAGCTAGGTAATTCTTTAAGCAGTGTAGGGACAGTATGAGGTAGCTGTGTGCGAAGTGCCAGTATAGGGAACCCCATTTTCTTCCTGACTAGCATGGCGGGAGAGGTCATGGATGAATCATGATTGATGAAGGCCATAAAAAAATAGGGATAAGTAGAGTGCAGAAAAAGGGAGGTGGCTGCGCAGCCGACAGGAGAGGTGCTACCAGGTGGCGTTCGTAAGGCCGGTTTTTAACCCGGAGAGTGAAGAGCAGTAATACTTGCAAGCTTGGAAGAGTGGGCCTTGATCGGTCGGCTCGTCCCAGATCGAAGGGAGCAGGGGCTTGAGACTATGTGTAGGTCCTCAGCGACCAGCGACATATTAGGGCGGGTAAGAGGGAGAACGCTTTCTGGAGCTTGTGGACTGGTAGAAGAAGAAAAAAAAGAAGAATGAGGAACATGAGCTAAGGTACGCTAAGGCAAGAAGGAAGACACCCTCGTCATCCAGACAAACGAGTCTCAGCACTAAGAGATTTTGAAGGCGATGATGAGCAATGCCAAGTTCATGGACTCTGAAGCCGCCGCACTCGAAAAAAAAATTCTCGTGCTAAAGCACGACAAAATCTGCAAAGGCGCGGCCTACAAATACTCATTGACATGGATGAATCTTTATAGTCAATAATCTTCTCCTTTCCGGCTAAAGGCATTTCAGTACCGACATTAGCCAGTGCGAAACCTAGTATAATCAGAACCTTTAGCAGAGTCTGGCCAAGCTGGTTCGTGAAACGGCATCCCTTTTACACGATCCAGGCATTGGAATCACCTGTCACCCGGTCTTTGCGCTATCAGCTCAGCGGTTATACAGTCCAGTATCTGAGTGAACTGTTCCAACACCTAATCATCCGTTGTTCATATCGCCGATCCAGTTGCCGATATCGGTGGGTATTCGGTATGGGTGGTCCGTTATGATGGCAATATCCATCTCCCACTCAGCGACTGTCTGAATCAGAAGTTGCTGGTTTGCGTCACAGTAGGTCAGGTTTATACTGCGACTTATCAACAAAGTTCTTTTGAAGACTAGGACCGCTGTACATTTTGTTCGCGTATTTCCCTCAACAAATCAAGCACTTGGAATGGTTTAACCTGCCTTGCGCCTTATGATATTCGTTCCCACATCGCCTACAAAGCTTGCTATTGTGCCTCTCGATATCAGTGATATCATATCACTATTAATCGCCCAGTTTATTCAAACACAAACAGCTGTTCCTAAGAAACCCTTGTTCCCTTCAGTCTTATCTAATCCTAGCTAGAATCCAAAGCTTCTATCTTTGAATTCCATTATTTTTTCTAGTTCCCTTGAAATTACCACTTCCTCTTCAGAACCACCAGCATGTTTCTAAAGCCCTCGGTTGCTTTCCAGAATACCCAGTTTTTTAAGTTCTATAGGATTCATCTGGTTCTCCCCAGAATCTTCAACTTCCTGCTCTAATATGAACTTTTTGCTCAAATCGTCAGCATTTTCCACTAACTCTTTGCTTTTTACTAGCATCTTGCTCCATAAATCGCCAGCTTTTTTTTTTGAATCCCGTTTTAGTATTGGAATAGCCCTAGGCATTTCTCTCGGTATCCGAATCTTCTTAGATCCATTATATGTATATTGAATTCACTTACTATTCCCATGGATATAATGTTTTTGCTGAGATCAGACATCCCAAGTAACCGAGCTTCTTATTGAAAGCATTGTCGTCTACCTAAAGTCACAATATTTCTGGTATCTTCACGGTACAGCAATGAATATTATCCATAGAACCTAGTGCACCACATACATAATTAAAACACTTAATTAAATGCCAAGTTTCACTTGACTCAAAATGTTTATTTTTCATACTCCCCTTATATTTTGATATGTTTCACTGTGTTTCAACATTAGAATCTGTACATTTCACAATCACTTGCTCAAGGGAAGGGTTTTTAGGTATAATACCTTTGGTTGTACCCATTCCACTATAATATTAATACATAGATTAATACACTACGTGCCCCTCCACTTTTCCCAAGAAACTTGCAGAAACCCCAACCTTTTCTATGCACTGGCCTGTTTCTGAAATCATTATTATCTGATTTTTGTAATAGATTGACTTATTATTGTGTATAACACTGGCAGATGAGACATTCGGTTTATTTGAGATAGGTTTCTTGTAAAAAAAAAAATGCAAATAATTACAACAAAATCAACTAAAATCCGTCCCATACAATGTCAAATAACTTTTTTCTCCCATGATGAATATTTTTGGTCCCATAGCAACTTTTTCTTGTCTCAATTAGACCTTTCGAAAGAGCTATGGGTCATTGGTGTACATTCCGGGCCCAGACTCCATACATTTTTGCCCAGTCTCCTTTCCGAAAGTATTCATCCAAGATTTTTCGAAGGACCTCGCCAAGGAATTTTCGATGGAATTCCTCCAGTAATTTCCCAACGAAGTCTTTCAGGAATTTCCTATCGAATTTCTCCAGGAATTTCCGAAGGAATTCTTCCAGGATTTTGCGAAGGGATTCCTCCAAGAATTTTGGAAGGAATTCCTCCAGGAATTGCCAATGGAATTCGTCCAGCAATTTCCGATGGAATTCCGTCAGGAATTTCCGAAAGAATTCCTCCAGGAATTTCCAATGGAATTCGTCCAACAATTTCCGATGGAATTCCTTCAGGAATTTCCAAAAGAATTCCTCCAGGAATTCCTTAAGGAATTTCTCCTGGAATTTCCGAATGAATTCCTCCAGGAATCTCCAAAACAATTCGTCCAGAAATTTCCGAAGGAATTCCTTCCAAAATTTTTGAAAGAATTCCTCCTGGAATTTTTTGAAGAAATTCCTAATGGAATTTCCGAAGGAATTCCTCCCGGAATTTCCGAAAGAATTCCTTCAGGATTTTCCAAAGGACTTCTGCTAGGCATTTCCAACGGTATTTCTCCAGGAATTTCCAAAAAAAAAAAATCTAAAAAGAATTTCCGAAAAAAATTCTCCAGGAATTTCTGAAGGAATTTCTCCAGGAATTTCCGAAGGCATTCCTCCAGGAATTTCCAAAAGAATTCGTCCAGCAATTTCCGAAGGAATTCCTGGAGGAATTTCTGAAAGAATTCCTCCAGAAATTTCCGAAAGTTTTCATCCAAGATTTTTCGAAGGACCTCGCCAAGGAATTTTCGATGGAATTCCTCCAGTAATTTCCGAACGAAGTCCTTCAGGAATTTCCGATGGAATTTCTCCAGAAATTTCCGAAGGAATTCTTCCAGGGTTTTGCGAAGGGATTCCTCTAGGAATCTCCAATGGAATTCGTCCAGCAATTTCCGATGGAATTCCTTCAGTAATTTCCGAAAGAATTCCTCCAGGAATTCCCAAAGGAATTTCTCCTGGAATTTCCTAATGAATTCCTCCGGGAATCTCCAGAAGAATTCGTCCAGAAATTTCCGAAGGAATTCCTACCGAAATATTTGAAAGAATTCCTCTAGGAATTTTTTGAAGGAATTCCTAATGGAATTTCCAAAGGGATTCCTCCCGGAATTTCCAAAAAAATTCCTTCAGGATTTTCCGAAGGACTTCTGCTAGGCATTTCCAACGGTATTTCTCCAGGAATTAAAAAAAAAAAATTCCAAAAAGAATTTCCGAAAAAAATTCTCCAGGAATTTCTGAAGGAAATTCTCCAGGAATTTCCGAAGGCATTCCTCCAGGAATTTCCAAAAGAACTCGTCCAGCAATTTCCGAAGGAATTCCTGGAGGAATTTCTGAAAGAATTCCTCCAGAAATTACCGAAAGTTTTCATCCAAGATTTTTCGAAGGACCTCGCCAAGGAATTTTCGATGGAATTCCTCCAGTAATTTCCGAACGAAGTCCTTCAGGAATTTCCGATGGAATTTCTCCAGAAATTTCCGAAGGAATTCTTCCAGGGTTTTGCGAAGGGATTCCTCCAGGAATCTCCAATGGAATTAAAAGACACGGACAACGTCTTCAGCTTTCGGCTGTACAGACTGTTTTAAACTTAACATGAGACAACGGACAACGGAGCATGCACCAGTGGAAACGGGGAAGAAACTATTCTCACGAAAAGTTTCAACGCCAGAAGCGGGAATCGAACCCTCACCCCATAGCATGGTGCGGTTATAAGCTTGGTGACCCTAACCGCACGGCTACGAGGCTCCACGCGTCCAGCAATTTCCGATGGAATTCCTTCAGTAATTTCCGAAAGAATTCCTCCAGGAATTCCTAAAGGAATTTCTCCTGGAATTTCCGAATGAATTCCTCCGGGAATCTTCAAAAGAATTCGTCCAGAAATTTCCGAAGGAATTCCTCCCAAAGTTTTTGAAAGAATTCCTCCAGGATTTTTTTGAAGGAATTCCTAATGGAATTTCCGAAGGAATTCCTCCCGGAATTTCCGAAAGAATTCCTTCAGGATTCAGGAAAATCTAAAAAGAATTTCCGAAAAAATCCTCCAGGAATTTCTGAAGGAATCCCTCCAGGAATTTCCAAAAGAACTTGTCCAGCAATTTCCGAAGGAATTCCTCCCGAAACTACTGAAAGAATTCCTCCAGGAATTTCCGAAGGAATTCCTCCAGAAATTCCGCTAGGAATTTCCGAAGGAATTCTTGCAAGAAGTTCCAAAAAAAATCCAGAAAGTATTTCCGAAAAATTTCGTCCACGTCTTTCCGAAGGAATTCCTCCAGGACTTTCCGAAGGAATTCCTCCAGGAATATTCAATGACATTCGTCCAGCAATTTCCGAAGGAATTCCTCCAGGAATTTCCAAAAGCATTCCTCCAGGAAGTTTGGAATTATTTTGTCTAGGAATTTCGTAAAGAATTCACCTAAGGATTTCCTCACGAATTTCTCTATGGATTTCTGAAAGAATTCCTCCAGGAATCTCTGAAGGTATTCATCCAAGATTTGCCCAAGGAATTCCCGAATTCCTCCAGGAATTTCCGAAGGAATTGCCCCAGGAATTTCCGATGGAATTCTTCTAGAACTTTGTGAAGGGATTCCTCCAGGAATTTTGGATGGAATTCCTTCAGGAATTTCCAAAGGAATTCTTCCAGGTATTTCCGAAGGAATACCCTCAGGAATTTTCGAAGATATTCCTTCAAGAATTTCCGAAGGAATTCCTGCATACATTAAAAAAAATACGAGGATGCAGGAGAATTTTATTTTTACTATTCATAAACAGCTCTGATCATCTAAGTTTTTCGGTTAAGTTAGAATATAAGTGCTCGGTCAGGGGGGGCCACGGCCCCCCCTGCCCCCCCCTGGCTACGCCCTTGGCTTCACAGCGTTCGTATCCAACATGATCATGATGAGGGTACGGGTTCCCCAGTCAACCAGTGATCATATAAGATGTTGAATAAGATGTTAAAGAGGAGGTGATATGCGTACATTTGACATGCACCTAAATCACAGACAAACAGACATATTACTTAGAAGAAAATTGCTTAAAAAACATCGTTTGGCATCTCACTAGCACCCTCTATAATGCTCAATCCGAAGCATCCATTTGCAGGTGTTGTTTCCCTCGGCTCGATGTAACAATTTAGCAGGTGTCGACTCCCCCGTGGCGTCATCCATTCATAAAACATGAATGAAGGTTCATGATTGAGTCATTTTATGTAAACATTGATCGGCGTCGCGTTCATTTCTCTCCAAAATTGAGAGGTGATGTAGGCACAGCAGCGCCACCATGACACATGCGAGCACAGTCCGAACCACACGTTATTTTAAAAATGACCGTTAAATCGTGCGATGATTTTGAGTAGTATGTCTGTTTGTCTGTGCCTAAATGGAGGCATTCACGCATACGGCCTCCACTTTATCATCTTATACGGTTACTGGTTATCTGGGGATTCCCGGTCGGTCCACGATCTATTCGTAAAGGAAGTTTCCTTGACTTCCTTGGGCTTACATACAAAATGATCTGTGGCGGTCAAGCTCTCAGTTATTAACTGTGAAAATGCTCATTGAACAATAAGCTGAAAAGCAGGCTTTGAACTAGTGGGGACGTTTTGCCAAGAAGAACAAGAAGAAGAAGAACCGCAACCGGCTGCGGAACACTATTACTAGTCTTCGATGTGTCCTGAGGCTATTTTCCTTCTAGGCCATTCATCAGATTATCTAAATAGTCGCTATTTTATGTGCGGTTTGGTTCCCTTTACCACTTCCATCGAGCCACCCGGAACCGGTTCCGGATAGTCTCCAATGTGGTCTGAACCTATTTGCTTGATAACTGGTCATCACGTTCTCAAAGTCCTGATTTCATGTGTCACATTTGGGTTTGATTCACTTTTATATTAGACCACCTACGGTGGGACACCCCGAACCGGTTCCGGGGCACTACCGGTTGTCCCAAATATGGTCTGAGACTATTTTGTAGCTAACTGATCATCACGTTACCTAAAAAGCCGTTTTTTTAGGTGTCGCATGAATGGGTTCTGTTAACTTTTATATTTGACCACTTTCGGCGGGACGTTCAGAACCGGTTCCGGGACACTACCGGTAGTCTCTAATGTGGTCTGAGCCTACTTCCTTGTTAACCAGTCATCAGATTATCGAAAAAAGCAGCGATTTGATGTATCGTATGAATTTGAATGTTTCATTGTTCGACAAAACGAATAGGTTTGCCCAAATTGTTCTGCTTCAATTCATGTGTAATGTGATTATTTTTTGTGAAAATCAAGTTGTTGAATCTTTGAGCAAAGGCCTTCAGATGCCAGGCACTGTGGTTTATCTTCGTGACTGGATCTTCTTCAAAATTTCTTGGAAGGAATTTGAGGTGCAATCATACATGTGAATAGATGATTATTATTATTATTATTTATCAGTCATCAGTTATAATCATTATTATTATTATTATTTATCAGTTCGCAATCTTCAATTTATGAGAAAAATGCCAAAAAAGCACGTTTCCCCATACTAAATTCCATACAAATTTCAATCGCAATGCGGAATACGGGGACGCAACCAATTGCTCCCAAATTTTGCACAGTTGATTTGCACGCTAAAACAGAGTGTCGGATTTCTCATGTATACATGGATGAGACAGTGTGCCATGCGCTAATTTGAAATGTGTCTCAAACCTTTTTAGGAGCAATGAGATCATAGTACGCGCAAAAAATATCTAATGTGCGAGTCTCATGAGACGTCACATGAGACTCGTCTCAATGAGCCTAATAGAACCTAATAACATCTGAAGTTCGTTAGACTGAACCTGTACCTAACTGTAATTTGTGTTCTTCTTTCTCAGCAGGATGAACATGGTCTAAATTCAAGTGCCGGGAATTGAACAAAGCTGTATTGACTGCATTCCCACTTCAGCGGGTTACGAACGGGCTGATGCTTGACCGTGTCCTAGTCATTGATTTTGTTTCCGTCGAACTTATGAGGTTGTTCTTAATGACCCTATCATTGGTCGATCATCATTGGGTATCACCGGCCCGATAGAACAGCCTTTCAGGGTTTTTCGAAAGTTGAAAATTGAATTCTCACTTCGTAGTACTCACAATGCCCTGAGCAATTGAATGACGCTAGTCTACAATTGAAACTGTAATGTCTAGGTTGACTTCCGGAATCCATAAAAATGCATAAATAGCAACAAATTTAGGCATTTATAAGGGTGTCAAAGCTCTTCCACACTCTCAAGAATGAAATTGTCGTAACAGATTTATTGGAATAGTCCACGTCTATTCTAAAAGTATATTGCATTTTGAGTACAGTACATTTTAGGAACATTGAACTAAATATTGATGGAAAATAGAATAAGTAAATTCAAGCAATCTAACCCCGGTCATGTCCACGTCATCAGTAACCTCAGATTACAGCTGGTTCTGTGCAAATACTTCAAGAAATGAACTTCCAAATTGCTTGGGAACTTGGGAAGCCTCTCATTACTGTTCAATTTCTTCAGCGTACATCAACAGCGCATTAAACTGCAAAATACAATAACAGATTAGTACAAATAACATAACCTATTGGATTCAGTCTCAGTTACGAATCTCCAGGCTTTTCTCCAGGAACATTTTTTACTCACTGGTACTGACAGGTGATCTCAAGCCTATCTCCACAGACAAACAGACGTAACACTTCGAACATTTTTCGATTCAAATCATAGTCACGGAAACATATTCGCCCAATGCTAAAAGGACTATGTTTGGCCGACCACCAACTAGGTGGCGGTAGTGAGCAAACGTCAAACTCGAACAAAAACTATGCGAGCGCCACGGTTGGGCAGTTGGCCAACTATCAAATTTTGAAAAAGACCGTTAAATCGGTGTACGATGGGAATTATCCGAGTGTTACGTCTGTTTGTGCTATCTCATTGAGACGTCTCATTGAGACGTCTCATTGAGACTCGCAATGCTAATGTGATGTGCACCAACATCGCGAGTCTCAAGCTCAAGGAATTTTCGTGTGCTCACAGCCAACTTTTCTCAATCTCGTATTGAGATTTGTGCGTACAGATACTCTGCGCTAAAAGGAATAAAAAACGCCTTGTTCCAAAAAATCGACTTTGTTGACCCAGTCTACTCGTACTTTGTTGTACTAGTTATTGTACTCGTAATCAGTAATACTGATTGAATTGGAGTACACAGTGTTATTTGACAGAAATGTGGCTGTTATTTATCGTTATGATATTGATCGGCGTACAAGTGAAAGTGACAAACTGATAGTGGTACAAACTGACAGGACTGATATTGCGCAGTTCTGTTTTAAAGGATAACTTGTGATACACGAATAATTTTAACTACCACCAATTGGAAGATTGACCTAGAATAGTATTCTTAACTGATTTTCATTAGAGTTGCTATATGTTAGTCACAAAGAGTATCATACCACCTTCTCAGCATCGTCGTTTTGTTTGGAGACCATTGTGTTTGGTGTGAGTGTGCCACAAGTGTTGTGCCCCTGCCCATGCTTCAGGGTTCTGCTATTTCAAGTGAAAAATTGCCAGTGATTATTCAGGTGGTTATAATGCGACATCGGGGCGGTGTTGAATAACGACGAGACTCTATGTACCTACCTACACCTCCAACCAACAACGGCCTGCACGTGAATTAGTGCATAAATTATACCTACTCTGAATCAAGGAGATTTCTCATCACTCCAGATCGTAGCAGCCCGCACCGGATTACGACGACGACTTATGGTATCGGATTAACTTCCATCTGCAGCCGTTTTATGGTAAGTACAATTTTCAATCAAGTGAATAGCTTTGCGGATCTTCTTTCAAGAACGCGTCGAACGCAGCTTTTAAGCGCACTTGTTGCGTTGTTGGGCGCCAGCCACAACGCAACGTGGTGGATTGGATGACCAAATCTGGTAAACTCTATATCGCGTCGACCAAAAGTCGTAAATCGACATCGTCGTTTGGTTGTGGTTTGGTTGGGGTGCTGCGTTGTTCGTGCTTCTTGGAAAAACATTACCATTTGCGGGGAAGGACGGCGGTGACCACCAGTCCGATGAGTCATTTTTGTGGTGGCCCTCTCGGAAACATAAACGACGGCAAGGATTCCGCGTTGCGTCGTCGCAACACTTTTAGCTGAGCCATGTTTTGATATTTACCTTTCAAACAGTTCCCAGGTTTTGTATGGGTTTTGAATGGTGAACGAAATCAAAGTAAGCCGTTTGTAGCTAAGCTTTCCTATAAAACTTATTATTACTTAATATTACAGTAGGTTTACCACAAAATGATATGCGAATTTTAAAATTTATCTGCTATCGAATGTATAGATAAGCTTTAGCTATAAAATTAGTGATATAAATGGCGATATTACATCAAAAACTTAAAATCATAGATTTAGCGCAAAACCATAGGCTTTACGGATTTTTTATACACAATACAGTGTGTAGTTATTTAATTTTAGCTACAACATACCGTATACTTCTATAGTGGGAACTCTTAGTATTATTATACAAAATAATCAAAAATTTATCATAGATTTTATGATATTTTTATCATTTGTGTCATTCAACTTGTTGTATTTTTTGGGTTTTCCAGCTCTTCGAAGTCATCTTCGACCTTCTCGTTTTTTTTTAAAACAAAATTCAGCCAACAATCTTACAACACCTATCCATGCAGAAGAGATTCACACCCCAATTTGTGCGAATTCCGGCCGAAATAACCGGTTTAGTAACCGAATTGCGGCTGCGGATTGGAAAAATATGCAAAAGCGTTCATCCGGTATGCGCAGCGTCGTCGTCATCGTCGTCGTGGATTTCGCCAACCAACAACGTCGACGCGACACCTCCGTCATCATCTTCGGGTGGTGGCGAAACCCTGCAAGAGCAGCGTGCACACCTCCGTCTACCGGTATACCGCCAGCTGGTTGATTTGCATATTATGCAGAGTAATCGTGTGGCACTGGTGTTGGGTACATTACCTACCAACCTATTCCAGTATGGCACAAATCTAGCGGAGAGTTGTTTGATAACAGGTGTCTGCTGTTGTTCGCTGTTGGCGGTGGGCAAGGGCAACAATCTGCCGGCAATGCACAGTGGTCTACGAACCAGATTAACGAGGAAAGATGCATTCAACGCCTTCAAATAAGTTTTTAGGCTAATATGGTCGTCTGCAAAGTTGTCCCTAATAATAAGGCCCTCTTTAAAATGTGCATGAAAATTAGGGTGGTCCATATTTTCAAAGAAATTGGTATCCAAACTTTTTTATTTGCAAGAATAACTGTATACATTCTTCGGGAAAATTGTAGATCTATCAATTTTGTGCAAGTTTGCTGAACACACTTTTTATGTAGCTTTAAAATTGACCGATCTAGAGGTATTTTTCTAAATAAGCTTAGGGTGGTTCAAGAAAAGCCGGTTTTCTGGTGTTAACTTTTCCAGTTTCGATTTTTCATCAAAGTCGCCCAAGAAATACTTGTAGAGCATTTGAAGACGCGTCATTTCGTGCGCTGAGATAGTCGTTATCTCTTTTGGTTCAAAAGTTACAGGCATTTTTCTTAAAAAAAATCATAGTTTTTTAAAAAGAGGTTATGATGGGTTGGGGCAAACATAAAAAATATCTTTTGCCCGCATTCAAAAGAAGAAATATTATTATAAAACATATCAAAAAATTAGAGGGGTGTTATTTTTGTAACTCAAGTGAAAAATACTTGAAAAGTGCCTATTTTTCTAGAAAATCGTCAATATCTTTTGAACGGAATGACGTAGCAACATTCTCAGCGCACGAAACTGCGCTTTTTTGTAAGCTCTAAAAGTGGTTCTTAGGCGACTTTGATGAGAAATTTTAAACAAAAAAGATAAAGCAATAAAACGATTTGTTCTAGAGTCACCCTATGAAAACTATGGGAAATTGCTCCAAATTTGGTCAAAACAGTTTAAACGCTTTATCTTTTTTGTTTCAAATTTCTCATCAAAGTTGTCTAAGAACCATTTTTAGAGTTTTAAAAAACGCACATTTGCCATTTACCTAGGGTATAACTTTTTTCACAGACGTTGGATCACTTTGCGGTCTTCGACAATGTTGTTTGGCATATAGTCACCTACAATAATACCATAGGGTTTGATAATTGAACGCTTACAGCGCCACCTAGCGGCAAAATTGGAAAACTTAAAATTTCTGCACACATTTGACCAAGTTTTCCCATACAAACTTCAAGCGTTTTGAGCGCCCCTTAGGCTCAGCTGATTTTGCTCAAATTTTAAACGTAGCTTCTGGGAGTTCAGAACAACTAATTTAGGAGGTAAGGCATTTTTCGAAATTTTTGTTTTTCATATTCACTCCCGATCAAAAGTTTGGGGTCACCCTTCAAAAAACATGTAATTTTGTAGGCCAATATCTACGCCAATTTGCGTCCGATTTCAAAACCCTAGGTTTCATTCAAAAGATAATAAGTCAATGAAACTATGAACATGATTCAAAAGAAACTTTTTCAAAAAATGTTGTATGTAAACTTAACCCAAAGTTGCCAAATTTTCTAAAAAATGAATATAAACTTATGGCAGTGTCGCTGGAAATTGGGTGGACCAAATTTTAAGATGAGAGCGGTAATATGACCCATTTGCTATTAGCTTTCAACTGCTTTTTACAGAACTTAGCTGAAAAATCTAGAAAAAAAAGTTATTAAGTAAATTAACTCTTCATGTCATCGACCAAAAGTTTGGGGCACCCCTCAATATGATGTATCAGCCAATAGTTTGGGGTCACTATCGTAAAACATGGAAAAGTTATTTGGTGATATCTTCGTCAACTATAGTTCAATTTTAATTCTTTTTGGCTCATTTCAAAGATAATTAACTAAATTTACGTTTGATGTTTTTAACTTAACGAATTTAACGATTTTTGTATATAAAAATGTTATGTTAAGTTAACACATTTCACTACACTTCAAAAAATGAGGCAACTTTACGTTAAGTTTTAGTATGTAAATTTCAACAAATATGTGTGGTTCAATGTCTATGCAGTAAGAATCATTCATTTTGTTTCAAATGAGCCAAGAAGAATTAAAATTGAATGAAAGATGACAAAGATATCAACAAATCACTTTTCCATGTTTTACGATAGTGACCCCAAACTTTTGGCCGATACATCATTTTGAGGGGTGACCCCAAACTTTTGGTCGATGACATCAAGGATTAATTTACTTAATAACTTTTTTTTCTAGATTTTTTAGCTAAGTTCTGTAAAATGCAGTTGGAAGCTAATAGAAAATGGGTTATATTACCGTTCTTATCTTAAAATTTGGTCGACCCAATTTCCAGCGACACTGCCGTAAGTTTATATTCATTTTTTTTAGAAAATTTGGCAACTTTGGGTTAAGTTTACATACAAAATTTTTTGAAAAAGTTTTTTTTAAATCATGTTCAAAGTTTCTTTGACTTATTATCTTTTGAATGAAACCTAGGGTTTTGAAATCGGACGCAAATTGGCGAAGATATGGGCCTAAAAAAATGACATGTTTTTGAGGGGGTGACCCCAAACTTTTGATCGGGAGTGTAAGTGTGGGCCACCTTATTGCCTAAATATGATATGTCAAATAAACGTTGAGAAAGAATTTTTAAATTGTTTTTTTTTTCTTATTGATAAAAATACATTTCTTCATATATTTTTGGAAAATTTGCTAAAATTTAAGGAGGTCGTCCCCAAAACTCGCCAATATCTTGAATTTCATAAGCTTGACGCAAAACCTGCATTCAGATAATTGAATTGTATTATATTCAGCTTTTAATTTATGGAAAAAGATTTAAATTTGGTTGAGCAAAACGCAAGATTTTTGAATTTTATTAAATTCCATATTTTAAAAAGTTGTAAAACTCGATATTGAGCTAAAACTCAAAAACTGTTCTACTTTAAATTTTTTGAAGCACGGTTTCGAAATCAGCGCTAAATTATGCTTAAAAAATTTTGGTCTTTGAAAACCACAAGAAATTTCGCCAAATATTTCTTCCAGAGAACCATTTCCATCTTATCACAGAATTTTATTAAATAAGAAGCTTGGTTAAATGTCTAAATGTTGTGAGTCCATCGAAAGATTCCAACAATAATTCGTCCAGATTTTATTTCAGACACGGATTCTTGCATATTTTTTTTCTAGATATTCCTACAGAAATTCTTCCAGGAATTTGTTAAGAAAGATTTCCTGGGATTTTCTAAAAGATTCCTCATGGGATGGCTTTCGGGATTCCTTACGGAATTTCTTCAGGAATTCCTCCAGGTTTCCCTCGAAAATTTCCTGAATTTCTTCTATGTTCTTTTCAGGGACAACTCCAGGGATTATTTCAAAAATTCCTCCAAGGATTTTTCCTGGAACTTATTATATAATACCTCCAGGAGTTCCTCTTGGAATTCTTTAAGAAATCCTCCAGGAAACATTTAGGGAATCCCTTCGGAATTCCCCTTGGTATTGCGGCCGGGGTTTCTGGGGTTTCTTCATGAACTTCAACAGAGATTCTTCAATGAGCTCCTCCACGAACTCTTCTTAGGATTCCTTCAGGATTTCTTCAAGAATTTCATCTGTGATTACTTCAGGAATTCTTCCTGGGATTCCTCCAAGAATTCCTCCAGAAATTCACCCGAAAATTTCTTCTGTAATTCTTTCAGGAACAATTCCAGGAAAATTCCTCCAAGGATTCCCCCAGAAACTCTTTTCAGCATTTCTTCAGGAGTTCCA
Organism: Aedes albopictus; assembly: GCF_035046485.1. Classification (NCBI taxonomy): domain Eukaryota; kingdom Metazoa; phylum Arthropoda; class Insecta; order Diptera; family Culicidae; genus Aedes; species Aedes albopictus. The sequence goes on from NC_085136.1 coordinate 47,579,090, forward strand.
CTTGGAATTGCTTCTAGGATTCCTCCTGGTGTTTTTTGTCAGGAATTCCTGCAGGGATTCCTTCAGGAACTGCAACAGAGATTCTTCAAGGAGTTCCTCCATGAACTTTTCTTAGGATTCCTTCAGGATTTCTCCAAAAAATCCATGTGCGATTTCTTTAGGAATTCTTCCTGGGATTCCTCCAGGAATTCCTCCACAAGTTTCTACAGCGATTTCTCCACGAATTATTCCAGGGATTCCTCTGAAAATTGCTGCAGGGATTCATCTAAAAATTCCTCCAGGGATTCCTACAGAAATACCTCTAGATATTCCTCTAGTAATTTCTCCAAAAAGAGATTTTTCCAAGTGTTTCTCCTGAGATTCCTCCGGGTATCCCTGCAGGCATTCCTCCAGCATACCTCCAGGGATTTCTCCAAGAATTTCGCCAGGACTTCACTCGGGAATTCCTTCTGTGATTCTTTCTGGAACATCTTATCTTAAATATTCCTCCAAAGATTCCCTATGAAACTCTTCTTAGGATTCCTTCAGGAATTCCTTCTCGTATTCTCAAAGAAACTCCTCCAGGAATTTATTGAGTACTTCCTCCACGAACTGTTAAGATATTCCCTGAGGAATTCCTCTTGAAATTGCTTCCGGGATTCCTTCTGCAGTTTCTTCGGGAATTCCTCTAGGGAATTTCTCTAGAGATTCTTCTTTGGATTCTTGCAGATATTTCTCCATGAATTCTTTCAACAATTCCTGCAGGTATTCCTCCAGATATTCCTCCAGGAATTGCTCCAGGAATTCCCCAGGAACTCTTACAGGGATTCCTCTAAGGATTTTTCCTAAAACTCCTACAGGAATTTCTCCAGGAATCACTTCAGGGATTCCTCCAAGAATTCCACCAGGCATTCCTAGGCATTCTTCCAGGAATTAATCAAGAAATTCTTCCAGGGATTCCTCCTTGGATTCTTGCAGAGATTTCTCAAGGCATTCTTTCAGGATTCCTCCTGCTATTCCTTCATATATTCCTCCAAGAATTGCTTTAGGGACTCCTCCAGTATTTTATCCAGGAATTTTTCCAGGTCTCCTCGAGGAATTCCTCCACAAATAACCCCAGGAATTTCTTCATGGATATCTCCAAGAATTTCACCAAGAATTAATCTGGGAATTCTTCCATAAATTCTGTCAGCAATTCATCCAGGAATTTCCTCATGAAATCCTTCACGGATTCCTTCAGATATTCGTCCAGGATTTTCTATAGGAATACCTTCTGGAATTTTTCCAGGGATTCCTCCAGGAATTCTTTCAGAATTTCCTCCAGGAATTGCTGCAGGGATTCCTCCAGGAATTCCACCAGGAATTTCCTCATGAAATCCTTCACGGATTCCTTCAGATATTCGTCCAGGATTTTGTCTAGGAATACCTTCTGGATTTTTTCCAGCGATCCCAAGTGCGGCTAGTGTCACCAAGCATGTTGTCGCATCGTGCTAGGAGCGCGGGTTCGATTCCCGCCGCAGCTGTCAGGAAAAGTTTTCGGCTGTGCCACTGGGCGTTGCATGCTAGTTCGTTGTCTAGTGTCGTGCTTCCTTCAAAGAGCGAATAGCTCACTAGAAGTACTAAACGTGTCCTGTCCGTGTCTTTTAAGTAACATTTTGACGGCCAATTAGTCTTGTAGAGGTTGTTAGAACCGTCTTAAAACCTAAGACCTTTCATTTTGGGTTTATGATGGTTCTAAGAACCTCTTCTAGTGTATTTGACTAAAAAATGTTATTTGGGATTCCTACAGGAAATCTTCCAGAATTTCCTCCAGGAATTGCTGCAGGGAATCCTCCGGGAATTCCGCAAAGAATTCCTCCAGGAACTTCTTCAGAGATTTTCCAGTGATTTCTCCACGAAATTTTCCAGGGATTCCTTCATGGATTTTTCCTGGAATTCCTCCAGAATTACCTCCAGGAATTCTCAAGGGATTGCTTCAGAAATTACTGTTTCAAGAATTTCTCTACAGATTCCTCCAGGAATTCTTTCAGGCATTCTTCCAGCAATTCCTACAGGAATACCTCCAGGCATTCCTCCATGATTTCATCCATGAATTTCTTCGGAAATTGATCCAAGATTTGCTCTTGGACAACCTTTAGAAATTTTGTCATCAACTTCTTCAGGAATTTTTCTAAGGATTTCTTCCTAAATTCTTCCAGGAAATTTTTCGGGAATACCTTCAGGAGTTTTTCAGGGATTTCTCCAGGAATATTTCCAGAGATTCCTTCAGGAATTGCTTCAAGGATTCTACCAAGAATTTCTCCACGACTTTTTTCCAGGGATTCCTCTAGGAAATCCTTTCAATATTCCTTCTGGAAATCCTCCAGCAATTCCTCCAAGGATTCTTCCACGAAATCCTCCCAAGTAACACACTTGTCACCGAAGAGTCACGGCGGCGCAGGTTTTTGTTGCGCAGAAGTCACTGTGACTTACTTCTAACAAATAAACACTTACTTGCTAGAAGTAAGTCACAGTGACTTTTGCGTAACAAAAAACTGCGCCGCCGTGACTCTTCGGTGACAAGTGTGTTACTTGGGCTCTAGGGCTTTCTGCAGAAATTGTTCCAGGAAACTCTCCAGAAATATCTTTAGGATTTTTTGAGGGATTCCTCCAGGCATTCTTCCAAAGATTCCTCCAGGAATTGCTTCAGGGATTTTTTTACATTTTTTTCCACGGATTCCCTTAGGGATTCCTTCAGGAATTCCTTCGAGGATTTCTCCAAACATGTAGAAATAATTGAAATCCCAAGCAACACACATGTTATAATAGAGTTACGACAGCGCATGTTTTGGTTGTATAGAAGTTTATTTTACGTAATTCTAACATTGTGTTGAAATAACGTAAAATAAACTTCTATACAACCAAAACTTGCTCTGTCGTAACTTTTATATAACATGTGTGTTACTTGGGATATGAGCCTCCAGTAAGTCCCACAGGAATACCTTCAGAAATTCCTGCAGGATTTTTTCCAGTAATTTCTCTAGGAACTCCTCCAGGAATTACTCCAGGAATTACTCCAGGAATTACTCCAGGAATTTCTTCAAGAATTCCACCAGGAATTCTCCTGGAATTGCTTCTGGACATCTTTCAGAAATTATGTCAGCAATTTCTCTAAGAATTTATCCAGGAAATCCTCTAGAGATTTTCCAAGAGATTTTTTCAGGGATTCCTCCAAGCATTCCTACATGAATTCTTCCAGATATTCCTCCAGGGATTACATCAGGGATTCCTCCAGAGATTTTTCCAAGAAATTCTCCAGGGATTTACCAGATTTTACTAGATTCCTCCAGGAAATCCTTCGAAGATTCCTCCAGGAAATCCTCCAGAAATTCCTCCAAGGATTCTTCCAGAAAATCCTCCTGAAACTACTCAAGGGATTTTTTTAGAAATTTCTCCGGGAATTCCTCCCAGAATTCTCCTGGTGATTTCTACAGGAATTCCTCCAGGGGTTGCTCCAAGAATTTATCCAAGAATTTCTCCAGGAAATCCTGCTGGGTCTCATCCATGAATTGCTCCAGGAATCCCTCCAGGGATTACACCAGAAATTTGTTCAGAAGTTCCTTCAGTAATTCCTTCATTTATCCAGGAATTCCTCCAGCTATACTTTCAGAAATCCCTCCGGGAATTCTTCCAGGGATTGCTCCAGGAATACCTGAAGTGATTTCTTCGGAAATTCCTCTGAAGATCCAGATGAATTTCTGGAAGAATAGATGAGGGATTTCTGAAGATTCCCGTGTTCTGAATCTGGCTACAATCATTCTCTCGTTAATTGGTTCCTATTTCATGAGCCGAGTGCACCGTGGGCGTGAGCGCCGATCAGGAATCCAACTCTACGGTGACGAGGACCGTGTTTGCCTCGTAGGCCAAAGTGTAGCAGAATTTGGCCCAACGCCAATCCGTGTTCTCCAAAGTTCGGCCAACGGACTTCGCTCAGTCCTAGGATCTTAAGCTTCATACGGCATGCCTCATTGGCTAGTTGTGCCAGTTTACCCTGCTGGGTAAATTTGTCCGTTGTTTCACTCACGCTTAAAGACGAAGCCACCTTAGGTATAGCTTTTTTTATCTGTATTAACGAGATTTTTAGCCCTAGGCTAGTTCATCTCGGGACCCACGCTTTACTTCCCTTCCTAAGATAGACCTCATATTTTGCAAGTTTTGTCGGGGGTGGGATTCGATCCCAGGTCCTCGGCGTGATAGTCAAGTGTTCTAACCATCACACCAGGTCCGCTCCAGGTATAGCTTCCGGTAGAGGATCATTTCATACTCAGCTACAGGATGTCAAAATAGACGCTGTTTGAGCCGCACCTCCTTGGCGAACAAATGCTCGGGACGTACCTCCTCAATCTAGCTGAAGAAGAGCTATGTTGGTCGCTCTCCTTATAGACTCACCGATTTCCAGCCCATAATACATAAAAGTATAAAAACAATAAACAATATGAAGATTGTATAAACACAATGGTTTTCCTAGAACACCCATGAAATTCCCTGGAACATCCCATGGAGCGCCCGTGAAACCCCCTGGAACGCCTTTGAAACCGTCTAAAAACTCTTGGAAAACTCCAGGAATGCTGCTGAAACCTAATAAAACCTCCAGGAACGCCTCAAAAACAGCCCATAGTGCTTTTGAAGATCCCCGAGACTCCAAAAACACCCCTGGAACGTCCCTGAAACCACCTGAAAAAGTCCCATGAACGAATTGAAATTCCCTGAAACGCTTTTGAAATCCTTCTGGAGCAGCATTGAAATAACATTGATATATGTTGCCCTTTACTGGCATTTACCATATTTGCTGGTATGTCATAAACATACAGAAATTGAGAGATGAATTTGTGAAAAAAAATCTGTGGTTTAATTGGTTAAAGCGCCGGTCTAGCGAATACGGAGTCGCGGGTTTGTATCCCACCAGAATGCGATTTTTTCACAAATTCATCTCTCAATCTGCCAATTAGCAACATTCTGGGCCTTCAAACTACAAGTTTTTCTGTAGCATTGAAATTCTTTGGAAATCGTGGTTCACCCCATGGAACACCCCTGAAACTCCTTGAAACTCTATGGAACACTACAGAAACCCCCAGTAACGACTTTGAAACTCCCCAAGACCATTAGGAACGCTCTTGAAACCACCCAAAACGCTCCTGAAACCCTCCGGAACACCCTTGAGATCTCCTTGGAACTCCTGAAACACCCCTCGAATGCCTCTGAATTCACCTAGAATGCCCTTGAAACTCCATAGTACGCCCTTGAGATTTCCTGAAACCCCTGAAACATCCCTCGAATGTCTCTAAAACCACTTGAAACTCACCTGAAACTCTTTGAAACTTTCTGGAATGCCCCTGAAACCCCTTGAAACGGCCTTGAAATCCCCTGAAACCGCCGGAACACCTATGGAACTCCTTGAAATCAGCTGGAGTACCCATGAAACCCCATGAGACCTCCTGGAACGTCCTTGAAACCAGCTGGAACGCCCCTGAAACCCCTTGAAACTTTCTGCAGTGCCTCAGAAACCCCCTGGAACGGCCTTGAAATCCCCTGGAACACTCTGGAACGCCTCTGAAAGCCCCTGTAACGGCCTTGAAATCACATGAGACACCTGGAACACCCCTGAAACCATTGCAAAGAGGTGCGAGGCAGAGAGTTGTTATAAGAGAAACGCGGAGAGGATTTTGGTTATGTTTATTTACTTCACTCCCAATAACTATAAGTTTTTTAGGTAAACAAAAATAAGTGTTAGCATGAGTGTTAGTCTGAGCTGTCCAAAAGTCGTCAAGCAAATAAGTGACGTCACACACTCTCATGTTGAGTTTTGTTTACCATGTTGTTCTCTGATGTTCTATATCCTTAAATTTGCTCGATTGGAACCGCGTTTGACGGTTCAATTGGAACTATTGGTTTCAGTCTTCGAGCTTCTCTTTATAAACAACTTCTCAGGTGCGAGGGCGGTCGAAACCTAAAAAATGAAAAGCTCGTAGATGTCATATTTTTGTTGTTTTATTTTGTTTGTTGTGTGTTTTGTTGTTTTTTGTTTTGCACTCAAAAACATCGCAATGCAGCTGTAGTGCATCTGAAAAACATCGTAACTCTGTTGACGTTTCGTTTTTGACAGATAGCGGTGCGATTACTGCAAAATTGTTGCACTTAGCGGACTTGTAGTTAAAAAGCATTGCAGTTAAACCGTTTGCACCGAGCGAACGTCTACTGTATAAAAACAATGGCTTTCCTGGAACACCCTTGAAATTCTTTGGAACATCCCATGGAACGCCCGTGAAACCCCCTGGAACGCCTTTAAATATTCTCGAGACTCCCTGGAACGTCCCTGAAACCACCTGAAAAAGTCTCTTGAACGCATTGAAATTCCCTGGACGCGTTTGAAATCCTCTGGAGCAGCATTGAAATTACATTGATATACATATGTTGCCCTTTACTGACATTTACCAGATTTAAAAACATACATACAGAAACATACAGGAAAGTTTGTAGAGCGAAGGCACAGAATGTTGCTAAAGGACAAATTGAGAGATGAATTTGTGAAAAAAAATTCTGTGGTTTAGTTGGTTAAAGCGCCGGTCTAGCGAATACGGAGTCGCGGGTTCGTATCCCACCAGAATGCGATTTTTTCACAAATTCATCTCTCAATCTGCCAATTAGCAACATTCTGTGCCTTCAAACTACAAGTTTTTCTGTAGCATTGAAATTCTTTAGAAATCGTGGTTCACCCCGTGGGACATCCCTAAAACTCCTTGAAACTTAATGGAAAGCTACAGAAACCCCCCAGTAACGGCTTTGCAACTCCCCGAGACCATTAGGAACGTTCTTAAAACCACTCGAAACGCTCCTGAAACCCTCTAGAACATCCTTGAGATCCCCTGGAACTCCTGAAACCACCTGGAATGCCCTTGAAACCCCATAGTACGCCCTTGTGATTTCCAGAAAGCCTTAAAACATCCCTCGAACGTCTCTAAAACCACTTGAAACTCATTGAAACTCTCTGGAACGCTCATGAAACCCCTTGAAAAGGCCTTGAAAATCCCTGAAACCGCCGGAACACCTATGGAACTCCTTGAAATCAGCTGGAACGCCCCTGAAACTCCTTGAAACTTTCTGCAGTGCCTCAGAAACCCCCTGGAACGGCCTTGAAATCTCTTGAGACTCCCTGAAACACTCCTGGAATGCTCATGAAACTCTTTGGAACGGCCTAGATATCCTCTGAAACGCCCCTGGAATGCCACTTTAACCACCAGGAGCGTTCAAGGCTGCTCCTCGTTTCCTTTTGAAACACTCTGGGACGCCCCTAAAAGCTCCTGAAATCACATGAGATCCCTGGAACACCCCTAAAACCATTGCACAGTCAGTGGTGCGAGGGCGATCGAAACCTAAAAAATGAAAATGCTCTTCACGTAGTTGTAATATTTTTGTTTGCTTATTCTAAATATTTCAACTGTTGAAATCCAAAATTTCATTCATGCATTGAAATTTGAATTTTTGACAGCCTCTTGAAAGTACCGTGGTTTATGGCCTTCCCACTAAAACTAATGTTTATTTACAGCTACGGCAGTGTCCTGTGCTTTAATAAACGCATAAACTAGTTGTTGCTTAGCCTCGACAGTGCATATAACCCCAGATGTCCCTACACTGAAAGGAGCCTTGCAGTAATGACAAGCACAAAAATGTTTTTAAATTTACCATGGCAAAACATGCTCATCGACCCACCAACGCTTCATGTGTGCCTTTTGTTTCTTCTCACATCAACCGGTTCGATAGCTGAGTGGTAGCGGGCGAGCCTGGTGATGTCAAGATTCTTGGTTCGAATCCGGTTGCCAACAGAAACTTTTTTTAATTGAAAATCGAGTCCATGGTAAAATTGAAAACATAATTCTGTTGAATTAAAACGAAACTCAGTCTGCACAAATTTAGTGGCGTCGTGCATTTAAATTAACCCTCAGAATAGTAATTTTCACCGCAAGCCGCCGTTCAGTGTAGCTTAAATGAGGGTTTTGAAATATGTTGGTCGATTTGCGTGACATCATTTTTTGTGTAAAAATACCCCTAATGCGCAGTTTCGAGTTCGAAAGGAATCGCTCAAGAAACTTCTTGAGTGATTCCTGGCAGAAACTTTCTTCGGTGACTGCCATTTGAACTGTCATTTCTTCGCTACTGCGTACTGCGATCGAAGAAAAACCGGTTTCTTGAGCGATTCAGGCAAGGAATTTCCCATGCATCAAGATAGGCTGAGAAATTCCTTCTGAACTGCAAACAGTGCTTAACTTAGCAAAATGTAACACAACTATGAAGATGCATTGAGATCCAAGCAAGTCAAGATTCCCAGAAAAGCATGGCATAGCTTCCTGCGACCTTCGATTTCTACATGAAGTATTCAGCGATGCAGAGCGGTTTGGACAGCAGATCCATGACTCATACCGTTCGGAATGCATATTCTGGAAAGAAATAAATATTATCATTCTTTTGGGTTTGTAGCTTTATTCGGCTCCACGTACCGGCTAATATGGTTGTGAGCGAGCACAAGCCGGCGTTCCTCAACAGGGTGCCCGCTTCAACGGTCAAAAATGCTGTAACTACGCCACACGGAATCAACCTCAACGTCCTCAACAGCATACCTACCTACATTTCTGTTTTGGCTCCTCTTCTTCGATTAGACCGGTTTCACGCTCTCCTCCAGTTCGATGACGATATGGCGCGGCAGGTCGGCCGTCCGTTCCGTAGTACAATTTAGATAGTTCCAATTGGGCGTTTTAGTTTCGCCCCTGGGCGATTAGGCGGCTTATCAAGGTAATTAATCTTCACCTCGTTGTGCGGGCTTGTAAATCTCGTTCCGGACACGATACGATACGATTGTTTTCACTCGAGTTCCATCCATCCATGTTGCCGAGAGTGTTTTCTATCTTTTGCAGTTGGTTTTTGGTGTTTTCTTTTTTGGTAAATGATGCATTTAAGACGTTTGTCAACCGTTAGTGAAGCCAAGAGTCAGGGATAGGAAAAGTCATGGTTTCCTTGTTTGCACTGAGCCTAGTAAGAAATGGTCATCGACGACACATAACTTATAGATGGGTGAAGCTCACGGACGTGAAGTTACACTGAAAATGGCGGAATTTAAAGAAAATGTCATGACATTCTCAACATGAAATTTTGTTACCAGTATGGAAATGACCTTGGAAATGACTGATTGTCACTGTTTCAAATTTGACATGGAAGCCACTCTAGTAAGGACCAATCTTTACACTGCTTCCTAGAACGCAGCTTTTAAAATGTTCGACGAAGCAAACAAATTGGTTGGTTCTGTTAAGAATCGCACCGTGGGTGCTACACTAAAATATCTTCACGACATTTTCTAGCGCTATGTTTAATAACACGTACAAAAGCCCAAAGACCAACGCGAATTACATTTGAATTTCGTCTATGGGCTTCTCTAATCCATCGATGTCAAAAAGGCAATTAAGGCGATAAACTACAATTTGGAAACCATCAACAATCTTGGTTCCAAAATTGGGTGAATGCAAAGAGTGTAAACATCTTTCAATTAGTCACGCATTCCCATTTGGGTGGATGTGATTTTTTTCTTCCGTTAATCGCAGCAACCACCTGAATACCCCAACGAACCATTAGCACGCGTCCCCCATCCCAGTAGGCTGCACGTATTGGCGATTGCATACGAAACGACCAGCGACGTCGATGATGGTGTCATTTTAATTAACATATGTGGGTGGCATACCGCCACCGTACTTGCACGGTTTAATTTCATTGACACTCGACTGAAATGTAGGTAAAATAAAATGTCATCAGACCACGACGACACGACAGAATCAACGCTAACGGTCCGGAAATCGCAAATAGGCATCCAATTAGCGCGTCCATTTGAATATTAAATCGAAATTTTCAGACAAGTGCGAAAGAGATCGCCTAATGCAGACGTAAGACCGGGATTTATCGCCCGTCAAGGGGATGTCACGAATGTAAACAAACCAGAGGACGCCCCCTGTCAAACCAAGCTGACATGATCGCAGACGCGCGTGTTCATTCACGGTAATAAATTAGATCACGATGCTGCTAGGCGCAGTCAGCTGAACCGGCTTCAGGGGCCTGGTAATTGATGACAACCGGTTCACAACAGTGCGGATGAAAATTGCATCACAACTAGGTATAAGCGAGGAGAGATCACTTTGTTGCAGCTAAATGATGCTCCCCATCAGGGCTAGTTTCCTTTCTTCCTATTTATAAGGCAGATAGAGATTTCTGATGCGTTTTGACGTGCACTACTATTGTCCAGTGCTGCGCGGCCTCTTTTTTCCGCTCAACTGTCACCATATGACAAGATCGAGTTACATCGGTTTTTGTGTATTTACACGATTTGAATGTACAACATAGTAGGCTTCGCTGCCCATGTGACAGCTCGTTGATGACGGCTATCGCCGCCGTTGACATTGACATTGACCTATATTTTCGCACACGTGCGAGGTGCGACAATGGCGCCATTCGATGCTAATAACAGAGGGAATTCGCAATAAGTGATGGGCGGGATAATAACGGTGTACCGAATTTGTATCGATCAGGAGAAGACTTCTGAGTCGACTCTAAAGGCTGTCGATCGCAAAATCGATATAATTATTTACCACCAGCCAACCGGAGCGCAACGTTACGTACACGTACAGCCAGCTAATGTGGGCCTAATTAATAAGAATGAGCCGACCGTTTTCTGGTTTATTATGCAAAGTGTAGCGACTCGTTCAGGACTTATGGGGAAACTTGTTCCGAAGTAGGTTCGCTTCGAGTTTGCTCGATGAAACGGCAGCCAGTGTGTGCAAGCATTTCCGTAGATTCTCATTTCGTCTTGATTATGAACAAACAATATCGCTCAACTTTACGAATGGACCTAAGTGACATCCGACTGTAGGCAAGACTTATAATTCTGTAAAGTTTTCTCTATGAACTATCATTAAAAACGGCTACGCAGTCTCGAAATTAGCAAACGATGTTTATTACTAGCCCAACGTTTCGACACGGGCCCCGTGTCGAAACGTTGGGCAAGTAATAAACATCGTTTGCTAATTTTGAGACTGCGTAGCCGTTTTTAATGATAGTTGAAACGATACAGTCGAACCTCCACTAGAAGTTTTCTCTATGTTAGTGATAGTACAGTAGATGCTCGGTCGGTGAAAACGGTTAACTTGCAATGCGTTTTAACTACAACCTCGATAAGTATTTGCACCGCCAAACGTCAAAATGGTGCGTCATTCTAGCCCAAATGAACAGTCGAATGAACTTAACGTTATTTTACGTCAATTGTTGGCTTGTTGACATCTGTCGTTGCAGTTATCGAATTTCGTTCGCTAAGTGAAACGTAAACATGTTCCAGTTATCGAACGTCTACTGTATTCGAATAAAAAGAAAAACATCGAAAGAGTCTACTTGATTGTTGATCTAGGAATGACACAACCTCACACCTTCGATATATTGATGAAGCTCAGCTCTTATGAATTGTGAACCACTGCTACCCTGGATGTGGTAAGATGAACGAGTTATTTACGGCCCGTTGAGTTTTTGTCGGGACCACTTGTTCTGAATAAGTAAACGCCTGAGGATATTCCTCTCAATAACGTCATTATTAGGTACTTTATTGATGCCAATCGAAGGAAATGGCAATTAAGCGCGAGATCGGTTCAAATGCGGTGCAGTCAAGTCAACTGCTCTGAGTAATCCCACTGTCATGGGCGTAGCCAGAAGGGGGCAGAGGGGGGCTACATTTTGTGATTTTTATTCAAGGAAAAACAACATGCCTAATTTTCCGGATATGCCGGAACTAGTTCCGGTAGAGCAAGAGAAGGGCTTTATAGAACCATACACTACTAGAGAATATACAGTAGACGTTCGCTCGGTGCAAACGGTTTAACTGCAATGCTTTTTAACAGCAAGTCCACTAAGTGCAACAATTTTGCAGTTATCGCACCGCTATCTGCAAAAAACAAAACAGAGTTGCGATGTTTTTCAGATGTACTACAGCTGCATTTCGATGTTTTTGAGTGCATTTTGGCTGCGTCCAACAACAATTGACGACTGTTTGACAGCTGTCAGTCGTTGCAGTCAGCGAATTTCATTCGGTAACTGAAACGTAAACATGTTGCACTTATCGAACGTCTACTGTATTTACCATTTTACTTATTTTGAATTTTTTCATTATTCCTTCGTTTTTCGAGTTCGAGTAAAGTACAATTTCGATTAGAATACATCCAGTATGGAGTTTCAATAGAAGCGAGATTACGTCTTCGATTTTAGGACCCTATTCAAATCAACATCATGCTAAGAGCATAAAACCGGGGATTACCAGTTTACCTCAAGGTTCACCTTCATAAATTCCTCCAAGTATTTATTCAGGAACTTTTCCAAGAATTTCTTCTTCGTAATTTTTTCAATGAACATCTTGCGGAGTTCTGATAGTGATTGTTTCAGGGCATGTTTTAAGAAGTGCTTCAGGAATTCCTCGCACGATTTCCTCAGAAATCTTTACAGATACTTCTTCAAGGATGCATCGACGAATTCCAGCAATTTTCCCATAGCTTCCTTTGCTGATTCCATCATGCATTCCTACAGAGATTTTTTCTAGAATTTCTCTAGGGATTTCACCAGCCATTCCTCCGGGAATTCCCTCTGAAATATCTTTAGAGGTTCCTCCAGTGATTATTCCAGTGCTTTTTTGAGGATTCCTTCAGGAATTTCACCAGGGATTCTTTAAGGTTTTTCTACAGGTATTCCTGCAGAGATTTATTCACGGATTACTCCATATATATTTTGAAGAATTCCGCTAAATATTGCTAAAATAATTCCATATGAAATTATTCGAAATATATATGTAGGAATTTATTCCAGGATTTTTTTAGAACATTTTTCCAAAAAATATTCAAAAATTAATTAAGGAATTCTTTATACATCTGGTACAATAATTCTCTAGGAGTTCATCCAATGATTTCTTCAATAATTCGTCCAGAAATTACTGTAGGCATGGACTCCTTCAGGTTTTTTTCTAGGTTCTTCGTTAAGAAAGCTCTCCTAGGATTTCCTTAGGAATTTCTCATGGTATTGCTTTCGGTATTTTTTTTCAGGAATTCCTCCATGTATTCCTTCAAGAATTCCTCCTGAGCTTCACTCGAGATTTCCTTCTGTATTCTTTAGGAATTCCTCCTGGAATTCTTTTAAGAACTCCACCAGGAGGTAATCCATGACTTCCTCCAGGAACTGTTTCGAGATTCCCTTAGGAATTCGTCTTGGGATTGCTTCCGGGATTCCTCCTGGGGTTTCCTCAGGAATTCCTTCAGGGATTCTTTAAGGAACTGCTGAAGGGATGCCTACAGGATTTCCGTCGTGAACTCTTAGGATTCCTTCAGGATTTCTCCAATACCTTCTGTGATATCTTCAGTTCCTCCTCCTGGGAATTCTTCAGAAACTTCTCTTGGGATTCCCTCATGAACTCTTCCTGGAATTCCTCCAGAAATTCCTCCAGGGATTCATCCAAGAATTACTCTAGGAATTCCTCCGAGTATTTGGGAATTCTTCCAGGAATTCCTCATGGAATTCTTGTAGGGATTCCTCTAAAAATTCCTTCAGGAATTCCAATAGAGATTCCTCCAGGAAGTTCTACTAGACATTACTCCAGGAATTCCTACAGGTTTTCTCCAGAAATATCTTCAGGGGTTTCTTAAAGAATTTCTCAAGGGATTCCTCTTGGAAATGCACCAGTGAATCTTCAAGAAGTTCCTCTTGAAATTCCTCCAGGGATTATTTCAGGAATATCTCCAGGGATTTCAACAAGACTCACTCTAAGGATTCCTCCGAGAATTTATGCAGGGACTCCTCCAGGAATTCCTATAGAGATACCTCCAAGATTTTTTCTACAAATTCCTCCAGGAATTCCTACCGGCTTGTCTCCAGGAATCGCTTCAGGCATTTTTCTGGGAATTCCTTCAGTAATTTCTCTAGGGTATGCTCTAGGGGTTGCACTGAGAATTCCTCCAGCAATACCTACAGGTATTCCTCCAGAAGTTTCTTCAAGAATTCCTCCATGGATTTCTATTAGGATTCCCATATGAATTCCTCCAGGGATTTCTCTAGGCTTAACTCCAAGCATTCTACCAGGAATCCTCTTGGAATATATCCAGAAATCCTCCCAATTGGAAGAATTCTTAAGAATTTCTCCAGGGATCTGAATCTCCAAGATCTCCTTCAGAACCGTCAGGGATTCCTCCGGAATTTTATCCAGACACTCCTCTAGATGTTCCTAAAGGTATTTCTCCAGAAGTTGCTCAAAGAGTTCCTCCAAGAGTTCCCTTAGAAGTTTCTCAAGGGATTTCTCAAGGCATTCCTTCAGGATTTCCTCCTGGAATTTCTTTAGGGACTCCTCCAGGATTTCCTCCCAGAATTCCTCCAGGAATTACCTTAGGAATTTATTCAGGAATTCCTCCAGGAACATTTTCAGGAATGGTTTCAGGAATCTTCCAGGAACTCGCTCAGAAAATCGAGTTTCTTCAGGAAATCCACCAGGATTTTTTTTTTCAGGGATTACTCCAGGAATTCCCTTAGGAATTCCTCCTGGAATTTATTTAGGAATTCCCCAGGGATTTCTGCAAAGATCTTTCCAGAGATTCTTCCAAGACTTGCCTCAGGGATTCCTCCAGGAATTCATCCAGGAATTTCTCCAGAGATTTCTCCAGAAAATTCTTCCAAGAACTCCACTAGGGATTTCTTCAGGAATTCCTCCAGGGTTAGCTCTTCGATTTCATCAAGGGATTCCACCAGGAAAGAAGTTCCTCCAGGGATTTTCAAAAGGATTGCTCCATAAATTTCTATAAATTCATCGAAAGATTTATTCAGAAATTTCTTCAGGGATTCTTCCCGAAATTTTTCTAGGGAATCTTCCAGGAATTCATCCAGGGATTCCTTCAGAAATTTATCCAGGGATTTATTTGGGGATTTCCTTGAATTCGTTAAGGTATACTTGAAAGAATTCCTCAGGGATTCCTCCACAAAATTTCCCCCGGGAATTCCTCCAAGGATTCTTTAAGAGATTCTTCCAAGAATTGCTTCAGGGACTCATCCAGAAGCTCCTCCGAGGATTCCCCCAGGAATTATTTCAGGAATGCCTCCAAGGATTTCCACAGGAATTCATCCAGAAATTTATCTTGGAATTCGTCCAGAAATTTCTTTAGAGATTTATTCCAGATTTGCTGTAAAGGTCACTCCAGGAATTCTTCCAGGGATTGCTCCAGGAATTCATCCAGGATTTTCTCGAGGGAATCCTGCAGTTAGTACTTTAAAAATTTCCTCCAAGGATTCCTCCAAGAATTCCTCTAGGAATTTCTCCAGGAATTCCTCCACGGTCTCCTGTGGTCTCCTCCTTAAATTCCTCCAGGTTTTCTTGCAGAAATTGCTCCAGTAATTTCTTCAGGAATTTATCCTGGGATTTCTCCAAAAAGTTTCCCAGGGATTGCTCCGGCAACTCTTCCATGGATTGCTCCAGGAATTCCTTTGGTGATTTCATCAGAAATTTCTGTCGAGATCTCTTTAAAAATTTATACAGGGGTTCTTTCAGAAATTTCAGAAATGTTTCCATTATCTTTTTTTTTTCCAGGGATGCACTTATGTATTTCTCCAGGATTACCTGAAGATTCCGAGGCACTCGTATCGATTTGTAGTGGATTTTTTTAAGATTGTTTTAGAGGAATGCATATAGAAACCAGGAATTATTTTCAAATTATCTTCTAGGAGTTCATCCACGGATTTGTTCAGGAAATCCATCCATGAATTTCTTCAAGAATACCCTCTGCAGCTCTTGCAACTAAACTTCATGAATTTGTCCTGCGATTCTTTCAGGAATATATCCTAATAATCTTTTTTTTTTCTCCAAGAAAACCTTTAAGAAGTTATCCATTGATTTTTTTTCAGGAACTGCTCCAGAGATTCCTCTAGAAGTTTTTCCAGGGATATTTTTAAGGTGTTCCTCCGGGAGTGCCTCAAGAGCTTTCTCCAACGATTGTGTTAGGACTTGCCACAGGACTTCTTCAGTAATTTTATCTGAGATCTCCTTCCGAATTTTGTGTAAGGATTCCTCCGGAAATTTCTCTTGAAATTTCTTGAAGAAGATGTCTAAAATTTTTAAAATGGTTCCTCCATGAATCCCTCCAGCGTTTTCTTTAGGAGTTTATGCAGTAATTCCATCAGGAATTCCAACGATAAGTTCTCCAGCGCAGGTTTTGATTGCGCAGAAGTCACTGTGACATAATTTAAACAAATAAGCTCTAACATGCTAGAAGCGCTGTCAAACATTTCTTCCTAGAACCCTTAAAGAATTCTCCTAGGAAAAACACTTTAGGAATTCCTTTCCATAATTCACACTCAAGTTGATGACGTAAGAACATTCTTTCGATTTTCATTCAGTTGAAATCCTTCAATACAATCGATTTGTCTCAGCATTTGTCAACAGTTGTCCAAACAGCAAATACAAACAGCTTCATCTACATCCATATTGCACCGCTTTTGCGGCGCAACCCATCTGTAATTGATATTCATGTCAACGGTGACACGCACATTTGACATTTGAATAGCGCCATCTTGACACCTAGCCCTATAAAGAGCATTAGAAAGACAAAAAACAGTAGGCCATGAAACGCAGCTCGAATCATGGCACGCGCATCTCAGGCGACTGTCTTTTACGATTGCGGGGAAAAGTCAGTGACTACTACAGTGCCAGACAGTGTCTCGGAGATTATCTGCTGAAGTTAATCTCACGTGACAGATCAAGAATCTGCGCTGCTGCCGCCGCTGCCGCCACATCCATTATGCAACAACACAGATGCCCATAACGGCTCAGATAGACCAGAGGCGACATCTCTTACCTCCGCCGATGCTAGTACTACGGTACTACATTCGTACAAGTACCCATTTTATACATTATTCATCCCATATGCCCAATGCAAGCAAGCGCTCGCAGAGTTATAAGGAGAAGATTTATTGGAAACATTCATAAACAAATAAAAGCTACATCAACAAATGGAGCCAGCCAGCGGCGACTTATGGTCATTGCCAGTCGCGCACCCCAAACTCAGCGAGAAAACATCGCCTACTTGGGGCGTTTCCCCCCATCATCTTCACATCTTGTTCAGTGTGCGGCTGTTCGAGTCCGTATGAAGTTGATCATCAATATTAACTTCTTTTCTCGATCAGCCTAGATAGCTGTGTAGTGTCGGTAGCGATTGTCTCAATTGGCTAAGAATAACACTACGGACCGCCTGTTCCGGTGGTAAGAATCCACCAACAGGTGACCCCTAATTCATGGTGTGATGCGGCTTTATGCTTACCGTGCCTAGGAATGAATGGCTAGGGGGGTCTAATAAAAACCTAACCGCTAACGGAGCCTGTGGAGTACCAGGGCGCCCTCCACAGTATGTAGCCCTTACTGCGCTAACCGGAGCAATGGTGCAGTGGACCTTGTGTTTCTCCGAGACAATCAGCTGCCCTTCTTTAGTCTCACTTGAGGCTAAATAAGGGCGGGATTATGAAGATGTTGTTAATTAGTTTAAATTTTCACCTATATGGTTTCGCATTATGCGATTTACACAGTGTATTCTGTGTATCCTCGCCTTTGACGTTTTCCAATCGATACCGATTTGGTTTTATTGTTGCTGTTCTTTGTTGTGCTGCTGTTGCGAAGAGTTTAATCTTACCTAGTTTGGGTAGTGGCTACGGTTAGGATAGCTCAGATCAATCTTCAGCATAAAAGAACAGCAACGATCAATCTTTGCAGACTTATGCAAAATGGTACAGCCCAAGTGGCCTTGGTACAAGAACCTTACTTTCGTAAGGGAAATTTCTATCTAGGAAACGTTGTGAACCCGGTGTTTGCCACTTTCAGTAAACATGAAATGGCAAACTCGCGTGTCATGCCTCGAGCCTGTGTGCTTGTCAACAACGCAATAGTTGCTACACTCATCTCTGAACTAACCACCAGAGATGTATGTGCTATCACAATTGATGTATCTGTTGGAAACCTCAACAGGAAATACGTCTATTGTTCTGTGTATTTACCACATGATGAACCATCCCCTACGGATGCTTTCAAACAAGTCATCGCATACTGTACTTCAAAAGGCCTTCCGCTAATTGTTGGCAGTGATGCTAATGCTCACCATATCATCTGGGGCAGCTCAGACATTAACTTGAGAGGCTCCAGTTTGATGGAGTACTTAAGTAGTACAGATCTTGCATTACTTAACATAGGCAACCGCCCAACCTTCATGGTATCTGCTAGAGAGGAAGTGTTAGATATAACGCTTTGCTCTAGCAGAATTAGTCACGAGCTGACCAATTGGCATGTGTCAGATGAAGAGTCTTTATCTGACCATCGCTATATCTTTTTTGAACATTTAAATGTTACTTCGCAAACATTGCGTTTCAGGAATCCTCGGTCAACAAACTGGGATCTTTATACTGATTTGGTTGCAGCCAAATTTCATGGATATTCACCATCCATTGACACTCCAAGTGATTTAGATGATGCCGTTGATACTACAACGACCTTCATCATGGAAGCTTTTGAAGAAGCATGCCCTCTACGGTCTGTGAAGATCACAAGAGGAACCCCTTGGTGGAACTCTGATCTGGCGAAACTCAGGAAACAATGTAGAAAGAGTTGGAACAGACGACGTTCGGCTGGTTCGGAGGCTTTCAGGTCGGCTCGCAAGGCCTACAGGAAAGCTCTCCGGTCTGCTGAACGATCCGGCTGGAAAAACCTTTGTACAAATGTTTCCAGCTTGAGTGAAGTCAGTCGGTTAAACAAAATCCTTGCGAAATCTAAGGATTTCCGGGTGAACGAACTTCGTTTGCCAAATGGCGATCTGACTTCCTCTGATGAGGAAGTTCTGGAATGCTTATTCAGCACACACTTCCCTGGATGTGTGGATATTACATCTTCGGATGATCCTGATGTCTTTTCTTGTAGTTATGATTCTTTAGCTTCGGCTCGGAGTATTGTAACTATAGAATCGATTGAGTGGGCTCTTAATAGCTTTGCTCCTTTCAAATCTCCTGGGGCAGATGGGATTTATCCTATTTTGCTTCAGCAGGGATTTGATTATTTCAAACATGTTTTGAAAAAACTACTTGTTTGCAGTTTTGCTACAGGGTATATTCCCAAATCCTGGAGGGATATTACTGTAAAGTTTATTCCGAAAGTGGGTCGTGCGTCGTATGAAGAAGCAAAGAGTTTCAGACCTATCAGTTTGACCTCTTTTCTTCTGAAATGCTTAGAACGCATTGTGGATCATCATATCCGTGATGTTCATCTGGCCAACGTGCCTCTTCATGTGAACCAACATGCCTACCAATCTGGTAAGTCCACTGTGACTCTTTTACACAAGGTTGTTTACGATATCGAGAAAGCATTCGCTCAAAAGCAATCTTGTTTGGGTGTTTTCTTAGATATCGAGGGTGCCTTTGACAACGTGCCTTTCGATGCCATATTGGAAGCCGCACGGAGTCATGGTATATCTCCAATGATCTCCAATTGGATTCACCAAATGCTCAAAAACCGATATCTCTTCTCGACATTGCGTCTTGCAGGGATTAGGAAATTGAGTGTTTGTGGATGCCCCCAAGGGGGAGTCTTATCACCGCTTTTGTGGAATCTCGTAGCAGATACGCTATTGAGGCAACTCAATAATAGCGGTTTTCCTACTTATGGTTTTGCCGACGACTACCTAACATTGTTAGTTGGTATGTGCATCAGCACCCTTTTCGACCTGATGCAAAACGCCCTTCAGGTAGTTGAGGGTTGGTGTCGCCAATATGGCCTTTCGGTTAATCCGAGTAAAACATCTATTGTTCTTTTCACGGAAAGGCGAAACCGTAATGGCGTTCGACCTTTGCGTCTCTTTGATTCTGAAATCGATGTGACTGAACAGGTAAAGTACGTTGGAGTCATTCTTGATTCCAAGCTTTCCTGGACACCTCACATTGAGTTCAGAATCAAGAAAGCTTGTATGGCCTTCGGGCAATGCCGGCGTACTTTTGGTACAACTTGGGGTCTAAAACCCAAGTATATCAAATGGATTTACACAACTGTGGTTCGGCCAATATTGGCCTATGGATGTCTTGTGTGGTGGCAAAAGGGTGAAGTGAGAACGGTCCAATCAAAATTAGGCCATCTCCAAAGGATGTGCTTAATGGCGATGTCTGGAGCGTTCTCTTCAACTCCTACGGCAGCGCTAGAAGTTCTCTTTGACGTTGCCCCACTACACATTCATCTCAAACAAGAAGCCCTTTCTTGCACTTACCGGTTACGGGTACTCGGTCTACTAGAGGAAACTCCTGTGAACCGCAGTTCAACACACACCTCGTTGTTTCCACTTTTGGTGAATTGGGACAAAATTGTCCTTGCTCCAAGTGATCTTACAATTGCTTGTAATTTTCCATATAGGACATTTTCCACGAAATTCCCTTCCCGGGAAGAGTGGACATCTGGTTATCTGGAAAGAAGTATTTCAGACGGCATCGTATGTTACACTGATGGCTCCCTTCTCGAAGGTCGAGCAGGTGCTGGTGTTTATTCTCGTGAGCTAAGGCTGTATCAGTCTTATTCACTTGGTAGACACTGTACCGTTTTTCAGGCCGAAATCTTTGCTCTTATGTGCGGAGTGCAATCAGCACTTCAGCAGCACGTAATGGGCAAAGTAATATACTTCTGTTCAGATAGCCAGGCTGCTATTAAAGCACTTGCTTCGGCCAACTCCAGGTCGAAGATAGTTATCGCTTGTCGAACTCAAATCGAGGAGCTGAATTCAGCAAACGCTGTTCACCTTTTATGGGTACCTGGTCATTCTTCCATCGCTGGAAATGAATTGGCTGATGAGTTAGCTCGCTCTGGAGCATCACATGACTTCATTGGCCCTGAGCCAGCTATTCCGATATCGAAGTGTTGGATTCAGCTTCAGATTCACACCTGGGCTGTCACTCAACACAGACAATATTGGAATAGTTTGGAGTCATGTCGTCAAACCAAATTGTATAGTGCTGAGCCATCTCTACGGGTGGCGAAGTATCTAACTAATCTGTCTAAGCAGAATTGCAGCATGCTGGTCAAAGCATTGACTGGCCACTGCCGACTCAGCTATCACATGGCGAATATTCAGCAAGCTGATTCATTTGCCTGTGATAGCTGTGAATCCGATTATGGAACTTCGTATCATTTGATATGTAACTGTCCAATTTTCGCGCAACTGCGTTTCCGAGTATTCGGTAAACACTTATTAAGTGAAACTGACTTCAGAAACCTGAATCTTCAGGATATTCTGTTGTTCTTAACCCGTTGTGGTAAAGAGCTATAGGCTCTCTTTCGCTTTATGCGTTATTACAGTGCCCTTTTCAGGGCGCTGTTTGAACCCATTGTGGTACGCTTGTGCGTTAGTACCCTCTTCCAGGGTATTTTTCCTATTTCCCTACCTGTCCCTGTCCCCATCCAAATCCTTTTTCCTTCCTTTTCCCTCAGGTAGATGATGAAATAGGCTGTTATTTTGGCGATGGCACAAATGTCCCAAATGGAGGATAACGTGCCTCTGGAGCCGGCCTTCTGATACCTGATACCTGCTGCCGCCGCTGCCGCCACATCCATTATGCAACAACACAGATGCCCATAACGGCTCAGATAGACCAGAGGCGACATCTCTTACCTCCGCCGATGCTAGTACTACGGTACTACATTCGTACAAAGTACCCATTTTATACATTATTCATCCCATATGCCCAATGCAAGCAAGCGCTCGCAGAGTTATAAGGAGAAGATTTATTGGAAACATTCATAAACAAATAAAAGCTACATCAACAAATGGAGCCAGCCAGCGGCGACTTATGGTCATTGCCAGTCGCGCACCCCAAACTCAGCGAGAAAACATCGCCTACTTGGGGCGTTTCCCCCCATCATCTTCACATCTTGTTCAGTTTGTTTGTTTGTTTGTTTGCTTGCTTGCTTGCTATGTTTTATTTAGTGTCAAGCGCAGGGAGTGACATCTCGGTTCGGTTTTGTGCACAAAAATGGGCATTTCGGTTATTAAATTCGATGGTGTCGTGCCATGTAGCGTCGCTTGTGGTGAGCCTCCTCTTCGGACGACGACGTTCGCTATAAATAAATGTATTAAATTAAAATGGCGTGCCAAAGCGAGGTGGTGGGTATTTACGGATTCGCATCATTAAGGCGCACAGTTTAGCATTTCCAGATAAAGAAACTTGCATCTTTTGGATTACTGCATTGGAGGGAAAATACCCACCGCAGACTGATGAGACACCGGCTAGTTGTACGAAATGTTGATTTTGACAAATAATTGTAGTACAGTAGACGTTCGCTCGGTGCAAACGGTTTAACTGCAATGCTTTTTAACTGCAAGTCCGTTAAGTGCAACAATTTTGCAGTTATCGCACTGCTATCTGTCGAAAACGAAACGTCAACAGAGTTGCGATGTTTATCAGAGGCGCTAGTGTTCGATCGCTTTGACGTTTGCCAGTGTCCACGTTGCTGAATGATGCAAACGAAAATTACAGGCAATTTGTGTAGTAGTGTGCGTGTTAGCAAACGTCAAATCGAAATCCATCATGGCCGACAGTGTCTCGCGCGGTCATACCAACAGGTGGCAGTGTGCTCATGAAAAAGACACCGGGCAAAAGTTTTTGATGAATTTTCTCAAAGAGTTACGTCTGTTTGTCTGTGATTATATACGAGTTATATACTTAGATAGAAGGGAAAAAGTATACAGACAGATACATAGTAGGAAAAAATGGACGGGCCAGAGATTGAACCCAGGATCTTCTGCATACGAATCAGAAGAGGTAGCCACTAGATTACCATGCCCGTATCCTTCCGATAAGCTTCATTTTGTGTATTTTCATTTATTCTACATTTGGGTTCCGAATTGTTTGCGAATTAGTTCCAACACTGATTCTGATGGTGCCAATTATTGCAGGTATTGCAGCTGATGCTGCTGGGTTTAGCTGCTTCCAGCTCTTTTCTTCAGTTATCAACGTTTCTAAGCCTTGCAATTGCATTTATTGCGGTTTCAGAGTTTTTCCTAATGGTTTTAGCTCCATGTGGTTTTAGCTAATGTGATTGAGGTATTGAACCAGAGTTTACACTTCAAACATCCCATCATGGTCCTGTCCGAGCAATCCTCTGCCGTATATAATAGGCAGTGCTCATTTGGGTTCACAGCGAATTCCATAATGTGAGTACTAAGGTTCCCTAAGCAGCACACAAGTCACAAAGGAGTATCGACAGCGCAGAATTTTGGTTGGACACGAGACATTTTCAAGTTATTCTGCCGTTAAGTTAGAATTACATGAATGCAGCTTCTAGATGCCAATATCACAGACAAACAGACGTAACACTCTTCAAAACGGCTTGGCGCATGCATTTAACGATCAATTTAAATTTCATTTGATTTGCGCGATCCTTCCACCAGAGGCGCTAGTGTTCGATCGCTTTGACGTTTGCCAGTATACACGTTGCTGAGTGATGCAAACGAAAATTACAGGCGATTTGTGTAGTAGTGTGCGTGTTAGCAAACGTCAATTCGAAATCCATCATGGCCGACAGTGTCTCGCGTGGTCATACCAACAGGTGGCAGTGTGCTCATGAAAAAAATACCGGGCAAAAGTTTTTGATAAATTACGTAACTCTTCAACGTCTGTTTGTCTGTGCCAATATTATGAACAAACTCTGCGTGAACGCGTACACTTTTTGGACCGGGTTTTGTTGTTACATAGTGATTTTTTTTTGTCAACGGTTAACTATGCATGAAAGATTAAGTGTTTTCTTGTTTGGCGTCACGCAATTATTCGGTCAAATCCTCTCTGGAGCCACCATGTGTCGTTGACGCAACTCGTCCGCTATTTTAGGATGTCCCGAAGATTTGGCTTGTCGCCTTTTTCAAAGACGTTCTGCAGAACATACCAAGAAAGTTTATTTAATCCTCGAGCGATCGCGCTGTTGTATGTTCATAAACATTCAATTTACTTTAATTTTTTAATGTAAAACTCTGGTGGGACTCTGAGGATTGCGGACTGAAATTTGACAGCAGCCAGGCTGCTAACAAACCTCCAAAATGATCAGAGTGTGCCTGGATACAAGTTTGGCTCGCTTAGTCACGCTAAAACAAGTGAAACATTTAATGACACACAAACTTTGCCGTCAGATACGAAAACGTTCGAAACGTTTTATCTGTGAGAAGATGATGTGGGAAACTTGCCTAAAGTTTGTAAATAATTCTTCCGAGCCCATAATGACCAAGTCAGCTGAATATACGTTTTATTGTTGCTTTTGCTGTAATCGATATGTTTGAGCCTTGATTTAAACGTTGTGTGAAGTAGTTTATACGTGCACTTTGAAATTGATCTTCATTGAAATAAGAAACTTTACAACGGGGAGCACTGGAAGAAAGAATACGTGCTCAAATTGAATGACCAAAAAAGTTGAGTCCGCATCCCTCAGGTGGGACTATATTGTCGATAAATCTAGCAATTTTCGTGAGAAGCTGTCGTGCATAAGCTGTCCGGCTGTCCCATTTCATGCGAGATTTTCAGCTTAAGATATCGCATGTTGAATTTCACAGATGATATCAGGATTTCCGGATGATGTTCAGGATTCTCTCAAACATTATCAAACAGCTTTTTATGCACATAAACTGAAAATGGGATAGCTTATGAGAAAAAAAAGATAAATAGACATGGGACAGCTTATGATGACAAAATTGAACATGGGACAAATTGATTTGTTGTTGAAAAAAAATGAAATGCTGTTTTCATAGAGTTTCTGAACAAAGTGTACTAACCGAGAGTGGTTTCTGAAAGTATACGCAAAAAAAAGACCATTTGATGGAAAAACGTCAAAAATAGTCAAAAACTAACATGGGACAACTATGCTGCGCACGGAAGATCAAGCTGCCACTCTGGTCTGGACCGGTGTGTGACCGAAACTTGATCATGAAGTCAACATTGGCGAAGCAAAGAAGTTGTCAATACGCTGTAGAGTCTAGAGTGCCAAAAGAAGATTAAGGGCAATAACGTATCGATTTTGATACAGTTTTTATTTTGTTTTCTTAAAAACTACAAAAGCTATCAAGTTTTATAATAAGGTCGCATTATTCAGAATTAGGGATCCCCAAAGGAAGTCCCAAATGAAGGAATTTCTGGAGAAATCCCTGAGCAAAGTCCAGGAGGAATCTCTGCAGGATTTTCAGGAGCAATCAGCGAAAGAACTCTAGGAGGAATTCCTGAAGGTATTCCACGAGGATATCCAGTAGGAATCCCCGAAGAATTTTCCAAGAGGAATCTCCGAAGGATTTCCAGGAGGAATCTCCCATGGAATCTCCGAAGAGTTTCCAAAAGAATCCCCGAAGGAATTCTAGGAGGAACCCCCGAAGGAATTCTAGGAGGAATCCCCGAAGGAATACTAGGGGGAATCCGCGAAAAAAGTCCAGGAAGAATCCAAAAAGGATTATCAAGATGATTACGGGAAGAATCCCCGAACGAAGGAAATTCAGGAGGATTCACCCAAGGATTTCCAGGTGGAACGCCCGAAGAATTTTCAGGAGTAATTCTCGGAGAAATTCCAGGTGAAATCCCTGAAGCAATTCCAGGAGCAATCCCTGAAAAAAATCCAGGAGCAACCCCAGAAGAAATTCCAGGGGGATCCCCTGAAGGAATCCCAGGAGGAATCCCCGAAGGATTTCTAAGAGGACTCCCCGAAGAATTTTCAAGAGGAACCTTCGAATGCATACCAGGAGAAATCCTTGAAGGAATTCTTGGAGGAATCCTCGAAGGAATTCTAGGTGTGACTCCTGGAGGCATCCCTAAATCCTCCAGAACAAATCTTCGAAAAAACTCCAGGAGGGATCTTTGGAAGAACTTTTGGAACAGTTCTTAAAGGCTCTCCTAGAGGAACCTCTGAAAGAACTCGTGGACGAATCTAGGAAGCATTTCTTGGACTAATCCCTGAATGGTTTTCTGTAGGTATACCTGAAGAAACTTCTAGGAATCCCTGAATTCTGCTGGAGGTATGCTTGGATCCATCTGTATAAATCTCTTATGGAAATCCTGGAGAAATCCATAATGGAACTCCTGGATAGATCTCTGAAAGAACTTCTGAAGGAATCTCTGAAGGAACTCCAGCAAAAATTGGTTTCGTGGCCGAGCGATTAGGGGCGTCAGTTGTCTGGCCGTTTCGTGAGTTTTGTAATCTCTGAAGAAACATCTACTCGAATTCCTGGAACTTCTAGAAAATCTATGAAGGATTAATCCCTGTATGAACACCTGTATAAATTCCTGAAGGAACTTCTGAAGGAATCCCTGGAATAATCTACAAAGAACCTTCCAGAATCTGTAGGAATCCCTGATGGATCTCCTGGAGATATCCATGAATCCCTCTGAAGTAATCTCTGATGGAACTTCTGAAGGAATACATGATGGAACTCCTGTTGGAATAACTGAAGGAACTTCTGAAGGAATCTTTGATGAAACCTGGAGGCATCCCTGGATCCTCCTTGAAGTACTGGGGAGATCCCTGAAGGAACTTCTAGAGCAATCCCCGAAAGAACTACTATATTTCAGGAGTACTCGGAGGAACTTCTAAATGAATTTCTGGAGATACCTTCTGTAGGAACTCCTAGAGAAATTTTTAAAAGAAATTTCAGAAATGATTCTTGCCCAAGCAACAATTTGATGCCTTATTTGCTTTCAAAAGGATTTGAGACTTCAACTTCAGCATAATAAACGTGCAAAGCCCACACTTCGGAAGCACTGATGATAACAAGGGCACATTTTAGGCGCTGTTCGAACGCGAGTACGACCGCTGCCCAAGCCACGACGTTAAGATCATCATACCGTCTACCCCTGTTGGTTTGACCTCATCTAATCTGAACACTTTTTAATTTGACCCCCTCTAATCTGCACATCGTTCAAACTAAAATTGGTTCAAACATCATTCTGATCATGGAACGGGGTGAAACGGAACGCAGAATCAAAACAAAACAGTGAAAAGGGTTATCATCTCTGTGTTTTTCGATGCCCAGAAGTTCAAATTAAAAAATGAACCCCGTTGGTTTGCATGAGGTGTCGTTCAAACCAACGGGGGTAGACGGTAGGAGATTTAAACGCTTAGGTAGGCCAGGAGGAGGAATTCAGATCGACGAATGGTAAGTTCAGCGCCCACCAGCAGACGAACGAAAACGGCCTACGACTCATTGATTTCGCCGCCTCCAAAAATATGGCCATACATAGTACCTTTTTCCAACATAGCCTCCCTTATCGTTTTTACACCTGGAGATCACCACAGCAGACGGAATCTCAAATCGACCACGTTATGATTGAAGGAAGGCACTTCTCCGACATTATTGACGTCAAGACCTATCGTGGCGCCAACGTCGACTCCGACCACTATCTGGTGATGGTCAAACTGCGCCCAAAACTCTCCGTCATCCACAATGTACGGTACCGGCGACCGCCACGGTACAACCTAGAGCGACTGAAACAACCGGATGTCGCCTCAGCATACGCGCAGAATCTCGAGGCCGCGTTGCCAGACGAGGGCGAGCTCGATGAGGCCCCTCTAGAGGACTGCTGGAGTACAGTGAAAGCAGCCATCAACGACGCAGCCGAGAGCACCATCGGGTACGTGAAACGGAATCGACGGAACGAATGGTTCGACGAAGAGTTAAGAACGATTTTGGAGGAGAAGATCGCACCGCGGGCGGTAATGCTGCAGCAAGGGACCCGACAGAACGTGGAACGTTACAAACAGAAGCGGAAACAGCAGACCCGCCTCTTTCGGGAGAAAAAGCGCCGCCTGGAAGAAGCGGAGTGCAAAGAAATGGAACTGCTGTGCCGTTCCCAAGAAACACGGAAGTTCTACACCATCGTATGTCGCAACGACTTCGGCTATAGGTAAAGGCGACTTAAAGTAAAAGTAGGATGGACCCCTGTTGACGGACGGACTTGAGGTGATCGAAAAGTGAAAGCAGCACTTCGATCAGCACTTGAAACGCGTGGAGAAGACCACGGCAACGGAGGAAACAACGATGCCAGTGCAGCGGAGGATGGAAATGAACCAACTCCCACGCCGAGGGAAGTTAAGGATGCCATGCACCAGCTCAAAACCAACAAAGCAGCTGGTAAAGATGGTATCGCAGCTGGACTCATCAAGATGGGCCCAGAAATCTTAGCCACCTGTCTGCATCGGCTGATAGTCAGGCTCTGGGAAACTGAACAGCTACCGGAGGACTGGAAGGAAGGAGTAATCTGCCCCATTCACAAGAAAGGCGACCATTTGGAATGTGAAAACTTCAGAGCTATCACTATTTTGAATACTGTCTACAAAGTGTTATCCCAGATCATCTTCCGTCGTCTGTCACCTAAAACGAATGAGTTCGTGGGAAGTTATCAAGCCGGCTTCATCGACGGCCGGTCGACAACGGACCAGATCTTCACCGTGTGTCCGCAACCAACACGGAGAAGACGATGTTTCTGGTTTTTTTAATACGTTTGTATTTGATCGCATAAAAATTCCCTGTAAATATAGACGTTATGTTAGTTGGTTTACAATGTGTGTGTTTACCCAATAGAGGTAATAAACTATAGAGGAAGAATGTCGCTGGTGTCGCTGCCGAAACATCTCTTGCTGGCGGAGATAGGCCGGGCTATAAGTGTCAAAGCGAAAAAGTATGCAGTTTGACAGATAGATACCCGACATGTTTGCGAGCGAGAACAAAGGGAACAGCAGCGACATTCGTCCTCTATAGTTTATTAACTCTATTGTTTACCCCGTTTTCTTACATTTAGTATTTCTTCTCCTTCTTTCTTCACCTTTCCTCAATTCGCGTTTAGATAATAATCCACTCAAGTGTGCTAATTATGGAGATAAACACATTTATGATATAATCATTACTGGATTTAGAAATGTATGAATTCTTACCAGGCAATAACGTGTATTGTTAGAAACCTGCCGATAGAAGCCACCAGCTACTGTCTGGATAGCTTCGTGTGGGTATAGTCTGTGGTAGGATTAAGTTTAAATTAGAACATATTTCAATTCAACAGCATGTTCCTTACCTTATTTATATAGAATAATAAATTATAATAATAAATATTTGTTCAATAGCGATCTTAATCTAGGATAATTAACGAATTCATTTGTTCGATATCAATAATTCACCGACTCATTCTACCTAGCTAAACCACGTTCTCCAGTCTCACAATCGTTTTTCTATTGTCAGAGCTACTGACAACTACCTACTTCTGCACAGGGCGGATCGATCGAGTCGGCGCACATAACAGATGTGAATACCAGGTCCCAACGCATCATCTGTTCACCGATTTCAAAGCGACATACGACAGTATCGACCGCGCAGAGCTATGGAGAATCATGGACGAAAGCGGCTTTCCTGGAAAGCTTACTAGACTGATTGAAGCAACGATGGACGGTATGCAAAACTGCGTAAGGCTTTTGGGTGAACTATCCAGTTCATTCGGATCTCGCCGGGGACTGCGACAAGGTGATGGACTCTCATGCCTACTCTTCAACATCGCTCTGGAAGGTGTGTTGCGACGAGCCGCTCTCTACAGGCGGGGAACGATTTTCACAAAATCCGGTCAATTGGTGTGCTTTGTGGAAGACATAGGCATTATCGCCAGAACTTTTGGAACGGTGGCAGAGTTGTACATCCGCCTGAAACGCGAAGCAGCAAAGGTCGGACTGGTGATTAATGCCTGAAAAACAAAGTACATGCTGGTAGGCGGAACCGAACATAACCGGATCCGTCTGGGTAGTAATGTTACGACAGACGGAAATACCTTCGAGGTGGTGGAGGAATTCGTCTACCTCGGATCCTTACTGGCGGCTGTCAACAACATGAGCCGTGAAATCCGAAGGCGCATCATCAGCGGAAGGCGGGCCTACAACAGGATCCAGAAGAAGCTGCGGTCCAAAAAGATTTACCCACGCGCCAAATGCATCATGTACAAAACGCTAATAAAACCGATGGTCCTCTACGAACACGAGACATGGACCATGCTCGAGGAGGACCTGCAAGCACTCGGAGTTTTCGAGAGACGCGTGCTAAGGACGATCTTCGGCGGTGTCCAGGACCAGGAGAAGGATGAACCACGACCTCGCTTCACTTCACGGCGAACCCAGCATCCAGAAGGTGGCCAAAGCCGACAGGATACGGTGGGCAGGACATGTTGCAATAATGCCGGATAACAACGCTTTGCAGGTTGTTGTTACTGATCCGGTTGGTACAAGAAGGTGTGGAGTGCAGAGAGCATGATTGGCGAACCAGGTGGAGCGTTACCGGGCGAGCATTTGGGCGCAATCGAGGATGGAGAGCGCTAGCAATAAACCGAGTATTGTGGCGTACTATTGTTGATTATGTCCTGTCTTAAATGTTATGTTGAGCAATTAAATATATGTATGTAAGACCTACAAAAATATGTGGACCGTACAGATCCAGATGAACTACAAAAAATACAATTCGGGATTGCTCCCATTGTTCACCGTATAACTGGGCTTCTCCTTGGGGGGCATCCATAAAGTACGTCACGCTTATAGGGGGGAGGGGGGGTTTCGAAAAGTGTGACAAGCAATGTAAAAGGTATACGAAAAACCCGTACGAAGGGGGGGGGGGGGTCGAAAATTTTCAAATTTTACGTGACGTACTAAATGGATGTCCCCTTGGGCTACTCGCAAAATTTACTTCCTCTTGCACAAATAAATCAGTGTTCCTGCCGCTACTACCTTGACGTAAGTAAACTTTTCCATATGAACCCCTTACCATAATTTTTAAACCAGCTTTCGTTCCCTTTGCGTTGATAATTGGAATAAGGCCGCCACCGCTGCTTGTCAACCTTTCCCATCCAACATCACCAATAAGGATTGTCTCCGATGTGGTGTCCCTGATTCGGTTCGATGGCACACAATCAACCGGCACCACAATTGACGTTTATCCTTCGGATCGGCTCGTTCACTCCGGCTCTGGCGGCATTCACCCTCTGTGCAAACAAACTCCACTCCGCTCAGAGCGGCGGGAGAAGGAACAGGCTCCAACGATTTTCTTCCATATATAGAATAATCCTCAAAGTCATAAATTATGCGCGCCACTATTAAGTGCGGTCTCGCGTGGACGCGCGGTTGATGACAAACGTGTGGCGTTCTGTAAAGGTCGGTGCAGCGCGGCGCTGCTGTCGCTTTACCTTTGTAGATGTCCCCAGGAAGAATCATTCTGGGTTAATCGATGGTCGACCGAGTCGCTGTTGCATACCGTGAGGTCAATGGCGCCCCAAAGGAACTGGTTTCCATTCCGGAATTTCTTCACGATATGAATCCTTGAAGTGGAAGCCCGAGAGATACACTACCGAATGCCATCAACTGGAAACTGTGAACTGAGACCTTTTTCAGACAGAGGCCATAATTTTATTGCGTTGTCCGATAATTTCAGGATTTATTATTCCGTATGGATTCTTCGAATTTATTGCCTCGCAGTCCAAACAGATTCATCATCATCTGTACGGCTACGGCCGTTTAAAGCCAAGAGATGACGTCACGCAGGTGATTTGCAGATTTATTACCTTTTCGCCATGTCGCCCCCCGTGTACGGTGTGGAGCAGCCGCGTACTGGAAAGAGTTGCTGGTGCGTCGTACGGGCAGGTAGGGGAAGAAGTTTCAACATGTACATGACGATGTTCCAAAATTGAAAAAAGAGACGAAAAGTTCACTTGGCCTTCCCTAGAAATATAAATTAGAGTCTCAGATGTGACAGATCGATACATACAAAGTTATTCAATTCAATCAAACTCTAAAGATGAGAAGTAACTTGTGAATACATAAAAGCTTTACATGGTACGTGATAGGGTAGTGGAGGTATTTTGGACCGGGCAGGTATTTTGGCCCACCTAGGGAGTTTTATGATATTTATCACATAATCTCTACAAAATCTTGGTAATTTTTCATTGGAACACGAAAAGCATTCAACTATGTGATGAACTTTATTTTGGATGTCAGTTAAATATGCTGTTCAGTATCAAAAATATAGAAAATGTTTTCACTTCCAATGAAACGCACGGAAAAGCATCAAAAACAGAGAAGGCGACAAATTTGTAGTCGGCTTCGAAGAGGTATCAAATTTCACAAATAAATATTTAATTCATGTGAATGCAATTATGGCCTTGTAAGAACTCAAAATAAACTGTTCTTAAGCTCGGTGGAGCGATAACATTTACTAAAATGGTGGTTTGAGGTATGGCCAAAATATGTTCAACATAATCAGATATGAACATATTTTGGACCACCTGTCAGATCCATCTCTCCAGTTCCTTCTAAAGGGAGAAAATATTTATACCAATGTAATGTACTCTAAAAACAGATGAATAGAATAAGTTGGGACCTTCCGTGATCTGGGTTGTTATACGTTTATTTTACAATGAGATTGTTGTGGGTTCGATTTGTTCTAACAACTTTTTGCCAAGTTAAAAATTTCGATTCGGTTTGCGTCCTAACAACTTTTGACAAGTTGAAATTTTCAGGTGTTCAGTCATCCAGTTTAGAAAAGTTGTCCGTCTCGGCAATCAGATGAAGACTGAGACAATGTGTTATCAAATGTATGTTTGACGTTTCATTAAAATTACTTTATTTTTGATGGCTTTTCCACTCATTACAATATGTGTGGAACGCCTTAATATTTAGCAAAATCACTAGACTTTCACACTTCTATGAAGCGTTACGTAATTTATGCATGGTGACTGACGTCATGCAATGATTAATAAATACACGTTTTGCGTAACATTTTTTTCATGAAACATCATACTACAATGCGTAAAAACTGGCAATTGCAACAAAATTTCATCTATTTTTATCATTACGTAATATTTTAACGTTCCCTGCCTCAAAAAATGAATAGAAAATATGTAAACTTCACGTAGTTTTAACTATGTTTAAATTTTTGTTGAGGTGGCTGTCATTACATCAATCAATTGAAGTTTAATTTGGTGGGCCAAAATATGTGCACTTGGTGGTCCAAAATAAAATCAGGTGGTCCAAAATAGAAGCCCGAGATCCTTCAGGAGTTTTGATATTTCTTGTATTTACTACAACAATTTTGAGTTCTGTTTGGTCTTTTTCGACAGAAAACATGTTACTCTACGTAATGCCTACTAAAATTATCCATATTATGAAGTGGAAACTTTCTTTTTCCGCTGAATTGTTCATCCACTTCCTAAAGGGGTCCAAAATACCTCCCTTACCCTACTGCAGATCTTTCAACTTCATTGTGCAACACTTGCGTGCGCAGCTTTTTATTTTTTCTCGCTCGTTTTTTTTTTGATAAACACATGAAAGAGCGAGATAAAAGAGGGGGCAAAATGCCTAAAAACCAAACCACTAACGGAGCCTGTGGAGTACCAGGGCGCCCTGCGCAGTATTTTGCCATCACCGCGATACTGCCCATTTTTAGACTCCAACTTGCAGCTAAATGAGGGCGGGATTATGAAAATGTTATTGATTAGTTTAATTTTCTCCTGCGAAACCACATTATGCGATATACACAGTGTATTCTGTGTATTCGCGCCTTTGGCGTTTACCAAAGATACCGATCTTACTTTATTGCTACTGTTTTTTTTAGTTTTACTGTGATCTTGCCTAGTTTGGGTAGTGGCTACAGTTAGGATTAGGATAGCTCCGATCGATCCTCGGCACAAAAGAACAGCAACGATCAAGCTTTGCAAAGCTATGCAAAATGGTACAGCCCAAGTGGCTTTGGTCCAAGAGCCTTACTTTCGTAAAGAGAATTTCTGTCTAGGTAACCTTGTGAACTCGGTGTTTACTACTTTCAATCTAAATCAAATGACGAACTCGTGTGTCATGCCTCAAGCCTGTGTGCTTGCTAACAACGAAATTGCTGCTACACTGTATGTGCTTTCACAATTGATGTTTCTGTTGGAAACCTCAACAGAAAATTCGTCTAATACCTATTCGGCTTATTAGCCACAATCATGTCATGATGAACGATCGATTATGAATGCTTTCAAACATGTCATAGCATACTGTGCTTCAAAAGGCTCTCCACTAATTATTGGCTGTGATGCTAATGCTCATTATATAAGCTGGAACAGCTCATACATTATTTTAGAGGCTTCAGTTGGATGGAATTTTTAAGAAAAGATGTGAAGATCTTGGATTACTTAACCTTCACAATACCAGATGCCAGCATCTTTTTGCCTTTCTCGTACACTAAATGTGAATTTTCGATAGAAGGCTCGGAGAGGGTCAAGTCACGGGGATCGTAGTGTGCTGCGTCCGAGTACGGACGCGAAAATTTTTCTCCCGTGTTTTCTCGCAATGCTTATCAATTTTTGTTTGCAGACGAATTTTGGTTTAGACTTGGGTTTGGATATACATTTTTAGTTATTGTAAAATTGTAAATTGATTGAAGTTATATACTTTTCTTTTGTCTCAGTGGAAGTGTACGAACGTTAGCCGCGATTGAAAAACTGTGGTTGGAAGAAACGGTTCCTGAGTGTGTGATTTGCGGGCCATCTATTGCAGAAAATTAACTCCCTTTTTTGTTTAAACGTATTCGAAATGCTTAGTTCAAGCTGAAGAATGTAATGGCAGTGTAGTGTGTGTGAATGCATCCGGAAAAAGCTATAATTTTCGTGGAAGTGGTCGTCAAATGGGTGCCAACAGAAAGAACTGTGATTTTCAAGTCCTATCGATGGACTGTGATATTTGTTCATGTTTAGGAAAACGTTTTGTTAGTTCATAGTGCTGAAATGAAGCAGTTGAAGTTTTATGAACTACATTATCGCTCCGTCACCAAATCGTACGTTGTACAACTCAGATGTGCTGTTACTCGTGTTTGGTTATATTTTGCCGCTCTAAACGGAGCTGTTGCCCAGTTCTCAGCAACACAGTGTACTGGTCGCGGAGTGATACGACTAGCGGATATCAATGCACTATTGGGGGACAGTAAGGACGAATTTGGTGAGATCGTATAATTTTTATGTGTCAAATATACTTAACGCAAATGCACTACTGAACTTGGTTCCACTATACTGCCCCCACTCGCATAACAGTCCCATATGAATAGGAAACCCAGCAAAGATGGGACTGTTATGCGAGTGGGGGCAGTGTATTATGCGATAGATATCGATACTACTATTGTCTCGTTTGAAAGGGCGAGTAATGGCGCTTGACCCTGGGCTTATATAAGCCAAGGCACAAGGGGAAAACCTGTGTCCCATCTCTGGCGAACTCATGAAGTGTACACTAACCCTCTTAGCTAAGTCACTCCCAACGATTTTGTAATGCAAAAAATATATAATCCAAACTTGAGGGATGTTAATTAATCAATTTACCTTTTGATTGCTTAAAAAAATATTTCCATGCTTAATGGCTTGCAGTCAAAAAAGCCCAAAATCGCATATTTTGCCCTATAAATTGAGGTATAGCTCAACAACCCGAGCAGGAATGAATAACTAACACATAACTGGAGAATACCAAAGTCAGGTATCATACCAAGCCAAGGTATTGGTCGATTATCCGGGTATTAAAAATAACTTATTTTGGTATTTTGTAGTTATTGATAAAATACTTCAACGAGTTATTGGTTTGGTATTGAGGACTGCTTGAGGTATTATTCAATTATGTAAAAATCACTATTTATATGAAAAAATCGCCTATTATTATTTAGGTATTGCCATACCTGATGTCATTATTCACGCGTTATGCACAGAATACACACCAGTTATTATTTTAGGTATTTTACCTCTTATGCAGGGCTTCTTAATACCTCATTGAGGTTGTAAGTATTCGGTTTTCCATACCTGAGTTAGGTATTCTTCAGCTATTTTCTCCTGCTCGGGAAATGTGACGTGCTTGAGCAAATCTGAGCCCGGATTCGGATTCAGCGGCCCAAAATATGTCAGAGACACATAAGATTGGTCTTGAAGACCAAAAGTTACACGGTCCGACAAAAAATCAACTTTTGTTCTGCCCAGCTCTAAATTTCACTTTTTCTGATTGCTCCCGACTAGAAACTCATAAATCTGAAGTTTTGACCCTCCCCCTCCTGGGAGAGGGGAGGGGCGTTGATTTGAAATTTTGAAAAATCGAAAAATTCCGAGGTTTTTCGATCGCCATTTTGGCTAAATGCACGATATCAAAAAAGGAAAAGGTTGACCACGGAGCTTTAGGGGTTGTGCAACTACCAACAAAATTTCACGAAGATCCGTCAAGCCATTCTCGAGAAACGGTGTTTTTACGAAATGATGTTTTAAAGATTTCTTATATTGCACACAAAGAATCCAACTACTATATGGCACAATTGCTGATTTAACCATGCCGTTCAGCATCATAGTGTCTTCGAGGAAGTTTTTCACTACAATAACGTGCTTCTTTTAACCTGTTGGTAAAAATGATCAATCCCCCTAAAAGTGAGATAGAAACTTTACTTTTTGAATTTTTCAAGATAGAAGGTTGATGTCTCCACAAGAATTGTAGAAAATGCTGTTCTGAATAACTTTGTCGAAGACGCCAAATTCGTAACTCCGTTAGTTTTCAAGATACGTTACGTTTGTATTACTGGCGGCCCCTTAAACGTGTTTTTTTCCTCAATAACTTTTTTCACTTTTAATTTCACAATTCTATTCTCACAGTCTCCAATGAGTCAATCATTTTGGCTTTCTAAATAAGACAGTTACTTGTACTTTCACATTTGTATGAGGTAATTTGCTTACAATTGCCTATAAATTAGTGCGGGGCAAAAGTTCACATCTAACAGTCTCCACAAAATAACTATTAAGCGGAAAGACAATAATTTCGTTTTTCTATGCTTAACGATTCGCTATCATGTAACCTTCAAAACATCAATAGCACTAGATTTTATCGAGTTCTTTATGTAGCTTTAAAGCTTTTAATGCCCCATACTTGGGGAAAAAGTTCGCACATGATAGAAGATAGTTTAATGGTACAAAGTCCATTTATTTCCAGTTAATTCATGTTTATCTTTTCTTCATAGCCATGAAATGTGTTTTTTTTCTATTTATAGCATTACATTACAAAATATAGCATATTGTGCTCCACATGCTTACATTTCCTTTCAATTGTCATGATATTATGAAGAACAATCGAGTTCTCTAACAATTTACTTCATGCTTCAAATATGCATTTGCACAAAGGTGTTATTTAATCATTTCAACAATGTTTATCCATAACTACCTACCAAAATTAATCTGAGTTTTCATCATATTCACTTTCTTAACAAGTTGTCTAAGAATGTCTTCATCAAAACCCTGGGAAAAATCAATAGAACTATTTCCACAATTTTTTTTTTTTGAGGTCAAGTTTCTTTTTTAAAGTTTTTTTCCGCAACATAAGAACTACCACGTAGTTTCTTGGCGTACCTAAACAAATTAAATTTAAATAATTTATTATTTTTTCAGTTCATTTGATAATTCGGATGGTATAACTTGTCATAAGACAAAACGAATACAGTAAAGAGTAATGAAGACATTCGTTTGCTTTACGTTTGCTGTTAGGGGTGGTGGGGGTAAAGTGGACAGGTGGGGTAAAATGGACAGGGTACAGTTTCATGGCTTTTATTGTTTTTCAAAATGTTTTAACGATTGAAGCTTATGCCTAAGCATGAATCATTATACTTTTGCTGATCTTGAACATTAAAATCAAATAAACCTCTTCAAAATGACAAAAACTTTAAAAATCACGTGAAAAATCAGAAATGATGTAAAATCTGCTTATCATTGCTAAGGTTTTTTCGTGAGTTATTTTCAAATTATTATATGTTTTACACCCTAAACTAATAAAGTCCACATAGAAGAGTATATTTGAACGAAATAAAAATTTAAGTTTTGTAAAAAAAAGTTTTGAAAATAATTTTAACATAATCAGATGGTGGGGGTAAAATGGACAATCGGTTCAAATTTCACCAAAATTTCATAATTTTTTTTGCAAACTCCAGAATTATCAGCCGTCATACATGTCGTGAGATAGTTGAAGTAAAAAGTTAAAAAAAAAATATTTTATATCTACAAAACATCATTTTCATCAAAAACAGTGCTTGTTTTTTACACTATTTTTACAATAATTATTAAAGTGTGTTTCAAAGTTTGTATTAAAAGTTTGAAAACAACAAAATAAAGGTATCGTATGAAATTTGATAGTTTGCATTTAAAAACATAGAAAAAATATGCTGTTATATAACTTTTAACGACTTGTTCATTTTACCCCATCGATTGTCCATTTTACCCCAACCGATTTTTTCACGCTAGTTTTATGCACGTTTTGGTGAAGAAAATAATCAAAGAAAACAATATTTTTTAAATGTAATCCCTTACAAGATTTCTAGAGTACATCATGACCTTCCATGTTACTCGGAAAAGCAGATGGATTTTGCCGCATTTCCACTGGAAACAACCACAACGCTTAGGTTGTCCACTTTACCCCCACCACCCCTACTGGATTTGTTGAGAAATTTGAAAGAAAAGCTTTTGCTTTTAAAAGGCCCGTAATAATAGTTCTTGATCAAATATCCCAATGAAAATTACGTTTACCAGTCGAGAAATACCTTTTTTTATCTGATAGTAGCTTTCATACTGTTTGGAAATACAATATTGTATTATGAGATTTTTTTTCCTTTCTTATATTTTTTGATCGCTTTGTGCAATTTCCACTTTCAATCCTCCTGTTTACAGAACCCTATTTCTTAACTTTAGCAAGAAACATCAGCAAAGTTGATATTACTTGCTTCGTTAGAATGTGTATCATAAGAGCTAGTAGAAACTTTTTTGGATATTGTACTCAAATGAAAATGGCAGTCAATCGTTAGCGTATTTATAATTTTTAAAACAGTATAAACATGTTGCACAAAATAGATGGAAAAATTCAAATACCTTGACAAATTATCACGGTCCGACAAAAAATCAACTTTTGTTCTGTCCAGCTCGAAATTTTTTGTGCAAAAAGTTATTGAAAATTGAAAAAAAAAAACACTTTTAAAGGTAATAAAACCGTACCGTATCTTGAAAACTGAGCGAGTTGCGAATTTGGCGTCTTCGACAAAGTTATTCAGAACAGCATTTTCTACAACTCTTGTGAAGACATCAACCTTGTTTCTTGAAAAATTCAAAAAGTAAATTTTCTATCTCACTTTTAGGGGGATTGATCATTTTGACCAACAGGTTAAAAGAAGCACGTTATTGTAGTGAAAAACTTCCTCGAAGACACTATGATGCTAAACGGCATGGTTAAATCAGCAATTGTGCCATATAGTAGTTGGATTCTTTGTGTGCAATATAAGAAATCTTTAAAACATCATTTCGTAAAAACACCGTTTCTCGAGAATGGCTTGACGGATCTTCGTGAAATTTTGTTGGTAGTTGCACAACCCCTAAAGCTCCGTGGTCAACCTTTTCCTTTTTTGATATCGCGCATTTAGCCAAAATGGCCATCGAAAAACCTCGGAATTTTTCGATTTTTCAAAATTTCAAATCAACGCCCCTCCCCTCTCCCAGGAGGGGGAGGGTCAAATCTTCAGATATATGAGTTTCTAGTCGGGAGCAATCAGAAAAAGTGAAATTTGGAGCTGGGCAAAAAAATTGTCGGACCGTGTTATTTTTGGTTACGCTGTGTTACCATCATGTGTCACACCATCATTACCCGGGTAGAGGTGAATAACAAACCAATAACTAAACAATAACATATTTTGTCATCATATCTAAATTTATCATTCTTTAGTTCTTTATGAATAGCTCAGGATGACACATAATTTACAAAATATGTTATAATGGTAAAACTTGTAATTGACGAGTTATTATTAAATAGTATAATAACATAATAATAACAAATGTAACTATCATACTATCCTGTCACAATATCAAAACAATAACATAATTTACCATCATAACAAAATATGTTATTATTTTGACATTTTTTTTGCTATTATTTTGTTATTACAATGGCAAAATCAGTTATTCTTTAGTTGTTATGCCATAGAAATTTAGTTATTATTTTTGTTATTTTAACTCTTATTTCAAACAAACTAATAGCAAATTTTGCCATTCAAACATTATATTTTAATGGTAAACTTTGCCCCTCATTTGCCATTTCGCTCTACCCGGGTACCGCTCATTACTCTCGAGCTTGAATGTGTACGAGAGGAGTTAATTTATGCAAATGTCTAGTTGTGACGCAAATAAGAAACTCAAGCGTACTTTCATGGAAAAGACAACATTACAACATCGGAATATATGCCACCGAGTTAGAATTTTATGAAAAAGAAATATGGAAACTGACATTAGCTCTAGCATTAGCTGGTGAATCATATTGAGGAGGATGTGTTACGTCAAGTTGGCCGAACTATAGCAGGCTGTGATTTATGTAGCTTGCAAGTTATGACAGAATGAAAGATTCAGTATCTGCAACTGCACGTCTTTCTTCACTACAGTATAAAGATATTCCATTCCATCAACATCAACATCATCGTCCCTTCATTCTACCATTAGCAGTGTAGAAAAGTAAAAGCATCACAACGGCATAACTAGTTCGATATAGTAGAATAGAATACATTTGAGTGCTGTACGAAGTATAAGTGCAGCTTTCAATTGGAATCTCTTACATAGTGTCCTAGTGCACAAAAGAGTTTTTAATTAGGTTAAGTGGTTAAGAATATTAACAAGCATAACAGCTATCAAATTTTTCATCGGAGATTTTTCCTTGTTTAAAACATAGGCTATTCTTTCTAGTTTAACTGATCTACTCAGTTTAAGTATTACAGCCATTAACTTTTTATCAGAGTTTTACCTTCTTCTAAACATAGGCTGTTTTTTCTATTTTTCTGTTTTACTTAAATAAGCATTACAACTATAATTTTTTTATCGGAGATTTTTCCTTCTTCTGAACATAGGCTGTTCTTTCTAGTATCTAGCTCTAAATTAGCTCAATTTTTTGAGAATAAAAAAGAATTAGAGGTATTAAATTTCACATGGGATATTTTCCTTCCTTTAAAACATAGGCTCTTCTTTCTAGCTTAACTGTTATACTCACTATAAGCATTACTGCTATTGCATTTTTCATTGGAGTTTTTTCCTTCTTTTAAACACAGGTTGTTCTTTCAAGTCCAACTGTTACACTAACTATAAGAGTTATAGCTATTATCTGTTTCACTCGAGATTTTTCCTTCTTTTAAACATAGGCTTTTCTTCCTAGTTTCACAATTCATTTATAAGTATTACAGCCTAGTATTACAGCCCAGTGTTGAAAAATTCATTTCGTCATATCTAAATTCAATCGCCTACAGCTAATTTTAGAAGCTGAACCTGAGAATATGGTATATGAAAAACTTGTGCGGCTAGACCAGTTCTGCTAGAATGTCACGGAAAAACCGCTATTTTCCGAATATTTAAGGTAAATGTCACGGGCTACCTTTGAAAAATGCTAAATGATATTCACCGTGAATATCATTTGGCATTTTTCAAAGGTAGTCCGTGACATTTACCCTAAATATTTGAAAAATAGCGGTTTTTCCGTGACTTTCTAGCAGAACTGGTCTAGCTGCACAAGTTTTTCATATACCATATTCTCAGGTTCAGCTTCTAAAATGAGCTGTAGGTGATTGAATTTAGATATGACGAAATGAATTTTTCAGCACTGTTACAGCCACTAACTTTTCCATAAGTGTTTTTTTCTTCTTTTAAACATAGACTGTTTTTTTTAAATTTTTCTGTTTTACTTAAATAAGCATTACAACTATCAATTTTTTATCGCAGGTTTTTCCTTCTTCTGAACATAGACTGTTTTTTTAATTTGACTGTTTTTCTCATTACAGTCATCAAATCTTTCATCGGCGATTTCTCATTCTTATGAACATAGCCTTTTTTAAAGTTTAACTGTTATGTTACAGTAGCTATAAGCATTACAGCTAATGATCATTTCATAGGAGATTTTTACTTTTTTTACACATAGGCTATTCTTTCTACGTTTTGGAGGACTCGATTTAATGGACTACCCGCTTTGCGCGCAGCCACAGTTGATCAGCAGGAGTAAATAAATTTAATTTTGTATGGCGAAATGCATCTAAACTTGAGTTACTTGAAATACAAAGCTTTTCCCGAAAAAAATATTTGGTAGGCTTAATAGTGGTCACCATTGTGCACAACCACTACCAAATATTTTTTCGAATAATGTGTTCCACTTCGATAAATTTGCCTTTAGATTCTATTCGCCATACAATATTTTTGCGATTTACTTTTAGCGATTTTTCGCGCATAGAAGCTAGCGCCACATTGGTCGATGCGTAGAGTAGGAAAACAGCCGATGTAGTTAATTCATTGAATTTTATCATGCTAATCATGTTCGTACTGGAACTCTGAATTTTTGCTCGGTATAAGCGTTATTGAGACTTTGAAACACAAAAAAATTGACGGTGTTATTTAATTAACTTAAATGGTCAGTGGTCACCCAAATTTTGAAGTCGAAGAACGTTTCCCTCAAACTTTAAACAGTTTTTGCCCCAGCAAATCGTTCAACTTAACAACCCATTTGTCCTACACGCAGAAAAAATAATTGTAAACACAATTAAATTCTAGTTCAAATCAAACAATTTTTCAGTTTGCTATAGCGACAATCTAATTTCTAGTTAAAACTGAACTGCTCCATTGTTTGATAATACAAATATTTTCATTTGTCGAA
This sequence comes from Aedes albopictus, assembly GCF_035046485.1. Classification (NCBI taxonomy): domain Eukaryota; kingdom Metazoa; phylum Arthropoda; class Insecta; order Diptera; family Culicidae; genus Aedes; species Aedes albopictus. The sequence goes on from NC_085136.1 coordinate 47,621,892, forward strand.
ATTTTTGACAGTTTGTTAGAACAAATACAGATTTGGTAGTTTCAACATAAAAAACCGGTTTGTTTTAAACGACTGCACTTTGGCCTCTAACAAAGCCGTAATATGATTGTGTTGGTGATGGATGCTCCTGCGGCAGCTCGGAAATATATTCTTAGACACTCGTCGAGCGGATGGAAGCAAGAACGAATAAAAAAAAAGACAAAAAGGCGAAACCGACCAACTTTTTGTGGATGTTGTCTTGAGTACCTGCGCGGAAGTTGGAGTGATGGATTTGAAACAGTTTCTTCGTTGTGGTGATATTGGGGTGAGAATTTTAAAGATGTGTGAGTGCTTCCGGGCCATGTTTGTGGTCCTCATTTTGTTGAAACAAATGAAGTTTTTAAGGTTATATGGAATGATGGAAATTGATTGTTTTGATCGATGAGCTCCAAGTAAGAACAAAGAAATATAACTTTGGAATAAGTAAATGCTCAGTATGAAAAGCAACCATGCGTTTTATTGTTTTAAACGAGCCTCATTTTTCTGCGTGTAGTAATTTGTTCGGCCTAACGACCCATTCGACCTAACGACTTTTTCGGCCTATCGGCATTCGGCCTATCGGCATTCGGCCTAACGGCATTCGGTATTCCGCCTTACGGCATTCGGCCTAACGGGTTAGAACCGTAGTTTTGCTATAGAGTATATTCCCAAATCTTGGCGGAATGTTACTGTAAAGTTTATTCCGAAAGTGGGTCATGCATTGTCGATCATCACATCCGTGATGCCCATTTGGCTTGCATGCCTCTTCATATGAACCAACATACCTAGTGTGGTGTTGCTCTCGAACTACCACACCTACCAATCGGGGAAGTCCACTGTGACTCTTTTACACAAGGTTGTTTACGAAATCGAGAATGCATTCGCTCAAAAGCAATCCTGCTTGGGTGTTTTCTTAGGCTGTGAACCGTTTCGCTTAACTTAACCGCTTAACTAACCGTTCGTTTAACTTTTAGTTAAAATTTGACACTTCGATAGTTATTTTGAAAATAACCCTACTCGCGAGCAGGGTTAGTCTTGACAGTTCGATAATTATTTTTTGTTCGCAATGATTTGGCTGCGTACTGTATTTTTTTTCCAAATAACTACTCCTCTGTCAAATTTCAAATGGGCCACCGTCGTGGTTATTTTTTAACTTTTCGATGGCAAATAACTATTCAAGTGTCAAATTTTAACTAAAAGTTAAACGAACAAGCGAAATGGTTCACACCCTTAGATATCGAGGGAGACTTTGACAACGTGCCTTTCGATGCCATATCGGAAGTCGCACGGGGGCATGGTATATCTCCAATTTTAATTTCCAATAGGTGAATTCGGATGACCCCCAATTGTAGAGGCGCTAGGTGAGATGAGGAGAAAAACGTTTGTTTACATCAAAAATTCAATTTTTCGTCTTAAAAATTAACTAATATTTTGCCTTGGTAGTTGCTAGTTTCCATTGGTAATGGCTGAGTGGTTGTTAGCTTCCGAAAAATAAGCCTATTGGATTCAAAAACCGACATTTCTTCTCGACATTGCGTCAGGCAACGAATAGGAAATTGAGTGTTTGTGGATGCTCCCAAGAGGGAGTCTTGTAATCGCTTTTATGGAATCTCGTAGCAGATATGCTATCCCATATAAAAATAAATAGTCCCCTAGCTCAAAAATCTGTATTTCATATAAAACGGAATCTGTACGGATGCTCAAAAATCTGTATAATACAGGTAAATCTGTATATACGGCATCCCTGATCAGCACCCTTTTCGAACTGATGCAAAGCGCCCTGTAGGTGATTGTGGGTTGGTCTCGCCAATATAGCTTTTCGGTTAGTCCGAGTATATCATCTACTGTTCTTTTCACGGAAAGGTGGAGTCGGTTTTCTTGGTAGGGCGATGGAAGCACGAGTGAAACATTCAGGAATCAGAATCGCGATACATACCATATTCGTTGGTCAGTCGGTTCAAGTTCTCATCTCACTAATCCCTGTTCACATTACCACTTCTTCCCCTAATCGTTCCAGCAGTCGACGATTTGCGCACGTTTTTTGTCTTTGCCCTCCCAGCAATCTAGCAACAACAACAATGAAACGTATGTCAGTCCCGGCGCGGCGCGCAGAGAGAAAACAGAATCCGCAATCCGCAGACCATCTGGCACTAATTCGGGCCATTTCTCGGGATCAACCGGTGATTAGGCTACCACTTCCGAAGACCATCGACCTTGGCAGGTGGGAAAGTGCCACTTCGACCTAGTCCGGTAGACCATTTCCCGAACGTCGTATTAAGTTCAAGGATGGTCATCGAGTTGAGCATGGCTCGGCCATCTGCATGATGGGGCGCGAAAGCGAGATGGAGAGGACAAGGTCCTTCTGGTTTGTTGGTTGTTTATCGTTTACGGTCATACGGCGGTGGAAGGTAGTAGGCTATGCTATACCAAGCGGCGCCCGGTGGATTATGGCGCTTTTTTGCTGGAACATTAATCATTGGCATGCTGCATGCCAAGGAGGATAAGAAAAAAAAAAAGAAAACCACAACCATCACGCGTGGTGTCACGATCGTTCTGCAACGATTGTGGTCGCGGGGCCCTCCGTCTCGCGCGCGCTCTTGGGTCATATTTGGATCGATTGGGGGTTTTATTGTGGTTCCTCCGGAGCGGTTATTTGCAATCAAGTGGGCCACCACAGCGTGATTTGCATGGCATATTTTGATGGTGCGGTCACAGACAAACGGACAATAGTGTTTCAAAACACGAGTTCGTTGTAGTGTGACTCTCCTGAATCTCATAGAGACATGTCACTTGTCTATGGTGGCAATTGGTTGCGTGGGAAGTAAAAAGAAGCGTACAGTAGAATTATTGTTATTATCCACCCGATTGATTGATGGCGGGAATATTTACGCTTCAATTGGCTGGTCAGCGACCAGTAATAAATACTGCTTGCCATTTTCAATAGCCGAGTAGTATATTTTTCGATCGGCATATTTGGACGATAAAAGATGGTTCGATAACTAATCATAGTACCGGTATCGTTCCAAGAACGTGTGGATTATGAATTTATAAATTAACACGCTTGAGGAGTTGTTGGAAATATGTGAAGTATCTATTAGACACAACCAACGTGGTTTAATCTTGTAGAAAAACATGACTAATCGCAGGTTACATGCCGAATCGAATTATTCCTAGTACATAGATGCACTACATTAGTCACTATGTATTGTGTATTTACTCGATAGGTCACGGTGTGTTGAAACAGGATTATTATCGCACTTTCATGAACCTAAAATATTTTTTCGTTATAAGTTAGCCTTAGCTGTATATATTAAGATTCTGGATGTTTAAAAATCTTTCATCGGGGAAAATTAAAATAAATTCGATTTTAGTAGTTTACCACTTTTCCGCTAGAAAAAGTCCCCTTTCTAATAATACATTTGAAACCATTTAGTGAGAAACGAATGTAAAAGTCTTTACAACGAGTTTTAATTTGTTTGGCATTCGTTTCATGTGGCTTCCACTAGTCACTTCATAAGGTCATCCAAGTAGCCGTTTTATAAATAGACTACTTACTACTTTCAGTCCTGAGCAGCCATGGTGGTGCAGAGGGCCGAATTGAAAGATCTCCATCCTGGGCAATTATCGGCCATCGCCTTAACCTATGACCAGGTCAAATTTATGTCGACTTTCCTTTATTTCATTGTTGAGGCTATGCCACCATGAGCCTCTGGGTCTGCCTCTGCTGCGATGTCCTGCTGGGTTCTAATCTATCGCTTGCTTGCAGATTTTGTTTCCGCCACTGCGTACAGTGCAGCCGTGTAGTCAACCCACCTCCACTTTCGCTCCCGAATTTCTGTCGCTATCGAAATTATGTCGCTTTTGATGGCATCAACGATGGAGCTCCACGTCAAAGATCATATTGTTAGGCCACCATGCACGAATTATATACCGAAGGCATCTATTGATGAAGACCTGCAGCCGTTGATTGTTCTCCACTGATACACACCAAGTTTCACTGGCGTACAGCAGCACAGTTTTCAAGTTCGAGTTGAAAATTTGGATTTAGGTGCGTCGACTTATCTAGTTGTTTTTCCATATATTTCTTAAACACGCAAAACCAGCCTTCGTTTTCTTGATCCGTGCACCTATGTCGATCTTGATGGCGCTATCGGTTGCCATTTGGCTACCAAGGTATTGGAGATTTTCAACATTATCCACTGCTTGCCTAGCTACCGTAAAGCGTGAAAGGTCGGACAAGACACTATTGTGCAGTACTCTGCACGAAAATGCCCTGTACTGTGCTTCAATGCGGCCGATTATTTTCTCAGCGACACCCTTGCGCCTACGTGGGCTCCCTAGATGTCTTCGTGATTGAGATGGTCGAAAGCTTATTTGTACTCATTGAATTAGAAAAGGGAAAGGTGATGAAATAGGAACGGGTACCCTAGAAGAGGGAATGAACGCATAAGCGCAACGAGAGCTCATACCCTATACCACAACGGGTTTTATCAGTGTCCTGAAAAGGACACTGTGAAACGCATAAGCGTAAAGGCAGCCTATAGCTCTTTGGAGGTAGCTGGTGACGTCATGCAACTTTCAATATGGCATTGAAAGGCACGACATCGAAAGCATCCTCAATATTCAAGAAATCACCCAAGCAAAAACTACGTTTGATCGAGTACTTTCTTGAAAACGTAAAAAAGAGTCACTGTGGACATCCCAAATTAGGAGGCATGGGAGTTAACATGTATAGGCATGTAAGTCAGACGATAATCACAGATGCGTTTCAAGCATTTCAGAAAGAACGAGATAACCAGATAAATCTGAAACTCATTCCATCTTTATACAACGCACGCACTCTTTCGGGATAAAACTATGGAGTAATTTCACGCCATGAAAATACCCCATAGAAAACTACAAGAGTTCAAATTCAAAACATGTTTGAAATACTCAAATCCCTCTGGAGAAAAATAGGACAAAACCCCATTTACTCCTGGAGATTCAAAGTAAGCAGAGCTTTTTAGGGCCCACTAAGTCGTTTATATAGCTGTAATTCTCGGGCGGAAGCTAGAGATTAGTATCTATACAAAAGAATGGTTTATCCGAAGATATTTTGAACTTGAACAGATCAGAGTTCTATTCAGGAATACATACCTCTTGCGGTCCGCATAGACCGCAGAGGACAAGCTTCTTTCAAAGCAATAGTTATGGTACACCACAATGGAGGACGCTGTAGGTACAAAGCCACAATAAAACTCTCTTGGAGTAGCAATGGAAGCGAGTTATCCCTAAAATGTGCTCACAACCAATTAGTACAGGTTCCCTAATTTGTCGAGCAGGGACGCCTGAATACGCCACAGGAAAAATTCGTTGCCGGATCCATGACTGAAATGTTATGAAATCATAAAACTTGTCGCTTCATGATATTGTAACTACAAGTCATGATATCGTGACGTTAACAACGATTATCATGAATAATAATAACTGATTCCATCAACAAAAGCCATGGCCGTCAAAAGCGTTATGAAAAAATTAAGCTCGTTTTCATAAATTGAATACCATAAAGCTGAGTCATGGTAGCATGGCTCTGCGTCATAAAACTATGACGCTGAGTCATCTCAACCAGACGCTGAGTCGTATGAACATAACGCAGAGTAATAAAATCATGAATCACAACAAACGAATTTGGGCACTGTACGCAAACCCTCGCGCAGAATCACCTACGCCATTTTTGTCACTTCTGTCAAGGCGCCTTTTGTGAGCGGCAGTGTTTTCCGGTGAGTTTTTTTTTTTGGTTTTCGAAAAAGTGTAGTGAATTGTTCTTACTTAAATAGTAGTAAACTATATAATTATTGAACTACATTCCAGAAGTTGAAAGTGAAAAAACTCCATATTCCGGCACAAAACTCCGGCCAACTTCATCAGCAGCAGAACAATCAAGCTCACGCATAATTCCGGCACAAAATTTTGGCCAGCTTATCAGCAGAAGATGGGGTCTCCAGTTAGCCTAGTGGTTAAGGCTATGGATCGCCAATTCGGAGACGGCGGGTTCGATTCCCGTTCCGCTCGGGAAAATTTTCTCGACTTCTTGGGCATAGTGTATCATTGTACTTGCCTCACAATGTACAAATTCATGCAATGGCAGGCAAACCCGAGCAGAAGGGCATACCTTACAAATACCATGCGAAGAGCAATATGTGATATAATACTTAAAATTGTTATTGCTGCGTTGTTCTACGAAATGTTATGAGAACATCACAATAACTGTTGGAGGTATTTGAACGGAGTTTGGTATTGATGTGGTATTTGTTGGTTTAGCAGTGAAAATATCCGAATAACAAGATTTGCTATTACATCATGAAGCCATCGAACAAATGAAACATTTTAGAACAAGAAATGATATTAGTTTGTTATTCAATAACTTTGGGATAACAAATACAGCACTTGAAATTTTGGGTATGCATTCATTATTGAAATAATAAGACTTGTTATTTTCTAGGTGTTATTCATACTAAATTTTGGTATTCGTTTTTGTTATTTTGCCTCTTATTACCACCTAATGAAGGTCATATCAAGGTATGGTAGTATTTAAGATAAATACCTTTATATGTTATTCGCTTGTTATTTTCTTCTGCTCGGGAAGAAAGCCCTTCAATTAATAACTGTGGAAGTGCTCAAAGAACACTAAGTTGAAGCGAGGCTGGCCAAGTCCCAGTGGGGACGTAGAGCCATAAAGAAGAAGAAGAAGAAGAAGATCAGCAGAAGAAAAAATACGGTATGCCGTGCGAAAGAGAGCCTGTATTGTTTATGCTCGAATCCACTTTCGAACGTAATTCGTGTGTATTGCCGTTTACGTCAGCATAATCAAATGAGCGAAAGATTCGAACTAATCAAATTCGATCGAAAGTGGATAAATCCGTAAACAAGAATGAGGGTGAAATATTATAATCATGAGTACTTCTTATGATTCCATGAAGGCGAATCATGATTACAGCATGCATGCTTCATAGTATCATGACTCTATGTACGACATTTTGCTAATAAAACGGGCATCATTATTGACAAATACCAGAATCATAAAAATTACTTCAATTTCAGGAACCTTGTTCATGATTTCAGAGTGCGTGCTTCACGATAACATGACCTTAAATGCCACTTTTCACCAATTAATGCGATAGTATAAATTACAAATACTAGAATCATGCATACTGCTTATGTTTTTATAACATTAGGTAATAAATTTAGAACATGCTTTATGATAACATGACCAGTACTACCATTTTTCGCAAATCGATCCAGTACCATAAATGACAAATACTAGCACCATGAGTAATGCTCAAGCTTTCATAAATTTAGTTCATAGTTTGAGTACGTACTTCATGATAATATGAACCGACTTACCAAATTTCGCTAATAAAACTTTAACCATAAATGACAATTACTAGTTCTATGAATACCGTCTCTGGTTTTATGAATCTAGTTAATAGTTATGGTATTCATGGGCATGATATCATGACTTAACTTACAAATTTTTGTCAATAAATATGAAAAACGTAACGCCAAGGTGACGTTACGGCAACATGAGTCATGAAATCATGACCTCTTTTTGTGGTGTATATTTATAACATGAAAACACACATTTTACGCGAAATCATGACTCATTTAGCAGGTTTTAAGCAGCGGATTTTTTCCCGTGTTGCGAAGGAACACTCAAAAGTTCAAAGAAGGTCAAATGGAGACTACTCATCTGCAACATGCCAATCAGTCAACTCATGACAAATACTGCTCATGCTGAGTTGGGTTAGGTGTCAAGTTATCCATGAGCTGTACTACCTAAGTAATCCATCAAACTGAAGCATCTCAAATTAATTTTTGAGCTACTTCAGATGATGTAATCATCGTAGCAATACTTCCAAATATCAGCAAAAAGATGCTGAATACAAGAGCTTGCTTAAAGGCATCCACAAGGATAGATATAGCATGCTCGAGGCATGACACTTCATCTATATATATAAAAATGCAGCGGCATACGTGGGACCGCGCATAACTTGCGAACGGGTGGTCCGATTTGGGTCGTCTAAGTTTTGTTCTGTTAGTTTTCACCCAAGGAAGGTTTATGAGGCCTAAAACATGGGAAAATAGAGAGTTTTTGTAAATCGGGTTTTCATACATTTCGAACGGGGACTTGGGCGCTTGGCTAGGGACTTAAAACGTCAAAAAACGCAGTAGGCAAGACAAAGTTTGCCGGGGACAGCTAGTTTATAATAAAAAAAGCAAAACTGGGTCCACAAGGTAACCTATACAGAAGTTACCCTAAGAAAATGAACTTTTTGAAGTAGCCACTTGGGCAATACACGCTTTTTTTGCTGAAAATTGATCTGAGGTTTCCTAGCCGTAGCCACTACTCAAACTAGGCAGGATTACACTCTTCACAATCACAGCACAAAAAGGAAACATCAACGACAAACTAAATCGGTGTCAATTGAAAAACGCCAATGGCGAAAACGCATTAAGCGAACCCAAATAAGTAGTGATGTTAGCTAATTTACAACATTTGAATAATCCCGCCCTTATTTAGCCTCAAATTTGAGACTTAAGAAGGGCAACTGATTATCTCGGAGATACGCAAGGTCCACTGCACTATTGCTCCGGTTAGCGCAGTAAGGGCGTAATACTATGGAGGACGCCCTAATTCTCCACAGGCTCCGTTTGTGGTAAGGTTTTTATTAGACCCTCCTAACCATTCATTCCTTGGCACGGTAAGCATAAAGCCGCATAACACCATGAATTAGGGGTCACCTGTTTAGTGGACTCTTCCCACTGGATCAGGCGGTCCGTAGTGTTATTTTTAGCCAATTGAGACAACCGCTACTGACACCACACAGCTAGGCTGATCGGGAAAAGAAGTTAACATTGCATTGATGGTTAACTTCCAAACGAGCCCGAACAGCCGTTAAATTTGTAATTATTTGTAATCATTGATCACCAGGTGGGGAGATTCCTGGAATTCATTGATTTGCTCCAAGATGATACGGAGCGTGACAAAATGGTCCACACAGGATCATCCGGCAAGGAATCCTGCTTGCTGCCGCTGCCCGAGCAAAGGCGAAATACAACATGATAACAAGTTCTGTTACCTGGTTACCATTCGTTTGATAATTGAGCTTGTTATCATTTAGGTTGAATTAAGAGCCAACATAACAAAAATGATAACTCAAATTTACTTCTTGAATACCAACATGATAAGAAATTAAGTTATCATTGAGATCAAGTTGATAACTAATTGTATTATTCAATATTTAGTTCAACATTGCATTTAGTTATCAACATGAAAAAATACAGCTGATTGATAACTGGTTTTGTTATTAATTAGTTATCTTTCAGAGCTATTTTATCGACGAAAATAATAAAAATCTACTTTACCGACATCGTCAGCAATTGAAAAAAGTGACCCACTTTCCATGTTTTACGATAGTGACCGCAAACTTTTGGCCGATACATCATTTTGAGGGGTGACCCCAAACTTTTGAACTTTGACATAAAGAGTTAATTTCCATAATAACTTTTTTCCTAGATTTGTTAGCCAAGTTTGGTAAAATGCAGTTGGAAGCTAAATGAAAATAGGTTATATTACCGCTCTCATTTTAAAATTTTGTCGACCCAATTTCCAGCGACACTGCCGTAAGTTTATATTCATTTTTTAGAAAATTTGACAACTTTGGGTTAAGTTTACATACAAATATGTTTGTAAAAGATTTACTTAAATCATGTCAAGTAACTTTGACTTATTATCTTTTGAATGAGATCTAGGGGTTTGAAATCGGACGCAAATTGGTGGAGATATGGACCTTAAAAATGGTATGTTTTTGAGGGGATGACCGAAAACTTTTGATCGGGAGTGTATGACGGATTGCTTTGAATATTTATGTCTTACCTGGAAAATAAACTGAACAACTATCTAAATACATCTGATTTGGACGTCATAACTCAACAACTTCATTATTAATAATCATAAGAGGGAATCGACAGCCCTCCTAGGACCCTCTCAACATAAGGACCACTTCAGAAGACGGTCGAGTGCGTCCAACCACCATCACCACACGATCACCATGATCGATACCATTAAAGTGAGTAGCCGAGAGCGTTGAATGACACCGACCGACCGAACACCATCGATGGTAAGGCCAAGATCACTCAGAAGTCAGAAGAATAGCTCAGCAGCCTGTGGACAGGTCCTACACTTCCGGATTCGACATCAAAGGAGACGTCGCGTCGTAGATAAACCACAAACTATGCGAAGCAAATCAGAAGCCGCTTTCCTTGAGGGCACTGCTGAAAGTTCCTTCCCCCATCCGTAGCACCAGCCAGCGCCAGGATGAAGTTAAGTCCATTAATCCGAGATATGTGTATCGATTAAGAACAAACAACCGAGTGCGCACACGGAAACTACTGCAATTAGTGTCGGTTGCTTGAGTTGCCTTCCATTCGGGCACCAGAATTTTGAAGTTTGAGATTGGGGAAGGAGGAACTACCCGAGTAGAAGTGAATAACACATTTTTTTTGCTTTATTTTAAAGACTTTCAGTCCTGAGCTGGTTCGTCTTTTCGCAACACAGTTTTAGTATAATGAAGTTGGATATATAAGAGTAGACTGAGAGAAACATATGACAAGAGGATGAGAGTAATAAATAATAATAAATTATTATTGTTTAGTGATCTTAACAGCAAAGCCTACATTATTGAGCTTCTAAAAAAATGAGAACGAAATAAATGGCCCATGTATAGCTGAAGCAGTTACACACGTTTGTTATTACTTGGGTTATTATTAAGGTGAATATATAACGAAGCCACACCTCGATTTTTCGAGAGAACAAATCTGAAGGACCGAATGTCGGTTTGAACTGAAAAGTTGACCGATTGGTTACCCGATGGTGGTGACCAACCGATCAACTTTTCAGCGCGAACCGACATTCGGTTCTTCAGATTTGTGCTCTAGAAAATTCGAGCTGTGGCTTCGTCATATATTCACCTTAAGGCCAACCGATTATAAGCACACAGCTAAATTATAACAAAATATGACAAATGTTGTTAGAAATAACAAAAGTTGTTCTAATTTTGTTGTAAGGGTTATTATTTGTGACCCATAACAGAATTAAAACAGTTTTTGTTACTTACTGAGTTATAGCAAAAACTAGACCCGTGACATTATAGGGTCTTGTACCATTTGGGCAGATGTACCTATTTTGGGCACTTGCCGCTATAACTAAGTCAATTTCAAACCAATTAATTTGAAATTTTGTATAGAGTTAGGCACGTAAAGTATCCAACTCTGTACAAAAATTCAAATCAATCGGTTTGAAATTGACTTAGTTATAGCGGCAAGTGCCCAAAATAGGTACACCTGCCCCAATAGTACAAGACCCTACATATTAATATAATTGCATAACAAATTTTCGATACACGTTAATTTTTATATTTGTTTTAATTTGTGTAACAAAATTATTTCAGAATTTTTATAGGGGAAATTACCTATTCTCGGCCGTTTTGTTCTCTTTGTCTTTCGGGGGTTTTTGAAACCTATTGAACTTAGAGTTGGTCTCAAATCCGTCCCAACTAAGCTGAGTTATATAGCCAAGTTTCAGGCAATTTGGCTGTCAAAAACCACCCATGACGAAGAGAACAAACCGGCCGATAATACCCATTGTCGCCCTATTTTATTTGTTTTGTCGTGAAAAAGGTTGATAATTTTTGTTATTTTGGACAATCGAGTCAAGAGATTTTTAACAAAAGTCATAATAAATGTGTGCACGTTAGGCCAAGAAAAAGAAGGGATTCCAGGGGTATTCAGAAAGTCTCAGGGGCATTGCAGGAAGTTGCAGGGGATTTCAGGGGTCAGTAGGTCGGCTCCAGAGGCATGTTCTCCTTATTTGGAAAATTTGTGCCGAAATCCTGGAAGGATTTTCCTCGAAATCCTGGAAGGATTTCCCTCGAAATCCTGGAAGGATTTCCCTCGAAATCCTGGAAGGATTTTCCTCGAAATCCTGGAAGGATTTCCCTCGAAATCCTGGAAGGATTTCCCTCGAAATCCTGGAAGGATTTCCCTCGAAATCCTGGAAGGATTTCCCTCGAAATCCTGGAAGGATTTCCCTCGAAATCCTGGAAGGATTTCCCTCGAAATCCTGGAAGGATTTCCCTCGAAATCCTGGAAGGATTTCCCTCGAAATCCTGGAAGGATTTCCCTCGACATCCTGGAAGGATTTCCCTCGAAATCCTGGAAGGATTTCCCTCGAAATCCTGGAAGGATTTCCCTCGAAATCCTGGAAGGATTTCCCTCGAAATCCTGGAAGGATTTCCCTCGAAATCCTGGAAGGATTTCCCTCGAAATCCTGGAAGGATTTCCCTCGAAATCCTGGAAGGATTTCCCTCGAAATCCTGGATGGATTTCCCTCGAAATCCTGGAAGGATTTCCCTCAAAATACTGGAAGGATTTCCCTCGAAATCCTGGAAGGATTTCCCTCGAAATCCTGGAAGGATTTCCCTCGAAATCCTGGAAGGATTTCCCTCGAAATCCTGGAAGGATTTCCCTCGAAATCCTGGAAGGATTTCCCTCGAAATCCTGGAAGGATTTCCCTCGAAATCCTGGAAGGATTTCCCTCGAAATCCTGGAAGGATTTCCCTCGAAATCCTGGAAGGATTTCCCTCGAAATCCTGGAAGGATTTCCCTCGAAATCCTGGAAGGATTTCCCTCGAAATCCTGGAAGGATTTCCCTCGAAATCCTGGAAGGATTTCCCTCGAAATCCTGGAAGGATTTCCCTCGAAATCCTGGAAGGATTTCCCTCGAAATCCTGGAAGGATTTCCCTCGAAATCCTGGAAGGATTTCCCTCGAAATCCTGGAAGGATTTCCCTCGAAATCCTGGAAGGATTTCCCTCGAAATCCTGGAAGGATTTCCCTCGAAATCCTGGAAGGATTTCCCTCGAAATCCTGGAAGGATTTCCCTCGAAATCCTGGAAGGATTTCCCTCGAAATCCTGGAAGGATTTCCCTCGAAATCCTGGAAGGATTTCCCTCGAAATCCTGGAAGGATTTCCCTCGAAATCCTGGAAGGATTTCCCTTGAAATCCTGGAAGGATTTCCCTCGAAATCCTGGAAGGATTTCCCTCGAAATCCTGGAAGGATTTCCCTCGAAATCCTGGAAGGATTTCCCTCGAAATCCTGAAAGGATTTCCCTCGAAATCCTGGAAGGATTTCCCTCGAAATCCTGGAAGAATTTCTCTCGAAATCCTGGAAGGATTTCCCTCGAAATCCTGGAAGGATTTCCCTCGAAATCCTGGAAGGATTTCCCTCGAAATCCTGGAAGGATTTCCCTCGAAATCCTGGAAGGATTTCCCTCGAAATCCTGGAAGGATTTCCCTCGAAATCCTGGAAGGATTTCCCTCGAAATCCTGGAAGGATTTCCCTCGAAATCCTGGAAGGATTTCCCTCGAAATCCTGGAAGGATTTCCCTCGAAATCCTGGAAGGATTTCCCTCGAAATCCTGGAAGGATTTCCCTCGAAATCCTGGAAGGATTTCCCTCGAAATCCTGGAAGGATTTCCCTCGAAATCCTGGAAGGATTTCCCTCGAAATCCTGGAAGGATTTCCCTCGAAATCCTGGAAGGATTTCCCTCGAAATCCCGGAAGGATTTCCCTCGAAATCCTGGAAGGATTTCCCTCGAAATCCTGGAAGGATTTCCCTCGAAATCCTGGAAGGATTTCCCTCGAAATCCTGGAAGGATTTCCCTCGAAATCCTGGAAAGATTTTCCTCGCAATCCTGGAAGGATTTCCCTGACACGTATCTGAAAACACCTTGAAGCGCTCCTGAAATGCTAACAATTGCCACTAAAACCTCTCGAATTGCCCTTAACCCTAGTCGTACATTAGGGTCATTATGACCCAAAAACATGCACTACGTCAGCGAGGTGAGCGTCAGCTAATGCACGAAGAAGGTTAAGACATTTCTCAAATCCCCTGAAACTCTCTGAAATGCCTTGAAACTCCTCCTGCAACCCTTGTAGCGCTTACAAACACTTTCAGCTCCTGGCTACGACCTGTTGCCGTATATACAAATTTAGGTTAACTAGTATGGAATCAACTGGGTTATAGCGTACAGGACCCCTGTCCTTACAACCTATCAAATTTGGTAATCCAAGAACAAAATATTGTGTCTTGATGGTACTACCTATTTTTACTACATTTGGAACCCACTTCTCCAAGGGGTCTCCGCAAGAACTTCTCGGTTGTTCTCGGACCTACGGCGCAGACAGGTCGCGACCGCCATAAAGTGCGTGTTTACTGCTGGCACTGTTTTTGTGGTACTTTGGCAAGTGACGATGACGACGACGACGACGCTTATGGTGATATTGCCTAGCGTCCAGTTCCACCATCGTCAAGCTGAGCGCGCGAACGCAGACCGAACGAGGGCTTCAAGTGCCGCGCTCTACACCCGTTGTTGAGGGTCCCCCCATTTGGCCATCTACGGTATCAATTCCTTAAAAGGGAAGCGGTTTGCCTGAATAGTAATATCGAAGTCGAGGGTTTACCCCGCGCTTGACCACCGAAATCCACCCGCCACCGCTTGATGCCTCTTGTGTTGAATATGTAGGGTAAAAGGGTATAATACGCCCCACCGGGGCAAAACGCCCCCCTTCATTTTCTAGCGATTCAAGCGCTTTTTGCATGCGGGATCGATTGGAAATCTTAAATATTGATGATTAATTGCCATCAAGCTGATCCGTTAGTTGATTGGTATAGAAAAGCAATAAAAATATTAAAAAGTCTGAAATTGAGGCTTTTGGCGTAATATTTTACCTCTTGCAAGCTGGCTTCATTGTAAACGAAGCCAGTTCTGTTCGCTTATGTTATTTTGCAACTTTTATGCAGTTAAACACTTGTTAAAAGGTCCTCCTAGGATAAGCATGTGGTAGAATTATCCCCTGGTACAGTTTTATCACGGGGCTGGACGTTTTTTTTTGGATGGGGCGTATTGCCCCGTTTGTTTTGATAAGGTAAATTTTGGATCGTTTTCGGAAAACGTTTCAAAGCTTCCATAGCCACCCCTCCAGAGGTAAAGTTCTCATGCAACACTTCACTGACTTTAGAAACAACGATTTGCAGTGGACAATAGATGGGATAAGGCGCCAATTTTAGATATATTGCCATTTCTGCTTAGGGGGGGCATATTATACCTGTTTACCCTAGAGGTTTGCTTATGGGGCCGTGCTGTCGTGGTGGACTGGACGACGACTCTCGGTTTCATCCGAGTTCTCGAGAAGTCGCGGCAGCGGCGGTGGTGGTGTACAGTGCCTTGGATGGAAACATGTTGTGGAGATTTTTTGTTTTGCTGGTTTCGCACCATACAGCGGCGATGACGAATGAAATGAAAAGTGAAGTTAATCTGATCTCGGATGTGAACATGGGATGGTTATGCCATAATGATCGGGATCGATCATTTTGGGAACTACTATTTAGGTGATGATTGTCAGGTAGCAATTGACAATCGGTTGAAACTGTTCGATAGGTAAAAATCACCCAGCTTAAGAGGAGAGGAGATCATAAATTCAGTAAGGTAGGACACTAAGAAATTTTGTGACTGATTAACATAATATTGATCAATGAAATTGCAAGTTTGTTTTCATAAAAAAACGACCACCAACGAATTCCAAGATTGTAGTATCGATCTATAATATATATAGACTTTTTAGAAACATCCATATGAAAAGTTTTAGCCTTAGGCATTGGTTTAGCAACTAGTCCTGCTATTCTTTCACATTTGTCACAACATTGTTTTAATGTTCACATAAGATACTTGCCCCTCTAGATGCCAACATCAAATCAATCTATTTCGTGCGACAAACCTTCTCCGCTTCAGCGGATATTAGCACAGCTAAAAATCAGCCAGGTCAGTCATCAATCATCGGCGTCTACCTTGGCAAAAATATCTTTATCCCACCGACTGGCGACTGACTGGTGGTGGTCCTTCGCATTTCGCTTTATGGGCATTTTTCCTCTTCCTTGTATAGAAGAGGATCTCCTGGTCCAGAGTTAGTACCTTTCGCACGCACACATGTCTACTCTTAACACATCCCGGGGAGCTGTAGAGCCATATCTTGCCGATCTTCTGGCACGCATCAGCGATATCCACTTCGCCGAATGTTTCGGTCGCGGCGCGTCGCTTAAGTGCAAGCAACATCAATATCAATTATACCCAACAGTTCCTTCGAATCGGTTTCTTGCAAATCGGCTTGGAACACACAGGGGTCATAGGGAATGTTTAATGGCCAAAATTCTCTTTGGCACATTCTTCGAACGTTATTCTTTGAAATGATCCTTTTGGCTCCCGTCAGTAACACTAGTTTACAAAATAAAACGAAAGTCGTGAACTTCTGTCAATGATTAAAATCTTTGAAGCATAATTGGGTTCTTTAGCGGTGTTGAGATAATTTCATATTCTGAATCTGCATGTCAAACTGAGCCGAAATCCAAATTTTCATGAATTTTGGTGCCCGGGAACCTATTTTAAAATTGATTTGAAGCTTGTATGGGAGCGATTTGATGAATCACCCCTCGTCGGGTTTTGTACTGGGCGGAGCTGTCAAACAGTTGCCCAGCTGTCAAAAAGTGATTTGAAAAAATCTCTTTAAAATTGATTTTTGATATCAAAATAAAGTTCTTAAAATCTGAAAAAAAATCATAGTGGCTCAGAAAAATGTGTTCTTTCGTTTAAAAATAAAAAATCAATGAATTTTTCTAAATTTAAAAACCCAATTTAGGGCTGATTTCTAAACCGTGCATCAAAAAATTTAAAATAGAACAGTTTCTGAGTTTTGGCTCAATATCGAGTTTTACAACTTTTTAAATTATGGAATTTACTAAAATTCAAATATCTTGCGTTTTGTTCAACCAATTTTAAATCTTTTTCCATAAAATAAAAGCTGGATATAATACCATTCGATCATCTGAATGCAGGTTTTGCGTCAGATTGATGAAATTCAAGATATTGACGAGATTTGGGGACGATCTCCTTAAATTTTTGCAAAATTTCCAAAAATATATGAAGAAATGTATTTTTTTCAATAAGAAAAAAACCATTTAAAAATTCTTTCTCAACGTTTATTTGACATATTATATGTAGGCGAGATACAGTAAAAAATTCAGCTCAATCGGATCATTAATTACGGAGAATAAGATGTGTGAAGTGAGCGACTTTGCTTAAAAATAGAACAAAAATCGATTTCAAATCATCAACCTTGTACGGAAAGTCGAAAAAATTTCCGCTCTACTGTATTTTTTTTCCTTCGCATTTTCGAACTCAGGGCATTATTCTATGCCAAAAACGATCATCAGCTTACCGAGTTCAAAAATGCTGTAAACTATTGTAATTAGGCGCTGTCCATAAACTACGTAGACTCATTTTTGGCCATCTCAGAACTCCCCTCCCTCCTCGTAGACTTTTGTTCACACAAAATTTTCGAAATTTGTATGGAGCGTCGACTTTGGCCGGTACACTCCCTCCCCCTCCCTAACAGTCTACGTTGTTTATGGACAGACCCTTAGTTATATCCTATTCAGTGATCAGCTGCGTTTCTGCGATTCCGGTTGGAGGCCGGCTTCCGGTTCACAGGCGCCCCGACGACCAATATCCGGTCCTTTTCCACGAACTACTCAGACTAGTCCCCGACGGTGGACCTAGCCTACTCTGACGGAGAAAACCCCCACGATGCAAGTTCTCCCGACACCGGGAGCATTTCGACCAGGAGATGACGAAGTCGGCCCGGCGATTCCGGTTGGTGGTAGAGTTCCGGTTAACCGGCCCCACGACGACCTATAACCGGTACTACGCAACGGACGACTCGGTCAAGTCCCCGGCGGTGGATTAAGCCTACCCAATACCCTTTGGTCTTCGCGCCATCTTCGCTGGAGCGCTGACATGATCTTCGTGGCCGCTCTGTTCACCGCATTCCATGCGCTTTCGTCCTGACACATTCTCGCTACAATGTTGTTGGGACTCAGATTTCCAGCAGCGCTCTCCTAGCATGTCGCCACGTACTTCTTCAAATCGCGGACAGTTGAATATCACATGCTCCAGTGTATCCTCGATGTTTGGACAGGTCGGGCAGAATGGGGACTCTGCGTGGCCGAACCGGTATAGATACTTTCTGAAGCATCCATGACCAGCCAGGAACTGTATTAGGTGGAAGTTCACCTCTCCATGTTTTCTTGACATCCATACCGACACATCTGGGATAAGCCGGTGGGGCCACCTACCTTTCTCCGCGTTATTCCACTCTTGCTTCCACTTAGCCAACGAATCCGCTCTGATTGCCTTCCTCAAGTTTGCAGTACCTTTTATCCGGTAACACTCCTACATCCTCTGCCAGGGTGATGTGTATGGGAACCATCCCGGCGATAATGCAGACTGCTTCCGATGAAATCGCCCGCGCCCTGTACGCACTTTCCACCCGAAAAGCCATGAGCCGGAACGTACTAGACAGCTTCGTTCGATTCCGCTTCAGCTTCTACGCTGCAGCCCAGGCCGGAACTCCGTACCTAAGTAACGAAGAGGATACTCCCGCCAGAAGACGTCTCTAGCTACTGCTCGGTCCACAGATTTTCGGCATAATCCTGGATACAGCATTAACAACTTTCGCTGCCTTTTCACATCAGGCATAGTGGACGTGACAGTTGAAATTCAACCGGTCGTCCACCGTGGCCCAGGTGTTTGAACGAACGCTTTGGCGGAATAACTTGTCTGTCGACCCTAATCTCGGCCCGCTGAACTGCTTTACAGTTGCTGACTAGCACTACCTCTGTCGTGTGCTGAGCCAACCGCAACTTTACTTTGCCCATTCAGGCCTCGATGGAACCCACCGTCTCCGCCGTCAGCCTCTCTACTTCTTCCAGGGTTTCACCGGTTATCGAAAGGACGACGTCATCCGCAACTCCTCCGGGTAGTTCGAGTCTTAACACTCCGTCATTCATAATGTTCCACAACGTTGGGCCAAGTATGGAGCCCTGTGGCACACCCGCCGTAACCCTAACCGATCTCTGACCCTGGTTTATCTCGTGTAGACCAAGACTCGATTTTGGAAATAGTTTTCCAGTGGAGCGGATCTGGTTGGATGGTTAGAACACTTGACTATCACGCCGAGGACCTGGGATCGAATCCCACTCCCGACAAACTCACACAAAAAAAAAAATGTGAGTTCTTCCTTCGGAAGGGAAGTAAAGCGTGGGTCCCGAGATGAACTAGCCCAGGGCTAAAAATCTCGTTAATACAGATAAAAAAAAAATAGTTTTCCAGAATCTGCGCAGGTAGTCAGGGCCATGCATGTTGTGCAGTGCTGTGGCAATGGCTTCTTAGCTGGTACTGTTGGATGCGTTCTTCACGTCTATAGCTACCACGGCGCGGTGCAATATCGATTACCCCATCTCTTTTGCTTTGAGGCTTTCACCGCATTCACAACGACTGCCCGGATTGCATCCTGTGGACTTCGCTCTCCGGAACCCGTACTGCTTATTAGACAGTCCATTCTCGCTTTCTGTGCAATAACCAGCCTGTTCATGATGATTTTCGCCAGCAGTTTTTTAAGCTTATCCAGCAGGCATATCGGTCGATTGCATGCTGGGTCCCCTGCCAGCTTGCCTGGTTTTGGCGAAACACCAGCTTCTGGATCTTCCAAATGTCTGGGAAGTAGCTGTCCGCCAGACATTTCTCCATAGCTGTCCTGAACATGTCCGGAAATGCCTTGATCGCCACCTTCAATACCATGCTGGGGAAACCATCCGGACCAAGGGCTTCCATCACTTTGTGTACTTTGGCTATTGTAAAGAGCTCCACGTTAGACACCCGGTTTTCGTCGGCATCTACTTCCCTCCTTCGACGTACGGTGTAGGTTCTTACTTGGTTAAACTGTGCCCCGGAAAGAGTCCGTCCACAATTACTTCCAGCTTGTCAGGACAAACTTCAGCTGGTGTCGTTGGGCCCTTGATCTTTGCCATAACGACGCGATAAGCTTGTCTCCAGGGATTGGCGTCTGCTACTCTACACAGTTCATTGAAGCAATTGGCCTTGCTCAGAGCAATCTCCCGCTTGAAAGCGGTCCTGACCTCGCGGAAAATCACCTTGCGGTCCTCTCTTGCGCTTCAGATCTTGCTTCAGAGCATCACATGCCCTCGCTACTGCTTCCGTTAGTTCCACAGCGGTCATAGCGGGAGTATCGCTGTCTGCCCGAAATGCCTCGACAAAAAGGTCCTTGTCGAACTCGTTTTCGAACTTCGTTTTCAACTTCCTTTCGCAAGTCCTCCAGAAGCTCGGCAAAGAGGAGATCCGCTAACCGACGCTGTGGTGGATGGACTGACATTCACTGTGCGTGTACTACTCGCTCACTCTCCAGTTCATGTTGTTCATCAGCGACGAGCTGCAGAACGTCAATAATGGATTCTAGTTCGTCCTTACGGAATGTACTCACGGAGCCTTCGTTGCACACTTTCACATCCAGCTTCGCTTTTGCATTGGCCGGCCTACTTTCCCACTCCATCGCCCAAGCGTTAAAGGGTTGAAGTCCCCGCCGAAAACAATCAGCGCTCGTCCTATCAATTTATCGGTTAATAGATCCAACATACGATTGTATTGCTCAGGGGTCCACCTCGGGGGGTGCATAGTAGCTGCTCACAAAGACAACGGAACCGAATTTGCACCGGAACATCCAGCTTTCAAATCTCAGTTACTCTGCTGTTGTGACTTCGCGACGAGTTCTCGGTAATCCATGCTCTTGACAGCTGGATCTTTCTATAGCTCGAAGATCATCACACCCCGCGTGCGCCGTGTTTTAACCACGTTCTCGCCCAATTCCTTCAACTCCGGATCCTCCCTCACCTTCCGGAGAAGCGCAGCGTACGTTGTTTTGCCGCTTGCTTTTCTTCCTAGGGGACCGAAGTTTCTTTTTCATTCCTGGTTCCGTCTTCCTTTCTTCACTCGCTGGCTTTCAACTGTGCGCCATCCACTGTATCTTCCACCGTTTCTCTGGTTGTCGAAGCGCGTCTGCTCGTTCTTCTGCTTCTTCGGGACTTTCTCATCTCCAGGCATGTCCCTACCTATTTTCTCCGAGCGGTGACTCTCCAGACTTTCCGCCGCAGCCCTTCCTACGGCTTCCGCCAGAGCTTTCTAAGAGTGTCTTTTGCTCTCGTTGGGCAGCTATAACAGTAGATTTGATGTTCTTCCCCAGCTGTTTAATTTTCAGGTGTACGTTGTGTCTGTCCTTCACAAACTCGTACAGTTCGTTCACCTTCTTTCTCACCTTACCCAGACTCGGCTCTCGAGCAGCGCTGCTCTTCGGGGTCGGTGTGAACACTCGCTGGCAGTCCTGCAAAATATCAGTCTCAGTGCCTGTTTTTCAGCCAAAAATGAATGACTGTGGAGGTCGTTTTCAGTTCCTCGATGTGAGAACTGACAGAGTCCGAGAGCTCCATTCGTGAGCGACCCAACAATATCAATTCCCAATCATCCACACACTACTCATGCTGAAAGGCCATTCGTCTCAAGCGGTGGCTTGTGAGAGTGAGTGCCCTATACGCTACCACGAGTGAAAACACTCAACTACAGAAAATTGAATGGAAATTTAGCTCTGTCAGCTCTCGCTTTCAGCACGCTGCGTGCGAGTGTGAGTACCTATTACATTTCGCTCCCGTGTTGCTGATCGGAAAGCAACATTGACAGGAAAACCAAAACGGAGAAAATGAAAAAAGCAAAATATCGCTATCATGAAGGCCTATCGAAAAATTGCAACACTGCTCGCTGGTTCGAAGACCCTAGCTCCTGTTGGCTTTCTTGTAGCTCGCTTCGTAGCACAATAACTGGTAGCGATCGCTATGCTTTCCAGCGGTGTCACTGGTGATCTCTGTATCCTATCACTTCTTCGGAACGCGTTTGCGCCCTGTTCGACATCGGTATTCGTTCACGGTAAGAAATCGACACTGTGATATGAATTGATTGGCATTTGAATTCGCACTACTGTTTAATCAGTTTGTTACCAATTAAATTTCATTCGAGAAAGAACATCCAATGCCTCTTCAATTTTAATGGAACTTCACTTCAATTCGTTGTTGACAATGTTATGATTTCAAAACAACAATTGAAAAAAAAAAAAATCGCCACACCCAGATTTGAAACCAAGACCTCATCTAGTTTTACTTTCATACCCAAAACAGTCATTACCAAATCAACAACATTTCACTTTGGATCGTACTGCTTTGTACAGTAGTGCAAATCGAAGTGATTTTCAGTTGATTTCTTCGGTGGGTTTGTTTTGGTTCTCAAATCAAAACTGACAGCATTGCGATTTCAAAGGAAAAGCTTTTCTGATCATGTTGATTGGGATTTTGAATAGTTAAGGGATTTTTCCGTTACATCGAGCGTGCAGAATTTTTACCGTGTTGGATTCTCCATTTTGTTGGGTCCCCACTCCGAGCCGCTATCTCCACTAGTTGTTAGTAGTCGCTTATGATCCCTTGGCTATCTTTGCAAGCTGGGAGGCCAAGCGAGGGTTGAACGCGTATCTTCATGGGCTATGTGTCCAGAGCCAGATCAGCGTAGGTCAGGAATATTCCATCTGAGCCTACTAACCCACCTTTGTTGGTGCGAGTAGTGAACGTACGCACGCATACCAGGAACCGACATATTATCGTATTTGAATGAACCTAAAATTTTCTTAAACAGAGTTTCAGTTTATGGTCTTATCTTTCAGAAAAGCCTTGGTTCAAAATATTCTACCGGTGAAAAATAAAAAAAGCATGATTTTTTTTACCAATTTACAGTAAGTTAGACTATATTTGAATGATAAATTTAGAATGAATCATGTATTTAGTGTCTCATAGCCTTAGATTTTGTGGGAATTATGTTGGTATACTGTATACCTACTAACTTATTACTTTTTGTACTCAAATTTTCCTTGTCAGTCTATGCGGAAGAGAGATTTTATCTCCAGTAGACTCGGTGACGGGTCGCCTAAAACGATGAGAACCTTCCCCTAAAACTTACAAAAATGCAAAAAAAAAACGAATTATGGTCTCTTCTTGATTCTCAGTCAGATTATAATGTTCACTTGTTGTTCATTCGGTATCATCAGTGCAGTATGACCAGCCCAAGGTGATCTACTATGTATTTCACGACAATAAGGGCCTGTTCATAGACTACGTAGACTTTTATAGGGGGAGGTGGGGAGGGTCTGGCCAAAGCCACGCTCCATACAAATTTTGAAAGTTTTGTAAGAATAAAAGTCTACGAGAGGGGAGGGGGAGTCTGAGATAGCCAAAAAAAGTCTACGTAGTTTATGGACAGCGCCTAATTTCTATTTCTTTTCAGACCGAGACATCACCTAATTCCAATCACTTTTTTCGGGTTCTAATTCCATTCACAACATGAAAAACGAATAGAGTAATTAGAAACCGAAAAAAGTGATTGGGATTAGGTAATGTCACGGTACATAACACATTTCGTGTGTGTGACTTCCATCTGGAATCCTCGAATTATCAATATCTATTACATTATGTCAATAAGTTTAGGAGGCATTCATAAACCACGTAGACTTCAAGGGTAGAGGAGGGATTTGGCCAAGGTCTGCGCTCAATATAAGTTTTGAATTTTTTGTAAAGATATTATATGTTCATTTTTCACCAAAAATTGCCATAACTCAGGAACGAAAAAAAAAGTGCATTCCAATAATTTCAGCGATCAAAGCTTATGAAATTACTTTCTCAAAAATATTTTTTTTTAATTTTTCACGAGTTTGCCCATGGTTTTTCCGGTTTTACTTTATGAATTTTCTAAACAGTGGAACATTTTGAGGAAAACTTTTTCCACTTCATATTTTTTTGGATTCCTGAGAAAATTTGCTTTCCATAAAAAACTTTTGTTCCTACGATGCTTCGTCCCAGAGTTATGATTTTTTAAAGAAAAGGCTTATATGGCACATTTGGACATTTTTCTCAAAATTGGTCATAACTCAAAAACAAAAAAGTGCATTCCAAAAATTTCAGCGATTAAAGCTTATGAAATTACCTTCTCAAAAATATTGTTTTGAAAATTTTCCGCGAGTTCGGGCATAGTTTTTCCAGATTTTTTTTATGAATTTTCTCAACAGTTCTCAACACTTCAGATTTTTTTTTGGATTCCTGAGTTTCTACGATGCTTCATCCTTGAGCTAAGATTTTTTGAAAAAAAGGCTTTTATGGCACATTTGGACCTTTTTCTTAAAATTGGGTATAACTCAAAAACGAAAAAAAGTGCATTTCAAAAATTTCAACGATTAAAGCTTATGAAATTACCTTCTCTAAAATATTTGTTTGGAAAATTTCCACGTGTTCGGACATACAGGGGATAGACAAAATGATCGGGACAGGTAAAATTTTCACTTTTCAAAAAATGTTCAACTAGCTGTAACTTTTCGAAAAGTGCATCAAATATTCTCAAATTTTTACTGTAAGTTCATCAACTAGTTGTGTATCAGTGGTCCAAATTTGGAAAAGATCGGGCCATTCTTCACAAAGTTATAAAGATTCTTGAAAAAGGTAAAATTATCCGATTGCCAACTTTGAGCTGTTATATCTCCGGATTCAATGAACCGAATGCAATGAAATTTTGACCATTTATGACTTTTATAATAAGCTATGGTAAATCATTGACTCAACTTAAAATTCTCGACACGGAAGAAATTATACCAATTAGATTATTTTTCTAATAAAACACCAATTTATCCAAAACATCAACATCGTTTCAAAATTCAAGCTGCAAATTATAGTTCATTTTATTTCCCTCTAATTAACTTATATATAAATGTGTTTTGAAGGAAAGTAACAACATAGCCGTCAATAAATTGAAGAAGTAATAGAAAGCATATTAAAAATAGACCAATTTACTTAAAAAATCGTGAAAAAATTAAATTGCTATAACTTTTTCTCTTGTTAAAAATTTCAAGTTAAGTCAAATGTTTTCCAGAGCTTATTATATAAGTCATGAATGGTCAAAATTTCGTTGCAATCGGTTCATTAAATCCGGAGATATAACAGCTCAAAGTTGACTATCCGATAAATTTACCTTTTTCAAGAATCTTCATAACTACGTGGAGAATGGCCCGATCTTTTCCAAATTTGAACCACTGACACACATCTACTTGATGTACAGTAAAAATTTGAGATCAAATATCCACTTTTCGAAAAGTTACAGCTAGTTGAACATTTTTTGAAAAGTGAAAATTTTACCTATCCCGATCATTTTGTCTATCCCCTGTAATTTTTTCGGCTTTTCTTTACGAATTTCCTAAACTGTGAAATTTTTTTTGGAAAACTTTTTCCAGTTAATATTTTTTTGGGTTCCTGAGAAAATTTGCTTTCATTTTCTCAAAAAAAAAAAACATTGTTTCTACAAGATTTGAAGATTTTTCAAAGTACAGGGGATGGCCAAAATGTTTGGGATAGGCCACTTTTTTTCTCTCAGAAAAAAGGTTCAACAAGCTGTAACTTTTCAAAGAGTGCATCAAAAAATCTCAATTTTTGACTGTCAACCTATTATATGTGCATCATTGGTACAAATTTCAGCTCGATTGGTTAATCTTTCGCAAAGTTAAAACCGTTCTGACAAAACACTATTTTTTAGACAACTAGTTTTTGAACTGTCATATCTCGGAGACCAGTGAACCTAATTGAATGAAATTTTGATCGTTTTTTAACAATATATTGATACTTGATACGACGTTATAAAATGTAAAACTTTCCCACGACTAATAAAGTTATAACCACACAAAAATTACTGAATGCGTTCTTCTGTTAATCCAAATAAGCTCTGATATATCTTATTAGAGATAACTTCAGAGCAGAAATAGAAAATCTCTGGATATCAAAACTAAAATTTAATGACATTGATGTACAGAAATTACATTTTCCAGAAAGATCCAAAAAGTGTCAACCCATGATAACTTTTTTCAACGTTCAAAAGTACCGTAAAACGGGGTATCATTGATCAGCGGGGTAACATTGATCGGCTTGACCGGCCTCATGAAATGTTCAAACAAGCATTTTACATTGAATCAGTTTCTGCTATCGAATGGTATATAGTAATCTGCTATCATTTAGCTATTAAATGACATGCAATTCATAAAAATTGAATATCATAAACATTGAAATAAATCGACTTTTCCATAACTGTGTTCCTTAACGCAATGAGATACATTATCAAACATCCATGCTTGGCGTGAATACTAGATACAATATGAGGGTAGAAATCACTGTATTACGTCAATATGATATCCCAGAGTTGGATTTACTAAACGATTTTTTTTTATGAAAACACTCTTTTTCCATGAAATATTCGATTTATTGAAAGTAGTCTATCAATTACTTAAGCTATTGCCTACCTTTAGGCGTTATTCGCGGTTTTGAGGATTTTCATTCTAAAATAACTCACAAAGTACATAACTTGTAAGAATTTGGACAACATATTCGAAACCAGCGACAGCGAATTTAGTAAGTAAGATTATTTTAAACGTAAACGAACATTGATCACTGACATGATCAATGTTACCCCAAATCAACAAAATCAAAAATTAAATTAAAAAGTCTATTTAAACATATTTAAATGTTTTACAATACTTTTTCGAGTAGCTTAACACATAATCGGAGGGCCAGTACTTGTTTTAAAAATATAAAACATGTAAGATTTGCTTTAACAAGAGAATTATTCAAGAAAAATCGAAAATTCTGATCAATGTTACCCCGGATTACGGTATCTATGTTTCAATAACTTGTGAAGCATCAATAAATTGTTAATAAACGTTCAAAATTCCATTCTATTCGGTTCACTGGTTTCCGAGGTATAACAGTTCAAAAATATTTAAAAAAAAAGAGTGTTTTACAAGAACGGTTCTAACTTTGCGAAAGTTTAACCAATCGAGCTGAAATTTGTACCAACGATGCACATATAATAGTGCATCAAACAGTCAAAATTTGAGAATGTATGATCCACTGTATGAAAAGTTACAGCATGTTGAACTTTTTTTTGGGATAAAAAAAGTTGCCTATTCCAAACATTTTGGCCATCCCCTGTAAGTAGTGTCAGGGGAAAACAAAAAAAAAATCACCTGAGCTTTCCGGGAAAATAAGCGACCCTGAATTTTTCTCAATTTTTTTTTCATATATCCATGAACCCTGCCTGGGAAAAAGTTTCATGAAAATCTAGGTCTTTTCCGCTCAATTTTAAAGGCAATAAAAAACCCTATTGATCCACTTGGTACAAATAATTAAAAAAATGTAGTGTAATGGATGTAATCTTCCAACTCGGGCAGTCTGCTTCTAAGCTTGATTATTTGTTCTGTTTAATGATCCCATGCATACCAAAATAATATCTGGAAAATCGATTTTATCCACGAATTCAGTCTCCCAACTCCAACGTACATCAAGGAGCGCAGCATCCAGCATCAGTACCACCTCAGCCAAGCAGTACCTTGCTCGAGCCCAAAATCGCTAACGCCAAGTATAGTCATCCACTGAACGTTCATGGCAGATCACGTACCCTTCCCTCACCCTTCACAGCCCCTCCCTCACACCGTCCCAAGCGGACGTGCATGAATTCGCGCATTCTCTAGCCTACCACCACCCCTCCTGGGTACATACATATCTTAAACTGCGCGCGCCACAGCGCATGATGGGGTGGCTTTTACACACAAACAACAGCCCCATCGTCGACCGACCAACCAGAAGCCAAGTGACACATTGGAACACGTACGGCACGCGGACGGCCGACGGCGGTGGCGTCACACGAAAGGTGGGGACAGGGCAGGGAAGGGCGGTGCGATCTTCGAGAGTCGGGGAGCCCAATTTTAGCGTATGGTCGAGCCTTCGCGGTCAGTGTTCAATTTGCAATCGAACCGACTAGACGCGCGATGATAAACGACGCGGCCTACTACGTGTGGTGATACAGAGACCCCAAGCAAGCTGAAAAAGAGAAGAGACCCCAAGTGTGCACGGTGCGTGCGGTGAAACGAACAACGGTCGAACGGGGCTGGTGACGGATAACGATATGATATGATAGTGTGAGCACTTTCGTCACAGCCGGATGAAAAAAAAGATGAGATGCTTTTGATGAGGTCCAATTAGAGAAAGGCAAAGCGAAGAAAAGAGAGTTTTACGAGTGCGTGTGCGTGCTTTGATAAGGGCAAAACGATCAGAGTGAATAAACAACAGCCCGCGGCGGGGGAATTGCTTGATCCGGATGATAATACAATTAATGCTCAGCGTCGTTGCGAGCAAAGTGATAATTTATGGACTGTTTTGCATGATCAAGTGCTGAAACAAGCTCTCGGGTCAATATTTCCGAAGGAAAAAGATAAAAACCCTGTCCAATTACGAAGGGGGCTGTGCGAGTGCAGTGAACAATTATCTACAATTGGTTGGTGCGACGAGGATGAAGGTGTCAACACGTTGATATTAGAATCACACATCAGTTCAGAAGGATCTTGGAAGCGACGACAGCAATCAATTGAACTAGAGGAGATTTCTACTTATTTCCATATAAGGTAAACTGCGTTGTTATCTGGGGGAAGCAAATTGGTGTAGTTATGTTGAAGCTAGAAAAGCGGGTTTCAGCCAGTTCAATGATACAAATTCAAATCAAATCATAATTTTTGGATCGTTTCTAAGATTTTTGAAAAAAAAATAAAACAAAAATGAGTTAAGAAAGGAAAATAATATTTACGATCACACACACATTTTGTCCCAATTCCAGTGTCAATATTCTGTGCAAATTCAAAAGTACAAAAAATGTCTGAAAGTACAAATACTTTAAAAACTTTTCTGGAATCAGAACAGATACATGAAGGACTTTCAGAAGAACTACAGTTGACAAATTATTAATTGGGTTTTTAAATTTTGAAAAATATTGAATAAACTAGGGAATCGCGCTACTTGGGTGGTGGCTTCTATATTCGTCTGTTTTCCACTATAACTCAGTCAAATTTGAACCAATTGACACAACTTTTGGAATGTGGTGAGATAGGTATAGTATCTACCAGTGTACAACATTTCAAGTCAATCGGTTCAAAATTGACTGAGTTATAGTGGAAAACAGACGAATATAGAAGCCACCGCCCAAGTGGCGCGATACCCTACTGCCCATATTCGCATAGGTGACGTAAACGCCACATAGGTCAAAATCCACTTTTTTAGCTTAACATATCCTACACCATGTATAACATATGCTCCAATTATTAAAAAAATGTGTTTGTTCTAAAACATGTGAGTATATTGAAAAGAACGTTTTGACGTAACAACCATGTGGTCGCAATACTGACGTATGTATACAAGAAAACTAAAATCTCCCCATAAAACGTGATTGAACATAATTTATTGAGATAATTTATTGACATAAACATAATTTATATTTGAGATATCTAATTATTTGATTTCAGATGCCTGAAAATCATTTTCAATATCAACAACTTTCATAGTGAATATTATCAATTATGTTTAATACTTATTATGGATTCAATGTAGATACTGAAACATTTATGATGCTTTGACAACAACATGCGAATAATTTAACAAATTGATACTTGATAGCCTACACTTCGTAATAGTGAGCCGATTGAAGTAATCGTTTCCACTGGTCTTAGTCCTGGATCAATCGCTTCCAGTCGCCCTGTGATTTTGGAGCCCCTTAGGGCCGCAAAATGCAGTTGAGGAAGACCTAAAGGCCAACGTGCGCGCCCTACCACGAAGCCAACGGCTCCTTCCTGGTTCTCTGCTAATATGGTATAAGTTTGTCATGTCTCTGGCATACGAGCTACGTACCCAGCCCACCGCAGCCTGCCGTGTTTTATCCGCTTCATTATACATCAGTTAACCGATTTTGTCAGCCTGTTTCGGGGATACATTTTTTGTTCTCCTTAAATATCTAAATAGATTTTTAAGCAGTAATTTAGTGATGAACATGATTGAATTAGTTAAAGTTTGACCGTAAGTTAATGAGAGCAAACAGTTTGTGGGGCTGACAAAATTGGGTTTATACTGTATCGATTTATTTACATACTTGGTACAATTCGTAGTTAATAAAACGCCGCCATATGCCGTGATCCTGGTTAGCAGTGAGTATTGTTCGCAGTTAACGTGCTTACTTTAAATTACTCTTAAATGGGTGTTTGTCAAATCTCCTAAGTATACAATCCAAACACCTTATGTATGAACAGTTATATTTTTTGTATGGATGGTTTTGGTAGATCTCTATCGCTTCCTTTAAATCACGACGTAAACTCCTCAAACCCCCTTTCAGCTACTTACTAAGTGCTTGAAGCAAACTCATTGAAACCCGAAACGTGAGTTTTTGTGGCACCTCATTGATTAATGAAATAGTAAACTCATGATTAGCCACGAGTAAAATCATTCCACAGCAAAACTATTACAAGTTTTACGTTTTGTTTCAAAACCATCATTGAACCAATACTGCTGGGCTTTTCAGTCTAACAAAAGTGAAACGGTCAGGAGTTTGGCATAGCCGTTTTAATCCTATTAGACTGAGAAAGCCACAACAGTTCAACATTTCTTCCCAGTCGTAAATATCCTCCAAAACTTAGATAAATTCAATCCATATCTAACTAATTAGGCGTTGGGTGTATGAGCTTTTGATGTTTACTAATTTAATTGTAAAAACTTAGTGTAGAGGAATAGTACAAGGTTATTAACATGAAATTAGTTTCGTAACATTTCGTAATTTGTCGAATATGAGAAAAAATAAATGAGGCCCGCGGGTGGCACTTAATGTTTCAGTTTATCAAGTAAATCTCAAAAAATTGTAAATATTACTAAGGTATTTCTTAATAAATAGTTACGTACAACACCATATTTTGGATAAGGCAAAAAAAAAACCTTTTCAACATAGACTGCCTTAATTGCAAGGTGCATTGGAAGAAGCTGTTAGGATCCATCGCAGAGCCTGGGGATTAATGTTAATTCCGGTATTTTGCACACATTAAACGAAATAAGAAAACTGGTCGGCGTAAAGTCAAATTGGACTAGGCGATTTTTTGGACAGGTAAAGATAAGCCAAGGAATCATAGTATTTCAAGAAATAATGCACATGCTTTGATATCCCAATTTCTTGCAGGACATTTTCCCATAATCATCGAAAAACAGTTGGTCCGGCCTGATTTAAAGCCGACCAACTGTGAATCTTACTACGATGCCCACGCTTTATGGTACGCTCGACCGCACTATCAGATAGTTCACATTTTCAGAATGTGACGTGTTAGCCTTTTTTCTGAAACCACGGTTAGTACATCTTCTTTCGAGTCGGGACTGCTGCTTATCAACAAAGAATGTATTTAACGCACGAATACGGACATTCAGCCGGAGATCCGGGTTCGATTCCCGTTCCGGTCGGGACATTTTTTAGACTCCCTGGGCGTGGTGTATCATATTGCACTTGCCTCACAATATACAAATGCATGCAATGGCAGGCAAAGGAAGCCCTTCAATTAATAACTGTGGAAGTGCTCAAAGAACACTAAGTTGAAGCGAGGCAGGCCAAGTCTCAGTGGGGACGTAGAGCCATATAGAAGAAGAAGAAGACGGACATTGCGGAAAAAATTCTAACACGTGTTCAGAAAACGGGTACCGTAATAGCTAACATAACGGTCATAGCAATCTGGTTGATACGTCAACTTATCCGTGTAATCATTCATCAAAACGACTGAATGGTCGCATAAACTGACGTACACGTTTTAAATATGGAGCAAATACATGAAACATCTTAAAATCATTGCGGCTCATTTTTTGTAGCTGTAATTCACGAAACTGACAGATTATTTCATTCAAATAGTCGGTGCATATGTTAATCCGGAAAAAATCTATAAAATCGTGTTTTCCCCTCAGAGCAGACGTTGGTGGTTACATCGACTATGCGAATATGGGCAGCCTACTGGTTGGCATGTATTTAACAACATAACCATTTTTTGGAAGCAAAAGTTTGATTCTCGCGCAAAACGTAACGCGTGAAATGTGTCATTAGTTATATCTCCGGGATCCCTTTAAAGGAAATTATTTCCACTGGGATACCCTGTTTGATTTATATTTGTTCAGTGTTTTCATCATTTTCCTGCCACACACCAATAAGTTTAAGTAGGGTATGGGACCATTTGGGCGGGAGTACCTATTTTGGGCCCTTGCTGCTGTAACGCAGTCAATTTCAAACCGATTGACTTGAATTTTTGAACATAGCTAGATACAGTGCGTATCTGATCGTGTCTCGAAAATCAAGTCAATCGGTTCAAAATTGACTGAGTTATAGCAGTAAGTGCTCAAAATAGGTGCTCCTGCCCAAATGGTCCCAGACCTTAGGTGTATTCATTTTGTTTGTATTTTTTATTTCGTTAAAATTAGATGAGTCCACTACCAGGGGGCTCACAAAGAGGGGGGGGACGAGTAGTGGGTCAATAAAAAAAGAAAATAAAAACAAATATTTGGGTATTTACTCTTCCTTTGAACATTTTCAGGTTTTTTTTTTCTATGTAGACACGCTTTTGTTTGTCCTTTAATCCTTTTGGTCACTTGTTCTTTCTAAAATTTTTGGTGTTCAGGATGCTCTCAAGTGTGATTGGTCTTTTTATTTTAGTTCTTCTATCAAAGCTCATCAATAGGGTGGCCCACACTTATATGAAAAACAAAAATTTCGAAAAATGCCAAGTCTTACTTCCTAAATCAGATGTTTTGGACTCCCAGAAGCTATGTCCAAAATTTGAGCATAATCGGTTAAGCCTAAGGGGGCGCTCAAAACGCTTGAAGTTTGTATGGGAAAATTGGGCCAAATGTATGGAAAAATTTTGGGTTTTCGAATTTTGCCGCTTTGGTGGCGCTGTAAGCGTTCAATATTCAAACCCTTTGGTACAATTGTAGGTGGCTATATGCCAAAGAACTTTGTCGAAGACCGCGAAGTGATCCGACGGCTGTGGAAAAAGTTATACCTTAGGCAAAGTGAGGCAAAGTATTGAAATTTCATTATTGATATTATTCCTTTACATGTATTGGAAAAACAACAATAAAGTTTATCCTCACTTTACCCAGGGTATAACTTTTTTCACAGGCGTTGGATCACTTTGCGGTCTTCGACAAAGTTGTTTGGCATATAGTCACCTACAATAGTACCAAAGGGTTTGAATATTGAACGCTTGCAGTGCCACCTAGCGGCAAAATTCGAAAACTTAAAATTTCTGCATACATTTGGCCCAATTTTCCCATACAAACTTCAAACGTTTTGAGCGCCCCCTTAGGCTTAACCGATTATGCTCAAATTTTAGACGTAGCTTCTGGGAGTCCAAAACAACTAATTTAGGAGGTAAGACTTGGCATTTTTCGAAATTTTTGTTTTTCATATAAGTGTGGGCCACCTTACTCATCAATTAGTCAAGTTATGAATAGCCTGACGAAATTTAGAAAATATTTTGTATAAGTGGAAATGTGGTTGAATGAATATACCCCAATATTTCAGCGATAGATGACATTTGCATTCAAGACTTCTAGGATTTTTGGCCCATTGTCAAGATTTGCTATGGACTAATGCCATTTGAGCCATAACACATAACATTGAGTGAGCTAAACGACGACTTTACAAATTCTTGTTTTTCATAGAACAATCTTCAACATGGTTCTTAAAAACAACTACTAGGGTATGAGTACCCTTCTTCAGCCTACACCCCTATGTTCATCCTATTCCAATAATTTACGATTTAAGCACCATTGCAACTGTTTCCGTTCTTTATGTTATCATGCATGCTCACTCCAAACAAAAAAATACAAAAATTAAAAACAAAACAAATAGCGCTTATTAGCTTTGTTTTCGATAGGATGAAAATGGGAGCACAATGCTGACGATGGGTTCCGTTCCCCTATATGGTCGAAATTCAACACTTGTTTTAAATATTTTCAAAGTTTATAAAATTCCGTTCTCTGGTAAAACTACCTCGTCAATAAATTCACAATATGCCCAATTTAAAAAGAATATGTGAGTTTTTGACTATATGTATTTTTTTGCGTAATCGTCCTTTGGAGGAGCATGCGTCATAAAAAAAAGACTTTTTATTTATTTTTAAGAATCGCAGTGTAATATACGCAAAATTTGGCCTTCCCAGATTCATACAGATGTTCTTTCTGAAAGTCTGCAAAGTTTTCTTCTGAATTTCCTATGTAGCTCTTCCAGGGATTTCATCAAAAGTTGCTTTGAGATTCCATCAGGAGTTCCTCCTGCGAAATTAGTCTTAGTGTCTTCCAGAAATTCATAGAGAAATCCCTAGATAGAATTCCTGGAAAAGAAATTCCTCACAGAATCTCAGACCAGACTCTTGTACAAAGCCGTGAAGAAACTTCTCAAGGAGTTTCTGGAGAAGCCATCGGTAGGAATCCGAGAAGAAATGTGGAGAAATCAGCTGACGGAATACGTGAAGGAATTCCTAAAGGAAACCACAGTAGGGTGCGGCTTATATTTCAAAACTTGTTGAAACCTGAAATTCGTATGCTTTTCTGGATTCTAGTCACAAGAAAAGAGTAACCTCCGAGTTAGGGCCTAAAATATTGAGATTTAGAGGCAGCGCAAACGCTTTAAAGTTAATTTTTTTAGTTCAACTTCCCCCTCCGTAATGCTTTTTTGTTTGAAAATTTCTAAAATATTTGTATGAGCCGTAACGCTCGGCCGTTCTCCCCCACCTTCTAAAGCGTTATGAAATTTGTGGACGACGTTAAATTGATTTTAAAATAAAAAAAAAAACATTTTTTTCCAAAATCACCTAAAGTTAAAGTTTTTAAAACTTCATTTCATTTTTTTACTAATAAAATAATAACTTTAGGACCCAATAAGTTTTCAGCTTCTTGACCAATTTCGAATCTTTTAGCGTGCTTTTGCAGATATGCTTTAATATTTCCTAAACAAATAATTCATTAAAGTATTCATAAACATTAAAGTATCATAAACTGCAAAAAATATGCAAGTATTTTTTCATGTAAATTTAAAGTTTAGGACGATTTTTGGCAGTTCTTTCCATCTTGAACACGAACATATTAGTATTATTCAGAACACTCCATGTTATTATTTAAAATAAATGTTTCATTTTAAGACCGGAACAATGCATGAAAACAATCGAAATTTGGTAGAAATTCTCATTTTTCTTGTTAAATTCGTATTTTAAAGGTTTTTGATAGTTATCCCTATTAAAACAACTTTCAAAAAGTAGTTCACTAACAACATTTTGGGTAACAAAATTTTCTGCAAAATAAAAGATTTGAAATCGGTCAAGTAGTTGAACAATTATCGGGTCTTAATTGTCATTAGCATAAGCATTTAGCAAGCCGCACTAATTCGCAGGTAGTACAGTCCCAGACAATGGAAACGCGTGACAGTTTTGAAACTCGCATGCACAGCCTGCTATAATTGCATGAAAAGTTATCGGACCCCAATTTTTAAATATTTAGTAAAAGAAAGAAAAAAAAAGAAACATTTAAAAACATATTTTGCGTGCCTTTAATTTAATTTTCAACGTTCAAAAAATTTATTCAAAGATTAGTTTGAAAGGTATTCAAACAAAAAGATTGAAATTTTAGAAAGTAATCGTCAAGGTTATAGAACTTACCCCTTTGGAGACGGATAAGTCACATTAGTCCAGCCGGAAAAACTGACCATTACAAACGTGTTCTAGACCAGCGAAGTTGCATCCAGAAAGACGAAAATACCATCTCCAAAGGGTTTAAGTGAATGCGCCTTTTAATGATTCGAAAATTCAACTTTGAAATATTTTCGTCGCCCCTTTACCGTATGCGTGATAATGTTTGCACCATTGTTAAATAACGTTCCAGTTTTACTTGTAAATACAATATATTGGTTTTATTTGCAGGCATTCAAGCTATAAGTCATATCATAGTAGGCTGTGAATAAAAACTGTTGATTTTCTTAGTTTAACACGTGCATAATGACTAAGTGGCATCTAGTTTGTGATTCGTCCACGCGCAAATTTCGAAAAGTGTCCGTGGTAGTGTCACCGCCAAGATAAAAATTTTTTGAGTTTATTTTTTTATTTTGATATTGCCTAATGATGTAGCCATTAACACACAAACGAAATTTAATATAACTATTGATTCTGGAATTTAGTACGGGATCGATAGTTCGTCGGAGAACAAAAAAACGGAAGTAGCGTTCGGGCAAATTCAAGACTTTCTTATATGGCGCTACTCGTAGCTACCGGATGCCATAGGTATTTATGTGAGTTTTTTTTTTCTATGGTCGAATGATCATCAAAGCCACCATAATTTTTTATTGAAAATCTCGCGTGCCGTTAATTCGCTGATTTCACGTTCCTTTGCCATTTTTCTCATTGAGCGCTCTTAATTCACCTTAATATTATTTTTGGTGGCAGCGATAGCCTTCTTAATCTATGTTAACCTTGGACGACCAGTGGACACCTTCGGGAATAGTTGCCCTTGCTTTTTTTCCGGTCTAAGACCGTTTTACGGTCCACCTGAACACTCCTGAAACATTTGCGCGTGGACAAATCCCGACTACCGCTGCCACCTCTTCATGGTGCAAATTTTAAACTGAAGAAATCGGATTTTTTTACCCGCAGCCTACTATGAAATGAGTTAGAGCTTACGTGCATGCAAAGAAAATCAAGACATTGTATATGCGCAGGTGATATGGAAACCTTATTTGTACGATGGTGCAAACATTATCACGCATACGGTAAATTTCAATATTATTGGCTCAAGCTCCGAGGGCTCTCGTTTTACGTAATTTATTTTGTAGCATACGAATTTCAACAACTTATGAAGAACCCTCGAACGCTAATGGACAGTACCTAAATGTCTGCAAAATCCGTTTTCAACAAGTTATTGAAGATATTTTATTTCTTTAAAGTTGAATACATTCGAAGAAAGGAAATAAAGTTTGTACCGGCTCGATGTGAGTGAATCTTTCATGTCAAATTTAGGCTGACACAAATTTCGATTTTCTCTAATGTCACCCCCTCTCGGAAAATTTTGGTCGGAATTCGGCATTTTGAGGGGGGAAACAAACAAATTATTCAAAAATTCAAAAATTTTGAACTGAAATTAGAGTTGTTGAGAAAATTTCTTAACAAATCCGATGAGTTTTACGATTTTGCCTAATTGTTTGAGTAATTTTGCATCAAATACATTTATTATTTATTATTCCTCCCCCCCCCTTGACGAGTCAGCGAGCAAAGTGACAAAAGAAAAAAAGAGGTTTGTTTCGGCCTCATTTTTTTTTTATTTTTTTTAAATTTATTTAGTGAAAAATCAGTTTCTATCTGTACGTAATTTTTTTTCAAAATGATATTCTGAAATTCCCCTAGAAAGAGATTTCCCCAGCAATTTCTCCTGGTTTTTACCCAAAGTTCTTCGTGTGATTTCTCCACAAGTTTTTTTTTTCTGGCATGTCAAAAGAATTTCCTTCAGGTGCGTAACATGGATTCCGAGGGGGTTTCAGGGGGTTATGAGTGGCATTTCAGGAGGTTTCCGATGATTTGCATGAGGTTCCGAAGGCGTTACGGGAACGTTTTTGAGTGTTTCGGAGGTCGGAAGTGCGTTACATGGGATCTTGGGAGGTAACTGGGGGTTTTCGGATGCATTTATGGGTATCAGAAGGGTGGCATTTATGGGAGTTCCAGAGAATTTTCAGGAGGTTCCTGAGGATAATCCAGGAGTTACGAAGGCGTTGCTGCGGTGTTTTTGGGGGTTTCGAAGGGTTTCAGGTGCGTTACATGAGACCCGAGGGGGTTTCCGTTGGCTTTCAGTGAAATTTCAGGAAGTTTCAGAGGATTTTCAGCAGGTTTTTAAAGGCATATTGGGGGATTCCAGAGGGTCTCAGGGGAGTTACAGGAGATTTTGAGGGGGTTTAAGGGGACCTGTAACATTTTAAAATACATTTTGGATCACTGCTCTCAGGCCTGCTTCAGGTGAGATTTCAGAGACATTTTGAAACGTTTCATAAACGTTTCAGAAGGAATTTAATACGTTCCAGACTGCTTACACTTGTAGATCCGATGTCCTACACTCAAAAGAGCTCTAGGATATTAAAACTTTTATATTTTTGACTGATATTTATGTCTCAAAAAGGTTATAGTTGTCTTTTAACCCTCGAGCGATCACGCTGTTATATTTTGTACAACACGTTGAAAAAATCTCGCTTTTTATACTCAGCATTAGTGTGGTGCTGACGCAGGTAGTCAACCGCGCGAGTTACGGAAGGTTAAAGTGTATTTACATTATTCAATGATTTAATTAAATACACTCCCAATCAAACGTTTGGGGTCACTCCTTCAAAAACATGTCATTTTTTAGGCCCATATTTCCGCCAATTTGCGTCCGATTTCAAAACCCTAGGTTTCATTCAAAAGATAATAAGCCAAAGAAACTTTGAACATGATTTAAAAGAAACTTTTATAAAAAAAAAAATTGTATGTAAACTTAACCCAAAGTTGCCAAATTTTCTAAAAAATAAATATAAACTTACGGCAGTGTCGCTGGAAATTGGGTCGACCAAATTTTAAGATGAGAGTGCTAATATAACCCATTTTCTATTAGCTTTCAACTGCTTTTTACAGAACTTGGCCAAAAAATGTAGGAAAAAAGTAATTAAGTAAATTAACTCTTGATGTCATCGACCAAAAGCTTGGGGTCGGCAAGCCTCGTTGGATAAATGTACGACTCCTGCTGTAAAAATCATCATTTTGCAACTCGTTACATAAATAACTATTAGATGACGAAAAATGATATTTAAATTATATTTAGTCACCACTTGACAGCACATAGATGCATGAGGTTGTGTAAACAAGAATTCCATTCAAACACACAAGTCATGCATGCAGATTTGATGACTTATACTCAAGAAAGTTTTAAAGGAACCTGAAATAGTCCAATGGTTCGTAAATTTCGTGGTCTTTTTGGGGACAGGAGGGGGTCTGGTTCAAGTCTACGCTCTATACAAATTTTAAAATTTTTGGTTGGAAGAAACTCTGACAGGGAAGGAGGTGGTCTAAGATGTCTAAAATTTGGTCTATATGGCTTGTGAACACCCTCCAATTTAATTTTTCATTAATGTGTGTCTTGATTCAAACCGGATACGCAATATTTTGGCAATGGTTCGCAGAATGTACTCCAATCGCACCGCGGTACCCGATCCGTAAACACCACTAGGATAGTGAGTGAATTTTTCCGATGGAACAAAAAAAAATTAATGGTTATTTCAATGTAATATCACTGGTATTATCTATGTGTGCACAGAACAAACTCATAATACGTTTGCGTTTACCTCAAATACTTTTGATGTTTCAATATTTTTCTCTGCGAATGAAAGCATCCGTTCCATTACAGCAATGACATCCTTTTCCGTTCAATGCACTGACCTTCGCCTCAATTTGGTCTCTTGTTCAATCAGCAGCACCAAAATCCTTAAGACATGTCAATTAGCCATATCTCAATCACCATTGCTGACCGCTAATTACCATGCAACTGCAATTCCATTAACATGACACACGCAAAACAAAAAAGTTGATAACCACTCTTTTTTTCTCCGCTCTGTTTACTTACAGATTCACACATCTTCCTGTTTCGGAACTGCCAGATGTAGTAGAGTGCTCTTCATCGTCTTCACAACTCCAAGAATCTCCAAACAAGCCCGGCGCGCCTCTACCGGCAGGCACGCGTGCGTGGTTGTCGAACAGTTTAAAGTCAAGTGACAACGCGCTGCCCGTTTGTCCGAATGATACGGATAAGTGTGACTACAAGCGCATGCCAATATTTGTTTTGAACCGCGTTTCAGTTATTTTTCTGCTCCCCATTCGAAATACCCCCTGGTTTCGAACGACTTTGAGCGAGAATAAGACCTCTGCTGCTTCGAGTCGAGTTAGCGCGACTGACTGGGACGTGCCGCGCGTGTGCGTATCGCAGTAAGCGGTGAACTTCACCGTTTCGGAGTGTAATCAAAGCGAGGACTTTTGTGTGTGCAGCTTCTGGAATTGGAATAATACGAAGCGAAAAAAACTAGCAGACGAAAATGGCTTCGCAAATTGCGTCGGCGAACGTCGACATCACCGCCATCAGAGATGAGGATCTCCTGCGGAAAATGGTAAGTTTGCCCTAATAAAACGTCAATGCAGTACAGAAATAAGTTATAATTCTCATGGCTGTTTGAGAATTAAACAAACAATGTTAAAACTTTAAATTTAACTGTTCCTCTATGGTTTATATTTCTCGTACGTATGACTGTATAGTTCTGATCAAATACAATTATATCCTAGCTAGATTTTTACAATGTTTCATTTTTGGCTGTAGTTTGTACCTTTGTTATATTATTATTGTTGTGTGTGGCATTCCTTCGATTTAGTTTTGTTCGGGTCAACTAGGCAAATCGATAAACGAACGGAGATAATGAGTGGGCTGGATTGTTGCGTTTTTATTGGGACGACGACTGAGCGCAAAACACTAATCGACAACAGGTGAACACCAATGGAGTCTGTAGAAATAAAAAAGATCGTTGAAAGTGTAGCATTGGTGCGCAGCAAATGTTGCAACTTAATTAAGCCATTTATCGAGGCTACCGCGTTTTATTGTGATTTATTTATGACCTTTCACAGATTGACTGTGGCTGTTAATATTCACAGCTTTCTTGTCTCACTTCCTGGAAAGGGCGTGACAGATATGAGTTATGTCATTGAATCTACGATGGAAACAATTTATTCATTCATTTAGTGTCAACACTCAGTCACTACCTTTCAAAGTGTTCCATATTGATGTTTTCCCTGATTAACGTTTTTCCAGCACTGCAAAGGGGATTTTTTTTACTACCGTACGGGTTTGGCCCGAAGGGTCTCAGATTTTCATGATGTTTTTTCCACAGGCAGGGCTAATGGATATAAATGGATAGGGTATGGGACCATTTGGGCAGCAGCACCTATTTTGGGCACTTGCAACTATAACTCAGTCAATTTCAAACCAATTGATTCGAATTTTTGCACATGGCTAGATACTGTGCGTATCTGATTGTGTCTCGAAAATCAAGTGAATCGGTTCAAAATTGACTGAGTTATAGCAGCATGTGCCCAAAATAGGTGCTCCTGCCCAAATGGTCCCAGACCCTATATAAACAAAAAAATGAGAAAAATTCAGGGTCGCCTATTTTTCCGGAAAACTCAGGTGGATTTTTTTTGTTTTCCCCTGACACTACTTACTTTGAAAAATCATAACTCAAGAACGAAGCATCGAAGAAACAAAGTTTTTTTTAGAACAAATTTTCTCATGAATTAAAAAAAAATATGAATGATGATGATATTG
Organism: Aedes albopictus; assembly: GCF_035046485.1. Classification (NCBI taxonomy): domain Eukaryota; kingdom Metazoa; phylum Arthropoda; class Insecta; order Diptera; family Culicidae; genus Aedes; species Aedes albopictus. The sequence goes on from NC_085136.1 coordinate 47,663,299, forward strand.
TTCTACCATCTATTGTAGCAAGGCAGCTGCCTATAGCACTGGAATAATCTGAAAAGCGATTTGATCAAGATTGTGCTGTTGTTAGTGGTCAGTCATTCTCCAGTATGAAGGGCCAAAAAGGCTTGTGCGGATTCGCAAGCAGAGACACTTGCGCGAAACCCGCGTCAGGGGAAAAGAATCTCCTTCCAGAAGAAAGTTCTCACGAACAACTGCAAAATCTAGCCCTCGATTGACAGAATACTCCCAATAGATGGGGTCGAAGAGCCCGCCCTCAATCCACGAAATGTTAACAACAAGGAGGAGGCAGTTCCAAGCTCCTGTCCAAATCGTTTCAATCGGGTGCCCTGATGGTCCCTCCCTTTCCCAATATATGATAAGATATGTATATGTAATGTATGTCAGTGTGTGTTGTGTATGTTTTGTTATACATTTGTTTGAAAAACAATCATAATCATGATTAATAAGCATTTATAAACAAAACATTTACCTGATTACTCCTGAAATAGAATGTGGATTAGCAACCAAACATTAAAAAAAGAACATCAAATCTCGATCCTGGAATGTCTGCTCACCACTGATCGGCCACTTTAGGCATGAAAACATTAGCAAGATCGAAATTTGATGCGGTGGTAACTGTGGAAAAAGTTTTCCACAGTTGAGAAAATTCGTAAAGAAAAGCCGGAAGGTTATTTTATAAGCTTCAATCGCTGAATTTTTGGAATGCACTTTTTTTCGTTTTTGAGTTATGGTCAATTTTGTTAAAAAATGTCCAAATATGCCAGAAAGCCTTTTCTTTAAAAAATTATAACTCAAGAACAAAGCATCGTAGAAACAAAGTTTTTTATGAAAATGAAAGCAAATTTTCTCAGGAGTAAAAAAAATATATGAAGTGGAAAAAGTTTTCCACAAAATTTTCCACCGTTGAGAAAATTCATAATGAAAAGCCGGAAAAACTATGCCCGAACTCGTGGAAAGTTTTCTAAAAAATGTTTTTAAGAAGGTTAATTTCATAAGCTTTGATCTGTGAAATTTTTGGAATGTACTTTTCTTTCGTTACTCGTTACCACGAGAGTTTTGCTATAGATTTTCGAGAGATTCCTTGAGGACGTCCATTCTTCAGGATAAAAACTAAAAAAAAACTTACTTCATTTCTCTCATGTGCATTTCTTGATGAAATTGCGTACCGTCATTGGGGATGGCAATGTGTCAGAGGGGCGAGTATGGGTCAAAACATATGAAATATCTCATCGAATATTGCGAATATCGAATCAAAAATTTTGTGGTGTCTGCCTTGTAGTTGCCAGCAGTTCTTGTAAAAATGAGGTTTTTAGAGCATTTAGTTAATTTTTGATAAATCATCGAAATAGCTTGAAAATAAGGCCTTTTTAAAATATCATTTTTAAGGCTCGATGAAACATCATCTTTTAGGTGCATCGATACTTCTTAGAATATCAATCTCATATTCATTATATTTATCATAATATAGTATTGGTTAGTAGTATCAACCTTGAACAGAAGTTTATTAACAAACTTTGTTGTCAATGGGGAACCACTTCGGACCAATTCGGAAAAGAATACTCATTCAATTGCATCGATCAGGCATAGCCTGCTGTAAAACAAATGCTAGCCTACAACACGTACTATCGGTCTTAGTTTTTTTTTTTCTAAATAACGAAATCTTATGAAACTACTGACACGAATGCCTTGTTAATGTAAAATGTCATAAATGAAAAAAAAAATATGAAACTGATGTTACCATAATTAAAAAAATATAAAAGTGGCAATTTTACCCCTCCTAAAAACAAAATTAATTCTAGATAATGGAAGAATATCAATCCAAGGACCAGTAAGTTTGTGTATCTATAACCTGGGAGTAGCTTCAAAATTTCTTCTCAAATTTCTCTAATAATTTTTCAAAGAATACGGTACAAAAAGTAATGCAGATAAACTCCGTGGTGTATTATGTTAACATTTTTTTTTCTAAACTTATTGCAGGAACTCTTTTTACGAGTTCAGTGAGAATTCCTCCAAAGATACCCCTAGGAAATCCTTGAGAATTTCCTTCAAATTTTTTTTAGATTTTCCCAGGAATTATCTAGAAATTATTCTAGAAACTTCAAGACATTCCTCCAGCCTTTCCCTTTAAAAAATCAGCTCGTCCAGAAGTACCTTGACAGATTTAAGAGGAGTTCCTCTAGCGATTACTTAAGATGTGTCAGATTGTCCAGTTATTATTTTAGTAATTCCTCAAAAGATTCTTGCAGGAAATTCTCCAGAAATTCCTTCTGGTATTCATCCCAAAATTCTTCTATCGATTTCTTCCGATATTTTTTTTGTAGGAAGTTTTTCTAAAAATTTTGTTGGGGGGGATTTTTGTTCACTAATACCTTTTAGTCATTTTTATTTGGAACGGAGGCTCCAACAACGGAGTGACATTGATTTTCTTAGCAACGTCACTCCCAACGTATTTACTTCGCATTTATACCGCATACTATACGGAGCAGCTGACGAGATGTCGCCGTTCCTTGTTTTATTCCAAATATATTCAATGACGCTGCACAGTAGGCCTGGCCGCTGCAATACTTGTAATGTATCTCAGATGCACTGCAATTACTGATAATGACAAGAAAAATTATAAAAGTCGTCGATTTTATCATTTTCCAGGATTCTTCCAAGAGATGGCTGTATACGTGTAGACTAGAATAGACTAGACTAAACTAGACTAATACCTTCTAGTCATTTTGCATAAATACACACAAGATTTCCTCCGGAAGAATCTCCATGAGCTCTTTCCAGGTATGCTTCAGAACTTCCTCCACGAACCCCTTGAAGAATTTCTCCAGTATTCTTTCTGTAATTTCATAAAACATTTATGTAAAAATCTGAAAAAATTTTCAGAGGTATCTCCGAAGGAATCTCATAAGATATTTCTGAAAGAACCGCAAAAAAAATCCAAATTCAATTAAACCTCCTTGAGATTTATTCAGTTACCGCTGAAGAAATTTCCATGGGATTCCTGGAGGAACACTTGAAAAAAAAAAATCCGAAGAAACGCTGAAATTCAAAAAACAATCCAGATGCATTTCTGAAAAAAAATATAAAAAAGTTTCTGAAGAAATCCTTTGCTGACATCCATGGAAATATCTTTAAACTACTGAAGAAGTCTCAGGAGATATTTCTGAGGAGATTCCTGAAATAGTTTTAGACTTGGTTTTAGAAGTCATCCGTGGAGGAACTTTCTATGAAATCTTTGTTTTTTTTTATTTAACCTTTCGAAAGCGCGCCATCAAGCAACCGATACTGCACCGCGCAAGCGCTGTTTATAACGAGCGAGGTTTTTTGGTAGTGTTGCACTTTTTACAACAGCGCGCGCGAAATCGTATAAGAATTTATAATACATGTTTAGTAAAATTCCTGAAGAAATCACTTATCAAAATTCATGGAGGACTATATACTGAAATATTTCCCGGAAGAATTTTTGAACGTATTTTCGAATGGATCCTTGGAAAAATGTCTGAAGAAACGCTTCAGCTCCTATAATTTCAGTTGAAGTTTCAAGGAATTATTTCTAAAGAAATTTCAGAATTTCCTAACGAATCTGAGTAAAAATTCCTGTAGGTATACTTGGTTTAAACCCTGGAGGAATTTCTGGAATACGTGGAGAAACTTCTGGCAGAGTCACTGTTTGGATTTCTGCTGGAATGAACTTCTGAAGGAATTCCTGGAGACATCCCTGCGGATATTTCCACGAGAATTCTTAGAGAATTTCATTAAATAAAAACACAGGAGGAGTTTGCGAAAAAATATCTGTGCGTATTACTGAAGGTATCCATAGAAGATTTTTTTTTAAAGAAACCGCAGGAGGGATTTCTGAGAAAAAAAACTGGAAGAACCCCTAGAGATATATTTGAACACATCTATCGCTAACACAATTTAAAAGGAGGATTCCTGCAAGAATCCTTTGCTTGGATTGCTTTATAGAGAAATTGCTGGAGTTATTTCTGAAGTGGGGACGTCCACAAATTACCTTACGCTTTGGGTGGAGGCTCTGCAAAGTGTTAAATACATAAATTTCGGAGGTCCCATACAAAAAGTTACCATTGGGAGAGTGGAGTTGAAAATGGACAATTTTTGCGTAACGTAGTTGATGCTTTCTTATCAATCAATTCTTTACAAAATTTAAGGAGGAACCTTAAACATCTCTAAATAATACATATTTCTAAAGTAATATTTTGAAGATTTTTTGAATTTGAATTTTGAATTTCTTGATTAATCCTTGGGGGAATTTCTCATGCAAGAAAGGTTTTCTTGAAGATTTTTTTGTGAAATTTGTTACCGGCGGGTTGAATAAATGCACCGATTGTTTTCTCCATAATCATTCTATTCAGGTCCCTCGTGCTCCGAAAACATCCCCACGCTAGACGCCCTGAGACCTGGGACTAAAAGAGGTTTTGGAGACCCACCCCGTAGACGGCCGCGGCTTGGACCAGCTGTCTGGGGCTTAAGCCGGTACTCTTCCAGAACCGAGCAGTCCCTTGGCTCAAAATTAGGGTCTTATAAATTTCAGTAGGTTTCTGTTGAGGATTTTTGAAATAATAATGGAATGTTTTTTAAGGATTCCGTGGACGATTTTTATTTTTTGTAATGAATATTTGAAAGAATCTCTATCCCTGAAAAAACGATATTTTTTTGAAGATTGAGTAGGATTAGGAATCGAATTATCCGTCATCGGATAAGCCAGGGATTTTCAGATCGTGCACCGCGATGCTCTTGATCCACCGCAAGTCCTTAAAAAATGCACCGCGGCACTTCGTAATGCGTTCATTGACTATTTTTCGAAATTGAATAAATCGAAAGCGAGTACAAGGGCATTACACGACAATGCTATTGAAAGGTATTCCAAGTGAGAACATTCATCTGAATTCAAGACGTTAATTCAACCTTTCAAAAAGCATGATGTTTCCGAAAAATTATGGAAGAAATCTACCGAAAGCCTCGGCAGTTATATCAACATTATTATCTTCTGAATTCATTATGGACATTCACAACAACTCACATCCTAAAAGAAATCAGCAATGTATCAATAACTAATCCAACTAATTTTCCTGCACTATGACATGACAAGAATCCTACTAAATACATGCTTATGAATCTCAAAAGAATTTTCTAGTACATTATCCAAAAAACCTAAGATGAATCTACCAAAAAGCCTTTCGGCGAATTGTCATGGTTCTAAAAAAAATAATGACATGCGATCGCGAAGCAAATATTCTCCATAAAGTGCACCGCGTGCCAAAAGGTCTGAGAACCCCTGGAATAAATAAGCGATTCACAGCCTCACCCATTAGTAGGCTAACTGAAGATGCGAAGTCATAGAAAATATTGAAAAAAAAAACTTAAAATTGCTCGGCGGCGTGGAAAAGTATGAACAGCGGCGCGCCGGGTCTACTTAACTGGCGACGGCGAAAAAAAACCTCGATACGCTCTTCATTAGATGGTAATAAGAAGCAAAATTAAAATAACAAGAACCTATACCATAATATTGTATCAAATATAGCTAGGTACTTGTTATTGTAAATATTGTCCAAATAACAAGTCCGAAGTCTGCCAGGGGAGCGTCCATAAATTACGTCACGCGAAAATGGTCCATTTTAAACCCCCCCTCCCCCCTATGTCACACTTTTTGTATGAGACCTCTGAAAATTTTGTATGAGTCGTCACACTTCGCTGAACCCCCCCCTCCCCCCTCAAAGCGTGACGTAATTTATGGACGTTCCCCAGTGCAGAAATATGGGTGCAATATAAAACAATAAAAGTTTCACAAACAAATCCAAAAGTGAATAAATAAATCGAAATTTCCCATAAATATCTGATTTCAATAAGTAAATTAACAACTGCGCTGTCCAAAGTCGCATAGTCGACGTAAGTGCCACTGTAGTTTTCAACTAACTTTAAAAATTTTAATAATGAAATAATTTGAGGTTCTTCTACGTTGACATAGCTGTAAGAGTTAGCTGTTGTGCTCTATTGAATAAAATCAGTCACAAATGTTTCCATGCGTTTAATATTAGTCAGTTTATATTGAATTTGTCAATGGTCATTACGCCGGCTATGCGAACGTGGGCAGGGCAATAGAAAGTGTATTTTTCCCACAAGAAAAAGTTTGAATTTTCCATTTTAAAAATCCAAAATTTGAAAATTTTCAATAAAAATATCGAAAAATCGAAATGTCAATATATGTAAAATAACGAGCAACGGCTTTCTATTAAATACCTAACTATGTACGGCTTAGACACATTCCACGCGTTACGTTTTGCGCAAGAATCAAACTTTTGTTTTCAAAAATTGTTATGTTTAATAAATGCCAACCAGCATGTCAAACGATTAGATTTGAATATAAGATTAATTTTATGCTTTCTAATTGGGAATTGGACCTTTGTACTTCGAAAGAAATCGAGAAAAACAGCATAACTGGACACCATCGCAAAAAATGAGGAATTATAACCGAACGACAAGAAATTTGCTTCTTTCTAGAAGCTGTTACCAAAGTTTCAGGTACTATTCGAAGATTATTATATTATAAGTATTTAGCGGTACTAACTGAACAGATTGATTTGCTGCGTAAGCCATGATTTTCTGCTTATTTGAAATGTTCCATTATTTTGCGAATGAAATAATCAAAGATTGCATTGGTGATCACGACGTTTGATCCGTTTAATCAGGTTACGCTGTTAAGTGAATCCCCCTATTATCTTCATTTTGGTGCAAAAAGAATCAAAATCGACAGCAAGAGCTCGGATATATCGTTCAATGAAGTTCAAAAACCGCGGTGTAGAAGTGCGTGGAATGTGTCTTTAGTAGACGAACTTGGTGGTCTAGTGGCTACCGCTTCGAGTTCTCATATGCAGAAGGTTCTGGGTTCAATCCCTGGCTTGTCCTTTTCCTCCTACTTAGTATCATTCCATCCACTTATTTATACTCTCTTCTCTACATACACATCTAATTTGTAAACATATCGCCCCCTTAATGCTAGAACTAGGTAACTCGTTTTTGGAAGCGCAGGAAAAAGTGACTGGTAAAAATTATCCTGCTATAAAACAAATTCTTTTTAGGTCTTAAAAACTGAATCATTATAGGTTTTCGTAGTTTCAATAAACGAGGCTTTGTTTATTGTGGAGTATGCTCAGATATAAACATAATTCTCAAGATTTCGCAAAACCAGTTACCTAGTTCTAGCATTAAGGGGCCGATATGCTCCTTCACGGAAAAAAATCCATTCCCATCACCATGAATAAAAAATCATGGTCTTATGATGTCTTCCAATTCATAATAGCATGGTAATAATTCATAATATCATAAATGAGTTGTCTAGATATATGAATAGAAGCACGCACTTTCATGAATTCTAATCATGGTCGCTACCTAGCGTTACACGTCTCTGCCATTTGCAATAATATAATTCGCGCGGTCGTTCAGCACAGACGTGTGTAGAAAACTAGCTGATATTTCAATTCGGTTGATTTTTATTTTGTTTACTACGGGTAAGTGGAGAAACTTTTCAATAAATAATTGATTAACATATATTCATATTTTAGAAAATGGAACAGAATCAATCCCAGATAGAAACTGTTGCCGAGCCAGCACTACCGCTGATAGCTGCTCCAGTGACCAAAGAGCAGAAAAAATACAATCTGGTGCTAGATCCGGATGCGCCGGAGCTCCCACTCCAATATTTTATGACGAAATTCACAAGAGTACAAGTGGAAAGATTTAAAATATGATTCGCGGTGAAGATTAAAATAGTAACTCTTGTCACTTCAATTTGAAGAAGAGAGGGTAGCTGAAGAGAAATCGATTATGTTACTTTCGTCCTTATTCAAACTCAATCTAGGGTTTCTCACAACCATGCTGGTATTTATTTCTGTTCTATTTCAATTCATTGGTAATGTATGCACCTATCTCATTTTTCTGCGCACATCAATTGAAACCCCACTGTCATTGTTTTTTTTTTATTTAGGTAATGTTATATTGTTTAACTAAAGCGATACCAACTAAAACGTATTGCTTGCTCACAGGAAAAGAAGGATGAAGTCATATAAAAAGCATTTGGGACCATCGACAATTCGCATCCAGGATCATAAAATTATTTTTTGATTTTATGAATTTGTTCATGGTTCCATCTCGCCCAACCATAAATTTATAAATGTAGCTTCAAAGCATATGGGGCCATCGACGACGAAATCACAAAAATACTTTTTGATTTCATGAATTCTAATCATGGTTCCATCTCGCCCAACCATAAATTTATAAATGTAGCCTCAAAGTATTTCGGACCGTCGACGACGGAATCACAAAAATACTTTTTTGATTTCATGAATTCTAATCATGGTTCCATCTCGCCCAACCACAATTTTATGAATGTAGCCTCAAAGCATTTGGGACCATCGACGACGGAATCACAAAAATACTTTTTGATTTCATGAATTCCAATCATGGTTCCATCTCGCCCAACCATAAATTTATGAATGTGGTTGAAAAGCATCAGAACGATAGACAAAATCATAAAAATAATTCTTGATCTTATGAGTGCTATTCATGGTTATCGGCTAATTTATTCATAAATTCATGGTTATATTTCTCATTTTTGGTCGTCGAAAACCAAAACAATAACGGGTACATTGCGTTACGGTGAAATAAAACATAAGAACATGAATTAAAATCATGGTGTATATTTATAACATAAAATCATAAGGTTATCGGGAAATCATGAGTTATATTCAAGATTTTGGGAATGGATTTGTTTCCGTGTTGCCTAACCATCGCTAGAACTGGAAAAGGAAGGATGAAAAGTCGTTTTCCTTCCTTCCAACTTCCACAGCACAGTGTAAGCCTACTTTACAACCAAGCGAACTATTTCGGTTCACAGTAATCTTTATTCAATCTATCACTTTACGCCTGGCATCCACGCACCAATGCGTAAATCCCTATGCCAAAAATCAACATTTCCCAACAACACTCCGACATTCGCATGACCTTGTGCTAGCGCAGATGACTCAACGGCCTGTTGGCAACAAGCGATTGCAGTCACCATTTTCCTCCCCATCCCCACATTGATCTGAAACCTAACGTAGCAGGCGCCATAGTCGCCTAAAAATAGAAGATCATCAATACTCACACACTTAAAATGCCTGCTTGTTTACAACATTTCTGTAAGAGTGAAAGAGAAGGAGAGCATTGGCCTGCATTTTCTTTTCATAGATAATTTATTCATTTCTCTCTCTTCTTGGCGTAACGTCCTCATTGGGACAAAGCCTGCTTCTCAGCTTAGTGTTCTATGAGCACTTCCACAGTTATTAACTGAGAGCTTCCTCTGCCAATGACCATTTTGCATGCGTATATCGTGTGGCAGGCACGAAGATACTCTATGCCCAAGGAAGTCAAGGAAATTTCCTTTACGAAAAGATCCTGGATCGACCGGGAATCGAACCCGTCACCCTCAGCATGGTCATGCTGAATACCCGTGCGTTTACCGCCTCGGCTATATGGGCCCTTTAATTTATTCATTTATTTATTGCAATTTTTATTTTGTTACGCCAATGATTCCATCCCAATTTCATAACTGATGGCAATTTGGGAATAATTTAAACGAATTTGTTTAATATGGAATGTTCAATTGTCTGTCTTAAAACTGTTATGCGCTGTATTTGCAACCCTAAATGCATTTAATGACAAAATACTAATATTTCATACTATTAAATTATACATTTGTTCAATAGATCCATGAAGTAATAGTAAAACTCGTTCTTCAGTTATTTTCACTGTAAGTAAAGGAATAAGTTTTACTTGGGTAGTCTTAATTAGGTGTACGTAATAAAGTGACCTACACTTGATTTAACACTGCAATCAACAGATTTAGTGTTCCAGGGACACCAATAAGATTTCGTGTGACTGTCTTCCATTACCTCAGGGTTTGCAATCGCATCCTGTGCTTGATGATCTTATTCGAATAATGTACACGCATTACATGCACTGCACATGCACTTACATTCCCATGACACCGATCTTTGCGGAAGTTATACAACAAAGTACCATGCCATAAGAATGTTTAATGATTCCGTCCCGTTGTCCTCCTGTGTCCCTTTCATCTTGGTCATTGTCACAGATTGTCGTCGCTTTCGATCGATTCAACGATCGGTTCCTCCTTCAACACTTATCCGCTTCTCGTGCGAGCGATCGACCGAAGTGTGTTATTTCCATTTAGGGTAGCATGGTTCACCTTCCTCGCCAATCGTTGTTGCTCTTAAACTTCGACCGAGGGACCACCAGACCAGACATCAGGGATGACCTTCCTTGGGTCTGAAACGACTAGCACTTCCCTTCCTCTCCCCGTCGGTGTCTGTGTAACTTATCGCCACATACCCGATCAGAAAGGGATAATAGAATTGATAATATTGGTGTTGCCATTTGAAAGATGTTTTCTTTAGAAATCCTCTACATAGAGATGAGCGGAAGTTAGATACGTCGATTCAGCAACGCTGTTTGTTTTGTTTACAACAGCTGCCAACACTTGCTACAAAGCTAGATGTTCAAACTTTGTGCGTGACTTCGTTGTGGTTCAAGTTGTTTTGTTTACATTTTCTAATTATGGTAGAATTTTTTTTTCAAAATTTTGTTGAAATGGCGGAGCAATCGAAGAAATCTGAAATTCATTGCAAAAGTAGTGTTACGCTAATCATATCGGCAGAAGCAGCAATGGAAGTTTTTTTTCGACAAGTTCAGCAACAAAAGTGTCGTCATAAGCATGAGCTTTTGAAAGCAGAATTAATACATTTTTATCTTTTTGCTAAACATACATATGCCGCCAATATCTCGATATTAAAAATAAATAATTTTAATTTATTTAGTTCCGATTGCAAAACCGTTCAAATGACGCCTTCCTACGAACGATAAGCATGTTCATTTGGCCCACACTTTGACAGTTCTCTCTGCACGATTGGCTCACAATAGCCGCCTCCGCAGATCTCTATAATGTAGGATTACTAGTTTTCTTGTAGTAAGAATGTGTTTTGATTTAAAGTGTTGAAAATTGTGACAGAAATCATCCAGTGACAACACAATTCTAACATCAGCTCTGCAGTCTTGGAAATTAAAATGACTGTTTCATACTTGTCCTGACATTTCATATCTGCTTCGAGAGTCCTCTTTAAGAGTAAAATCTAAATTTTACGCTTGAAAAAGTTTCAAAGAAGAGTCGAAACGTTGGGATAAAGCTAAAACAATGGTTATGAATCTCCAAGACTGCAGCATCGATTACTGCATGTTATTTGACTATGCTTTGCCCAAATTCGTAAAAATGCTCATAGAAATATCAATCCTAGATATAGTTTTGTTATTCCTTCCCAATCGGGCAACTCACCTTTACTCAAACATTCTTTTTATTGCCTTTAGTCGAGCGGCGGATTCCGTCGGGTTATATATGGTTATGGACGTCGGTCGCGAACAGTTGACCGTCAATCAGTTGAAGAGTCGAGACGGCGCGGCGGTGGCATCATCTCTGGCACTCGCCGCGCGCCGCCGATTGATGCGTGATCTTTGACGCCTCAAGCTCAAGTATAAGCAATTTGGTGTTCCTCCGTCCGATGCGATGGGTGCTGATGGGCGCCGGGATTTGAGGAAACGCAATCGTGTTGCGATCGGTCAAGTGAGTGCTCATATTGTTGACCTACTGGACTGCAAACGAGAGAAGTTGATTTACTGTGGAGTTTCGAGGGTAGTGATTAAGTAGATATTGGAAGTAGACGTGTGCGCCGAAGCAGTTTTCACCGGCGGCGGCGTGTATAGTAATTTGAGGTAGCGGCGGCGGCGACGCCGGCGCCACGCCGTTCGCCCTATTCGGCGGCGGCGGCGGCGTAATCGGCGTGATCTTATTTTTTGTGTGAAATGCTAGAAAACTTTAATACAGAATAATTTGTTCCTGTACTGGAGTACAATTTTCATCTACTTTGTGTGAAAGGTGTAAACGTATATAAATCAGAGAATTCAAAAAAAACTATCCTTGCAAGAATTATGCTATAAATTTAAGAGAGAATTCTTGAGGACGTTTATAAAATTTATAAAGGATTCCTCTCGAGTGAAATTCACAACGTCTCTTCTTAGGATATTCTTTTCTAAAACTCATTTTAGACCAGTGCTGTCATGGTAAAATCTGATTTTCTATGGAGTTCTGTTACACTGGGAAAAAAATCTTCATTCCTTCTATGTGTCCGGGACATGGATTTTTGCAATGGGGGTAAACAAATGTTTTCCATTAGTGCGACTCATACTTTTGATGAGGCACCATACAGCAGCGACTCATACAATTTAGAGCACATACTGTTCATGCGCTAATTTGCCTGCGTTATCGGGTATTGGTTGCATATACTTTGGATGTGGTTTGGCACATGGATATTTGCCATTAAGTATGAGGCAATTTTCCTGAGTGTAGGGTTCTTTTCAGGAATGCCTAGAAGGATTTTAAAAATTCTTTTATGTGTTTCTTCAGGAATTCCTCCAGAAAATTCTCAATAGATTCTTCTGGAAGTTCCTCCAGGGGGCTTCCTGGAAGATCCTCAGATATTCCTCCACGGGTGGGATCGCAAAACTTATCTAGAGATAAAGAGCTAAAGAGACGAACCAGCCAAGGGCTGAAAGTCTCTCTAATAAAGACAAATCAATCAATCAATCTAGAGATTTATAGAAACCTTCCTTCATAGATTTTTTCAGATATTTTTTACGCCCCCCTTGAAAAATCCCTCCAAAGATTCTTTCAGGAGTTCTTTTAGAAATCAGAGGATTTATTTGATGTTTCTCCAGAAATATATCAAGAAAATCTCTTCTTGAAATTACTGCCCAGCAATCTCCAGTTTTCCAGGTTATTTCTTTTAGCGATTCCTTCATGAATACTTCACAAGTTCTTCTAGGGAAATTGTATCAGGGAGTTTTATCCACGAATACCGTACAGACATTGTGCAACAAATTCATTCAAGAATCTAGAAGAATGTCCAGGAGTTTTTTCAGAGTTTTTCCCAAATCATCCTTCAACAATTCATTAGTTCATAAAATCGTTTAGTACCTTTGTCTGCAATTTCTGCACGAATTCCCGATGAATTGTTCTCAAGGATTCCTTCAGAAACTTCTTCATGATTTAATTCAGAAATTCCTCAAGGATGTTCTATAAAAATTCCTTCAGCGATTTTATCAGAAACTAATCCATTTTTTTCCTTAATTTTTTTTCCAAAAATTTCTCATAAAATTCTTCTGGAAATTCCTCCAAAGCCAACTCAGGTGTTTTTTACCCTGTTGGGGAAATCAAACCACTGCGTCCTATTAAGGACAAGGTATTTGGAGTACATAGCTCAAAAATTTTAGAGCACTGTTTTTTAGAACCGTTGAACGGTTTTGGATGAAAATGCATCACGCTAATTGTTCAGTGGTTGTCAACAGCGTGATGCATTTTAATCCAAATCCATTCAACGGTTCTAGAAAACGGTGCTCTAGAAATTTTGAGCAATGTACTCCAAATACCTAGTCCTTAATTGAACTTTTGTGGTGAATCTCAAGAGCTCCCCCAAGGACTTTGCCTTGAGCTCCTCCAACGATTATTTCTGAAATTGTCTCAATGAAATTAAATCTTGTCAGAAATTTTTCAACCATTTCTCGCGCTCAGTATCATGCAGTCGTATTTACAATGATCGATTTCTCTTCATCGATTTTCTCTTTGGTTAATAACTTGGCCGGCAAATCATTTTTGGTTGTTTTTGTTGTTTTAGATGCTAGTCCTAGTCGTTCTTCACCGAAATACATTGATAGATCATCCGGCCATTGGTCGTATTTCCCGGAATAATCCGAAGAGAAAATCGATGAAGAGAAATCGATCATTGTAGATACGCCTGTATGATACTAAACGCGAAATTTCTAATTCTTTCAGATAACCCTCCAAGAATAACTCCTACATGTTTTATGTAATTTCAGAAAATACTTCTGTAAATATCTGTGGAATAATATCTCACAAAATTCACGGAGGAATCTCCAAAGGAATCTTAGGAAATATTTCTGAAAGAACCAAAGGAGGCATTCCAAAGAGAAACCATCAAGGCATTTCTTCGGTGACCTCTGACGATATTTTGCAAGGGATTCCTTGGAAGGAAATCATTGGAAAATGTTTGAGGTAATCTCTTACTGACATTCATGAAAAATCCTTAAACTAGTGAAGGAGTCTTAAGTGATATTTCAGATTGAATTCTTTAGTAGGCTTCAGATGGAATCCATGCAGGAATTTCTGAAAGAATCTTTGGAGGATTTTTTGAATAAATTGTTTATCTAATTCCTAAAGATTGTGTTAAAGAATCCCTACGAATTTTATGAAATAATTCTAGAAAGAGTTGCTAAAGAAATTTCTGGAAACTCTCCATCAGAAACCCTTGGAGAAATACCCACAAGCATTTATTAATAAATATTTAGAAAAACCCAAGACAATTTTTTTAACAAAATTCATGGTAGATCTTCGGAAAGAATTCCCGAAGGAATTTATGAACATAGTTTTAAAAGAATCCCTGAAAGAATGTCTGGAGAAATACTCTTCTGAATTTCTTGAAGAATCCGAAGAAAAATTCCTAATGCTATTCTTAGAAGAATTTCAGGAGAAATTACTGGTGAAATACGTGAAGGAATACCCGGAGAAATTCATGAACTGTATGATTTTTTTTCAGAAATCACTGAAATAATATCTACTGGAATTACAAAACAAAATCATGGAAGAGTTTCTGGACAAGGTCACATTTTTGCGTGACCTTATTTATGGATTTTCTAGAAAATCAATGGAGCCATTTCAGGAATTCCATAGAAATTCTTTGGAAAATTTATGGAGGAACTTAAAACACCTTTAAAAAATATTTCTGAAGGAACATTAAATTTTTTTTGAAGAATCCTTGAAGAAATTTCTGAAAGAATTCTGGACTTTTTATTTTTAAGAAAATAAGACGGTGTTAGAATATCAGGAACCCATGGATGGTTTTCTGAAAAAAAAACCTCGGAGAAATTTTTGAAATAATCCATGGGGGAGTTTCTTAAGCATGGGGTGTTTTTAAAGAAGAATTCATGGTGAAATTTCTGGAGGGTCCTCTATAGGAATTTCTGAAGATTGCGTGGAGTATATGCCTTCAAGGATGTAATTCGCAAATTGCCTTGAAAATCTTCCAAGAGATAAATAAAGAATATGTAGGAGGATGTGTTTGTGAACCTAATTGGATCACGGTCAAGAATTTTGTTGATAATTTGTTATAATTTTCAAGAGACTCGCTTAGTACTTGAAATCGAATAAGTGAATAGATATTCAAAGTATAGCTGTAAGAAATCACTAAAGTAAATCACATAAAAATGTCACTTAAAATATACAAGAAGAACTTCAGAAAAATACACCTAATATGCAAAATAAAAATAATAGAAACTGTTTAGAAAATAATATTTGTTCTAAATATGTTTTTCGTGAAGTGTTGGCGAAAAAAATCTTTGTCGTTTTCTCATCGGCGTGGGAAATTTTGTTCGGCGGCATGAAAAAATATGAACAGCGGCGCGCCGGGTCAATTTAACTGGCGGCGGCGGCGTGAAAAAATCGTCGGCGACGGCGGCGCGGCGCGGCGGCGCACACGTTTGGAAGGTCATGCTTTCTGTTGTTCAAATTGAAGAATCAATGAATTGGCATAATAAAGCTATGCCATTTCAGCAACTTTCCTAAAATCTTCTTCTTCTTTATGGCTCGACGTTCGCATTGGAACTTGGCCGACCTCTCTTCAACTTAGTGTTCTCAGAGCAATTCCACAGTTATTGATTAAATGACTTTCTTTGCCTGCCATTGCATGAATTAATATATTGTGAGGCAAGCACAATGATAAACGATGCCCAGGAAGTCGAGTAAATTTTCCCGGCCGGAACGGGAATCGAACTCACCGTCTTCGGATTGGCGAGCCATAGCCTTAACCACTAGGCTAACTGGAGACCCTAAAATAAAAACCTTAATTGATCCACCTAGCGATGATGACGCCTTTCTTGTACCTTTGAATACCCATTTTAACAACACTCAAGTGACATGTTGATGATTATCGTACTTTCATACGTTTAACGAAAATCGATTTCTTGGCACAAGACATCATATGGTTTATTTGGCTAATAATGATTGAGCCTTAGACTCTTTAAAAAAAAAAGCAGCTAGCTTGAATTTTGAGCCACCATTTTTTATTTAAGTTCGCCATCTGGGAAGTTCTGGTCACCATTTTTGGACTCTAGACTTCTTCCCCATATCAAATATTCCCATATTGGTTTTGAAACAAAAACTCCATTAAACAGCTGGGTAACTCTCGCTGAGACCGGCCCACTATTTACACCTTGTCTTCAAAAATGTTTAAGGAGTCGATTTTCTGAAAGCCCTCGCTAAAAAAGTAAGAAAAATGCATTTGGTTACTCAAATTGATGGACCAGACCGTTAGTTAGAGCCACAATAATTTTTGCAGACCCCTCGATTTTGGTCAAATGGTGGCTCATTTAAACCGTTGTAACTCGAAAGTTTCTCCTAAAACCACCTCAAAACGAATTATTGTTGAAAAGAGGAAAGATAGAACTACTATTTACAATAATAAAAAGTTGGGTCGGCCATATTTATTTTGGCCGCCATCTTGGATTTTTACACCAAAACATTTTTTGCACCATGAGGGCAACCACCGATTTTCAAAATTTTTACATCAATTGAAAGCTGAGGCATTAATGCATAACGTATCAAAAAATTAGAGATGTATTTTTTTCCTATCAAAAGTTATCTGCAGTTTTGTAAATTAAGCCACGTTTTCTCCATACATTTCCATGCGCACCGGCAACGACATGCAACAGTATCCGAGTTTACGCCTGCATGTATGCACAAAGGCGCGTGCCGCAAAATTTGGCCAAATCGGAGGCTCGTTTCCGTTTTTGACTGTTTCTCAATGATTCGGGCATTGTTTTCATAACTTTTATAGTGTTTTGAAAAGCTTAAACCTTCAGCTTTCCATCAGTGGACTCAGAATTTAAATTCGTGTTCGTAAACACTGCGAAATAACGCTGCATTTATGTAAACGGCCGGCACCGGGCCCAGTGCGCAAAAGTGGCATGATTTACAAAACGGCAGATAACTTTTGAAGGAAGAAAAAGACACCTCTAATTTTTTGATATGTTATGTATAAATGTCCCAGCTTTCAATTGATGCAAAAATTTTGAAAATCGGTGGTTGCCCTCATGGTGAAAAAAATGTTTTGGTATAAAAATCCAAGATGGCGGCCAAAACCAATATGGCCGACCCAACTTTTTATTATTGTAAATAGTAGCTCTATCTTTCCTCTTTTCAACAACAATTCGTTTTGAGGTGGTTTTAGGAGAAACTTTAGAGTTATAACGGTTTAAGTAAGCCACCATTTGACCAAAATCGAGGGGTCTGTAAAAATTGTTGTTTCTCTAACTAACGGGGGGTCCATCAATTGGAGTAACCAAATGCATATGTCTTACTTTTTTAGCCAGGGCTTTCAGAAAATCGGCACCTTAAACATTTTTGAAGACATGGTGTAAATAGTGGGCCGGTCTCAGCGAGAGTTACCCAGCTGCCATCTTGAATTTTAGGACGACATCTTAGATTTTAGATCGCCATCTTGGATATTCTGGACACCAGAATTCTTCCCGATGGGTGATGATGGGTGCCGGGATTTGAGGAAACGCAATCGTTTTGCGATCGGTCAAGTGAGTGGCTCATATTGTTGACCTACTGGACTGCAAACGAGAGAAGTTGATTTACTGTGGAGTTTCGAGGGTAGTGATTAAGTAGATATTGGAAGATCATGCTTTCATTCTGTTGTACAAATCGAAGAATCAATGAATTGGCATAATAAAACTATGCCATTTGAGCAACTTTCCTAAAATAAAAACCCTAATCGATCCACCTAGCGGTGACGGTGCCTTTCTCGTTCTTTTGAAAACTCATTTTAACAACACTCATGACATGTTGATGAATATCACATTTTCATATGTTTAACAAAAGTCCATTTCATGGCACCAAAAATCATTTGGCTAATGAAGATTGAGCCTTAAACTCTTTAAAAAACGCTGCTGTCTTGAGTTTTGAACCGCCATTTCTTATTAAGTTCCGCCATCTTGGAAGTTCTGGTCGCCATTTTTTGACACTAGACTTATTCCCCATACCAAATATATCCATATTGCATGGTTTTAGAGCCTGTAACTCCATTAAACAGCCGCCATCTTGAATTTTAGGACGACATCTTAGATTTTAGATTGCCATCTTGGATATTTTAGTCCTTATTTTTGGACTCCAGGATTCTTCCCCATACCAAATATACTTATATTTCATGGTTTTAGAGCCTAAAACTCCATTAAACAGCCGCCATGTTGAATTTGGAGCCGCCATTGTGGATCTTAGACTGCCATCTTGAATATTATGGTCTTTTTTGAACTCCGGACATCTTCCCCATACCAAATATACTCATATTTCATGGTTTTAGAGCCTGAAAATCCATCAAACAGCCGCCATCTTGGATTTTGAAGCGCCTTCTTGGATGTTCTGGTCGCCATTTTTGGACTCTTTACATCTTCCTCATATACCAAATTCATATTGAATTTGGAGTCGCCATCTGGGATTTTAGACCGTCACCTTGGATATTCTAGTCGCCATTTTAGGACTCCAGCACTCTTCCCCATACTTACCAAATATACTAGTAGCTACTCGGGAATTCGTGCATAAGTCCTCAGGGTATCCTTCCTTGGGAAGATCTGCAGAAGCTCCTGGGGAATTTCTTCAGGAATTCCCACGGAAATTCTCAGGGAACTCCTTCATGTGTTCCCTGGGAATTCTTCCAAGAGTTATACAAGGAGTTCCCTGGAAATTCACCCAGGCGTGCTACGGGAGTTCTACGGGAATACCTCCAATAGTTCTCCGGTAGTTCCTTCGAGTGAATTGCAGATAAATTCCTGGAAAAATACTAAAAATCTCCTGCAGGAATTTTCGAAAAACTCCTAGATAATCCCGAAAACTTCTGGATCTATTGCATCTCGATCTTCAAGGAACCTATAGAGGAATACCCTAGAAATCCTTGGAGAAATTCTTTAGGAGCTCCTGGGTGAATTTCTAAGGAACTCCTGGAGGAAATTTCCGGGGAGCTCGTGGACGTGTTTGTGAGAGCTTCTGGATTTGGGATCTCTTGGAAGAATTACAGAAGAATGAATTCCTGGGGGACTCCTGGAGGAATTTCCGAGGAACTACTTGAAGGAATTGCCCTGGAACTCCTGGAGAAATTACCCGGGGAACTCTTAGAAGAATTCCTTGGGATTCTCCTGGAGGCATTTCCGAGGAACTCCAGGAGGAGTTCTGGAGTAATTCCAGAAGGAATTCCCAAGGAACTCATGGTAGAATTTCCCGGAGAACTCCTGGATGAAATTCTAGCGAACTCTTGGAAGAATTTCCAAGAAACTACTGCAGAATTTCCCGGAGAATTCCTGCTAGAATTCCCAGCGAACTACTTCAAGAATTATCAGGGATCTCCTGAAGGAATTCTCGGGAACTCCTAGGGGAATACCCGGGGAACTGCTGGAGGAATTCCCGGGGAACTCCTGGAGGAATTCCCGGGGAACTCCTGGAGGAATTCCCGGGGAACTCCTGGAGGAATTCCCGGGGAACTCCTGGAGGAATTCCCGGGGAACTCCTGGAGGAATTCCCGGGGAACTCCTGGAGGAATTCCCGGGGAACTCCTGGAGGAATTCCCGGGGAACTCCTGGAGGAATTCCCGGGGAACTCCTGGAGGAATTCCCGGGGAACTCCTAGGGGAATTCCCGGGGAACTGCTGGTGGAATTCCCGGGGAACTCCTGGTGGAATTCCCGGGGAACTCCTGGAGGAATTCCCGGGGAACTCCTGGAGGAATTCCCGGGGAACTCCTGGAGGAATTCCCGGGGAACTCCTGGAGGAATTCCCGGGGAACTCCTGGAGGAATTCCCGGGGAACTCCTGGAGGAATTCCCGGGGAACTCCTGGAGGAATTCCCGGGGAACTCCTGGAGGAATTCCCGGGGAACTCCTGGAGGAATTCCCGGGGAACTCCTGGAGGAATTCCCGGGGAACTCCTGGAGGAATTCTCGGGGAACTCCTGGAGGAATTCCCGGGGAACTCCTGGAGGAATTCCCGGGGAACTTCTGGAGGAATTCCCGGGGAATTTCTGGAGGAATTCCCGGGGAACTTCTGGAGGAATTCCCGGGGAACTCCTGGAGGAATTCCCGGGGAACTCCTGGAGGAATTCCCGGGAAACTCCTGGAGGAATTCCTGGGGAAACTCCTGGAGGAATTCCTGGGGAAACTCCTGGAGGAATTCCTGGGGAAACTCCTGGAGGAATTCCCGGGGAACTCCTGGAGGAATTCCCGGGGGAAACTCCTGGAGGAATTCCTGGGGAAACTCCTGGAGGAATTCCCGGGGAACTCCTAGAGGAATTCCCGGGCAACTCCTAGAGGAATTCCCGGTGGACTTCTAGAGGAATTCTTGGGGGACTTCTAGAGGAATTCCCGGGGGACTCCTAGAGGAATTCCCGGTGGACTTCTAGAGGAATTCTTGGGGGACTTCTAGAGGAATTCCCGGGGGACTCCTAGAGGAATTCCCGGGGCACTCCTAGAGGAATTCCCGGGGAGCTCCTGGAGGTATTCCCAGGGAACTCCCAGAGGAATTCCCGGGGGACTTCTAGAGGAATTCCCGGGGAACTCCTACAGCAATTCCTGGGGAACTCCTAGAGTAATTCCCGAAAACTCCTAAAGTAATTCCCGGAAACTCCTAGAGTAATTCCCGCAAACTCCTGAAGGAATTCACGGGGACCTCCTGGAGGAATTGGCAAAGTACTCCTGGAGGAATTCCCAGCGATATCTTAAAGGAATTCTGGAGAACTCATGGAAGAATTACCAGGAAATTCCTGGAAGTATTCCCGAGTTCCCTGGGATTTCCTAGAGGAATTCCCGGGGAGCTCCTGGAGGAATTATCGAAGAACTCCTGGAGGAATTCCCAGCGAAATCTTAAAGGAATTCTGGAGAACTCATGGAAGAATTACTAGAAAATTCCTAGAAATATTCCCGAGTTCCCCGGGAACTCCTACAGGAATTCCCGGGGAAATCCTAGAGGAATTCCCGGGGAACTCCTGGAAGAATTATTGAAGAACTCTTGGAAAAATTTCCAGCAAACTCCTGGAGGAATTCCTAGGTAACTCATACAGTAGTTCCCAGAGAATTCCTGGACGAACTCACGGGAAATTCCTAGAGAATTTCTCAAAACTCCTGAAAGAAATATCGGAGATCTCCTGGAGGAATTTCAGGAGAACTTCTGGATAAATTTCCGGGGAACTTGCGGTCCATGCAAAAATAAAATAAAAAACTGGAAGAATTGCTGGGGAACTCCTCGAAGAATTCCCTGAGGAATTCCTGGGTAACTCATGGAGGAATTCCCGTAGAATTCCTGAAGGAACTCCCGGGAAATTCCTAGAGGATTTCTCCAAACTCCTGGAGGATTTTCCGGGAACTCCTGTGTAGAGATTGTGGAGAATTGTCGGGGACCTCGTGGAGGATTTCTGGAAAACTTCTGGATTCTCGGAGAACTCCTGGACGAATTCCCGAGAAACTCCTGTAGGAATTTCCGGAGAACCTTGCAAGAATTTCTGGGGAACTTCTGGAGCAATTCCCGAGAACCTCCTGGTAGAAATCCTGAGAAAGTCCTGGAAGAATTCCCGAGGAACTCCTGGAAGCATTCACTAGGACCTCTTTGAGAAATTTCCAATGAACAGATTGAAGAATTCCCATGGAACTTCTGGAGAAATTTCCAGGGAACTCTTGGAAGAATTCTCGAGGGCACCAGCGAAATATTGGGGGAATTCCTGGGTAACTCATGGAGGAATTCCCGGAGAATTCCTGAAGGAACTTCAGGGCAATTCATGAAGAAATTCTTGAAACTTCGAAACTTCTTGGAAATTATCGAGGATCTCCTGGAGGTACTCTTGGTGAACTCCACGAAGAATTTCTGGATCAATTCCCGAGGAACTCCTGATTGAATTTCCGGAAAACTCCTGGAGTTATTCCCAGGGATCTCCTGGAGGAATTTTTGGGGAACTTCTGGAGGAAGTCCCGAGCAGCTCCTGGAAGAATTCCCTAGGAATTCCTGGAATAATACCTGAGGAACTATCTAAAGAATTTCCAAGGAACTCCTGAAGGAATTCCCGTTGAACTTCTGGGGGTATATCTACGACACTCCTTTAGAAATGTCCGATGAACAGATTGAAGAATTCCCATGGAACTCATGCCAGGGAACCCCTGGAACAAATCCTAAAGGGAATTTCCAGGAAACTTCTGGAGGATTTCCGAGGGAGCTTCTTTAGGAATTCTCGTGGATCTCCTGGAGAATTTGCTGAGGATGTCTTGAAGGGATTTCCGAGGAACTCCTGTAGGAATTTCAGGGATTTCCTGATAAATTTGCCGAGCAACTCCTGGAGGAATTCCTGTGAAACTCCTGGAGGAATTCCTGTGAAACTCCTGGAAGAACTCACGAATAACTGCTGAAGGAGTTTTCGAGGAACTTCTCGAGAAAGTTCCAGGAAGTCTTGGTGGAGCTTCTGGAGGACTACCCAAGGAACTGCTGGAGGAATTAAAAAAGGAGCAATTCTCGATCAACTCCCGCAAAAATTCTCTAGAAAATCCTGCGAGATTTTCCGAGGAACTCATGAAGGAATTCCCAAGGAACTTCTGGAAAAATTCTCTGGGGAATTCCTGAAGGACTTCCCATGTTGCTCCTAGAGGGTTTCCTACAGGAATTTCTGGAAGAATTCCCAAGAAATTCTGAACGAATATCCGAGGAACTCCCGAAAGAATTCCCATGAAAATTCTTTAGGTGTTCTCGAGTAACTTTTAGCGAAAATTCTGAGCTATCCTAGGTCATCCAAAATATTCTTGAGTTTAGATCCTATAGTCTACGGATGTAACGATAACTTCTTTCATTATACAAAGCTACGATTTGTAATCAATCATGCCCAGTAAGTCTTCTGAAAGTTCAATAGACAGTATCAGATCAGACGGGATATCCTAGGTCATCCAAATAGTTCTTGAGTTGGGATCCTGATGTAATCTTTCAAGTCCAGAAAGTCTTCTGAAAGGTTAATCGACAATATCAGATCAGTCGAGATATCGTAGGTCATCCAAACTGTTCTTGAGTTAAGATCCTATAGTCTACGGATGTAACGGTAACTTCTTTCATTATACAAAGCTACATTTTGTGATCTTTCAAGTCCAGTAAGTCTTCTGGAAGTTCAATAGACAGTATCAGATCAGACGGGATATCCTAGGTCATCCAAACTGTTCTTGAGTTTAGATCCTGAAGTCTACGGATGTAATGGTAACTTCTTCCATTATACAAAGCTATGATTTGTAACCTTCAAGTCCAATAAGTCTTCTGAAAGGTTACCCAAGTAACACACTTGTCACGGAAGAGTCACGGCGGCGCAGGTTTTTGTTGCGCAGAAGTCACCGTGACTTACTTCTAACAAATAAACAGTTACTTGCTAGAAGTAAGTCACAGTGACTTCTGCGCAACAAAATCCTGCGCCGCCGTGACTCTTCGATGACAAGTGTGTTACTTGGGTAATATACAATATCAGACCAGTCGAGATAACCTAGGTCATCCAAGTTGTTGTTGAGTTTAGATTCTAAAGTCTACAGGTGTAACGGTAGCTTCTTTCACTATACAAAGCTACGATTTGTAATCTATCATGTCCAGTAAGCAGTGAAGAGAATTGTCAGACAAAAGAGGCACAAAACAAGCAACAAAGAAGACGCGGCGATTACTCTTTATCCCAACTGGTAAGAGATAATGACATGATCTCGACATTTTTTGTTGCAGACAAAACGGAACCTGTATTTGTTGCGTACTTTTCAACTCGTGAATAATCAATTATTACCAACCCAAAATCGAAACTTTTTGATGATACATCTTCAGCAGCGTTGCAGTGTTTACCGACTCGAAGTTACCGCTCGAAAATCACAATGCAAGCCTTAAAAATCTCTAAACTCGTGGTGCACGATCTATGTCCCATTTTGTTTAAGTTGGGACAAACCTATGTCGCATTGGGTAGAATGTCGCAACAAACTCAGGTTGTGACATTGTCGTTATTGTTGCGCGATGGTTGAATTTTGATTCACTGCCAGTAAGTCTTCTGAACGATTAATAGACAGTATCAGATCAGTTGGGATATCCTAGGTCATCCAAACTGTTCTTGAGTTTAGATCCTAAAGTCTACGGGTGTAACGGTAATTTCTTTCATTAAAAGCTACGATTTGTAATTTATCATGTCCAGTGAGTCTTCTGAAGTGGTTGTATTTATAAACTAAACTTCATAACAGTAAGGAATATCCCAAAAATATATAACAACGGTTAGTGATCCTCTAATTACTTTAGTAAGTACAGTGGATTATGTAACACTACTTAAAGTAGTGGCAAAAGCTGTTATCACAAGTGTAGACCTGAAGCTATGGTTCCCGGAGTAGTGTTGTTGATCTGGATTATCTCAACTATCTTGAAATTACTCATGATATGCCAGGAGGATTATAGATACCAGATTAAAGTTCATTGTGAGAATAACTACTGTTACTATCAAGAGCTAAACTTCACGATAGGATAGGACGGCCCTCAATGTCCCAAAGGTCCATAACAATATATTGAAGACTTCAGGTTGGTCCAGTCACTGCGATTGATTATGAAACTTTACTCAGTATGTCAGATAGCTGATGTTACGAGTGTAGACCAGAAGTTCTGAACTCAAAGATAGTTTGGCTGACCTGGAACATTCTCACAGGGTGTCTAAATGACATTTGAGATTTCAAGAGCTTCATGGATCTCAGCAGATTATGCTATGCTATTGTTTATGGTGAAAACACATAATTTTTTTCTTGCAGAATTGAAGGACTTCATTCGGGAACAGTTTGGACGAACTTGAATGTCTCAAAGGTTTATAATGAAAAAGTAGACTTTAGATTGATCAGATATCCACGGATAAATATGCAGCGCTAATCAGTATAGCAGATATGGCTATTGTTATGTGTGTAGACCTGACCTCCAAGGTAGTTTGACTGACCGGGAATATCCATGTAGTGTCTCTAAATGATATTTGAGATTTGAAAGAGTTTCGCGGATTCCAGCAGATTATGCAATACTATTATTTATGACGAAAACACATAAAGTTTTTCTTGTAGATTTGAAGAACTTCATTATAGAACAGTTTGGACGACCCTGAATGTCCCAAAGGTTTATAATAAGCTAGTAGACATCAGATTGCTCCAGTTACTGTGGTTTATTATGCAGTGTTACTCAGTATATGGATATGGATACTGTTACGAGTGTAGACCTGAAGACCTAAACTCCAAGGTAGTTTGGCTGGCCTGGAGTATCCCTGTAATGTCTCTAATTGACATTTGCGATTTCAAGAGCTTTACGGATCTCAGCAGATTATTCAGTGTTATTATTTATGCCGAAAGCACATAAAGTTATTCTTGTAGATTTATAGGACTTCATTACTCTGAATGTCCCAAAGGCTTATAATAAGTTACTGCGGTTGATTATGCAACGTTGCTCAGTTTAACAGGTATGGCTACTGTTACGAGTGTAGACCTGAAGTTCTGAACTTTGAGGTAGTTTGGCTGATCTGGAATATCTCTATCAATCTCTATAGTATCTATAAATGACATAGTAAATTTAAAGAGCTTCACGGATTGTAATAGGTTTTGAATAACAATTATTTGAGACGAAAAAACATAAAATTATTCTTGTAGATTAGAAGGACTTCACTATAGGACAGATTAGAACACCTAGAACATCCCAGAATATAAAACACCTTTCGATATTCTTGACGAGGCCAAATGAATACACATAAACGTAACCTACATCCAAGTTAAGCTTTTAGAGCTGGTATTTCAATGATTTCGTTTTTCCAAATTTCATGGTGTTCAGGATGTTCTAGGTTATCAATGAAGTCGCAAACAAAAATATTCCCATGTTTCCCTAATAGAGGATTCAATTTTCAACAACTTTGCCTTTCTCTTAAATAGTTAAATTTGGCTCTACCCCATTTGGCATAATGCCATTTGGTATAATGCCGTTTGGCATAATGCCATTTGGCATAATGCCATGTGGTATAATGCCATTTGGCATAATGCCATGTGGCATAATGGCCATTTGGCATAATCCCGTTTGGCATAACACGAAGAACAGCCTTCTTAGTAAGAATGTGCATAATATTTGTTATGCCAAATGGCCATTATGGCAAATGGCCATTATGCCAAATGACCGTTATGCAAAACGGCATTATGCCAAATGGGGTAGAGCCGTTAAATTTAGACCAGCCTTTGTGATTTGGAACAGTTCGAGAACCCCTGTTCTACTGTACAATTCTAATATCGTTCAGGAGCTTCTTCACATCAATATACCGTTTCGAACTTCCAAATGTGGCCAAGGCAGACTATTTCAAATTGGAATTGGCCATATCAGTTTGACACAAAGCGACCACTTTGTCAAAACCACTTTTTAATCGTTAAGCAATTAATTAAAAACCACTCCGATTACCATAGACTATTCAGTGGGCGTTCGCTTAGTTAAAACAAAAATCACCTTATCGCATTAGCTTCCACCTAAGCGATCGATCGATGCCAAAAACGATGGATGGTAAAACAACCAACGCAGTCAGAGATGCAAAGATCTAGTGAAAAGAGCTTCTGTACACTCTAATAATGGTTTACATAAAATGATAAGTATTACTGTGCGAAACTGTTTTCTCTCATTGCAAAAAATGCGAACCACGTAAACCCCTTTCAACAGCATTTTCGATTTTCTTTAGCACAAAATTACAATGAGATTTGGATGAGTTTTTGCATGAATTACTCAAATTTGCGTTAAATCTAACGACCGTGTTCGGGCGAATGTAGCGATCAAAGAAGAACGAAAGAACTGATCCACTTTCTCTCACAATGTTCAATCGAAGAGAGCGCATCGAAGCACGACACTCACTCTCTCCCATTTCACTCGCGGTGACGGTGACACTCAAATCTGTTGCGCTGAGATTGTTTTCAATTTGTTCTCGCTCTCTCATACGATCGCGAGTTTGGTGAGTTCGGTTGCTCTGAGACTCAGAGCATCACACGGGATTGAGTGACTACAATAAATTTCCGCTTGCTAAGCCCCCTGGCGGAATCCTCTACATGGCCGGCCGGTTGTTATTGCTGCGGTCGATCGGTGTCGATCGGTGGCAGATGATGCGTAGGTGCACTTATAGTGCTCGATCATTTAGCACACACCAAACAACAATTGTGTTCGCCCGATCGAGCTCGACAAAAAAGGCAATCGCCCCTTCTGTCAATAAAACGCGTTGAATTATAAGTGCTAAATAAAATTATAGGCGGGTTTGCGAAAATTTTGCGATCGCTGAATCGCTGATGTTGCGAACCGTCTTTGTTTTGGTCACTGCGTTTAGGCGAAGAAAGGAGAAATTTATTCCGCGGGTTCGACGAGGTGAGGTGGTGGGAAACTGGGTGATTAGTGAGGAGGAGTCGTAAAATAATTTGCTTGGGTGGGTTGTTTTGGCTGCAATTTCGAAGACTTCTTCAGTCAGATGTGAGTTTTGCGCGGGATGGATGGGTGAGAGAGGGAGAGTGAGTTTGCGAGCGATTTATGGCTCGCGATGAAATTGGAGTTGATGATCGCGATCGGTGATGAACGATTTCTCCAAGAAAGTTTTAGACCAGTGGGTGTTCGAACAAATGGTTCAACTGATCGCGATATCCAGTTACATTCATCGAAGCAGGCTAATGATCGCCATCGGGCGGTGGTTGCCATGCCAAGTGCGGTGGTGATCTAGCAGCCGGATCAACTTGAACCTGACTTGCCAATCGAACGCCTCCTCCATTATCGGGCAAGATTTCTAGAGTGTATGTCAACACAATCTAGAAGCGCAATAAATTTGCGTACTTGACTTCATTAGACATCTGGATGGGGTGTGATCTACCACCGATGATTGTGAACTACACGAATGCACAGGCCACGTCACTTCGGATATTGTGTGCGGGACTTCATGGTGGACCTGCCAAAGGCACTCTCGTCTCGTCGTCGTCGTCATGCACGGGGGAGTTTCGAGTGTCTGCACCATGTCGCGTCGAAGCCGGGTTATTTTAAACCAATTACGTCAAGTTTACAGATTCCTCGAAGGATGGTGACACTATTCGAGTGTATCGCGACTTTGCCAAAGCTAGGCGCACCCCCGCAACCATGACGAATGCAACGCGAGCAACCGTAATCCCACGGCAGCACGGGAAGGTGATCAATGGTCGCTGAGTGTAGGCTAGGCCTGGTGATCGCGTCACCACCGGATCGCAGCAGGCCGTCCACGGATGCACCTTGGGATGATCTTTTCTCCGTGAACTGCAACAGCGACCCAGGCTGCTAGATTCCCATGAGAGATTCATCGCTAAGTGATAACTCGCCGTGACAAATTGATCGGCACCACCGAGGCCTTTCTTCTCTTCCCCTTTGTATGGTTGGACGGACCCTCAACAGGTCGGACCTCCGGGAGTCTCCCAGCCAGAAGTCTGCGTGAGAGCGAAGACGGACGAACGGGCGATCGAATCGAAAGCAAACCCATCAATCATCGCCAATTTGGTTTCGGCCGGCGGGCGGCTTGGCGGTACAGTTGAAACAAAACCACACTACTCGCCTCGCCCAGGGTATATGTGTACAATAAATTTTATGTCATAGACAGCAGGGCGGGCTACATATTAAATCCGTTCGCCATTTGTGGACGCACAAAGGGGTTCGATTGTCATTCATACACGCAAACCCGAAATTGGGATTCGGTGGTGGGAGAAGGGGTTTTTGGCACAATTCAAAGATTCACATGCATCAAAACCTGTACGTCCACTTCTGAAACAGCGATTCTAAGTCAAAATAGTTTGCAGAAGGTTCTGGGAACGGCTTTAAAACCTAAATGTGAGCATTATTTGTCATGTTACTCGCTAACCATACAAATTAGCCGGAGTTCGTTCCAAGGCTATTAAGTCCGGCTCCTCAAGTTCTATTTGAGTTCAACAATACAACTCTAAACAAGTGAATGAAATGATAACTACCCTGAAATTACAGAAAACAATCAGTCAGATTACTTTACGGCTTAAGAGAAAACAAGCCATTATCGTTTTTCAAAAACTCAAAAGCAGTTTTCCGGGAGAATCCGGAAGGAACTTGAAAGAGTTCCAGAAGGAATCCAGGAAGAAAATAATAAAGTAAGTTCAGAAGGAATTCCGTAGGAAATCCCGAAGGGCATATCGGAAAGAATTATTGAAAGAATCTCTGAATGAATCCAGAGAGGAATCTGTAGAGGAAACCTGGGAGAAATTAATCCCGGAAGAAATCCCAAGAGAGAACAATTCCTGAAGGAATCCCGGGATAAATACTTAAAGGTATCTCGGGAGAAAATCTAGGGAAAATCCTGGAGGAATCCCTGATGTAGTCTCTAGAATAATCCGTGAAGGAATCCGAGAAGAAATCCCGAAAGCAGTGCTTGAACCTTTGTGAATGTGAATAATACGACCAGTTTTCAGCGCCAGAAACCACAACGAAGGAACACGGAAAGAGAGCGAAGAAAAACCGAACCAAATGCGAACGCTGTTCCTCACCGGTCAGTTGGCTTGTGAAGCAAACTGACTGATGATCATTCATGCTCACCTGCTGCGGTTGAGTGTGAAGATGCGGAAATGATTCAGTGGATTTATTTGTTGCTCAATACTTGTAAAAACAACCTTTGTTTTGGTATAAGAATGTTGTACGTGACTAACATAATCGATTTAATTTGAGTTTATGTCATTTGCACGGTAATAACAGGATAAAAACCAAGTGTATTCATTGCCGTATACGCTGGCAAAGAGAAAGATCCAGTGACCCACTGGCGCTGTCCATAAACTACGTAGACAAATTTTTGGCCATCTCAGACCCCCCCCTCCCCCTCTTTAGACTTTAGATCATACGAAATTTTCGAAATTTGTATGGAGCGTAGACTTTGGCCGAACCACCCCCCCGTCCCCCCTACGAGTCTATGTAGTTTATGGACAGCCCCACTAATGCTGAACCATCATCATTTCTTAATCTCAGTGAAAAAAATTATAGCTCATACTCTCACTTGCTTCTGAAGCTCTGGGTTGAAAAACGCCGGTCAAAGAGAATCAAATATTGTTTCGCTTCGGGAAAAACGCTTCATTTTTCAAGCACTGCCCGAGAGGAACCATTGATGTTAGTAATCCTGAAAAGATTCTCTTATTCAAGATTTTTAACTTATGCTAATTCTTCACATTTCCATAAGAGAGAAAAAATGCTGCAGAAATCACGGAAGAATTATCTGAAGGAATCCCGTGAGCAATCGGTGAAGAAATTTTGGTAGGGATTGCTAACGAAGTTCCAGAAAGGTTTCTTGAAGGTATCTTTGACGGAATCTTGGTGAATTCGTTAAAGGAATTTTAGCCGAAATCCCCAAAAAAAATTAATGAATGAACCCCGCAAAGAATCCCGGGGGAAATCGTCGAAGGCATCCCGAAAGGAATGCCAAATAAATCCATGAAAGAATCTCTGAAAAAAAAACCAGAGAGCAATCTATGAAAAAAAAACTCACGAGATTTTTTAAAAAGGTCCGGGAGGATGTAGTATGTGAGATTCATGAAGAAATGCTGGAAAAATCTCTGAAGGTATCCTTGGAAACATTCAGGAAGAAATCGTAAATGAATCTTGGGAGGAATACTTGAAAATTGATGGAAGGAGTCCCGGGAAAATCCTTGAAACATTTTGTTTTACTGAATCTTGGGAGGAATCTCTCAAACCCGTTCAAAATAAATAACGAAACCCCGAGAGGTATCAATGAAGGAATTCTGGAAAAAAAAATTACGAAGGTAGCCCTGAAGAAAGCTATGAAAGACTCCCAGAAGAGGACCCAGAAGGAATCCTGGAGAAATCGCTGATGGAATCTTGGGAATACATAATCCGAGACAGAGCCGGGACTAAGTTCTGAGGAAAACCTCTAAAGGATCCAATGAAGGAGTCCCGGGGGAAATGAATGAAGGAAACTCAGAAAAAAAACAGAGGAAATCCCTAATCGAATCCTGGGAAGAATTATTGCAGGAATCCTAGAAAAAAATCTATGCAGGAACCATTAAAAAGAAATTAATGGAGAAATCCCGGGGCGAATTCATGAAAAAATCCGGGAAGGAATTCCTGAAGAAACCTCATGATGAGAAATCCAGGATGAATCCAGCCCAAGGTGCACATGTGTCATAAAAGAATCACGGCAACGCAGGTTTTGGGGTGCACACGAGTAGAAAAAAGTTGTAAACTTAAGTTACAACATTTTTTTAGAAGAAAAATCAGTAGCACATGTTTCTTTTTATTTTATTTTATTGTTTTTTTAATGTTATTTTTTTACTTTTAGCCCTCTACAAAAAGTTATGTTTAGAATTTAACTTTGTTTCTAAAACATATCCGAAAACATGAAAACGAGTTTACTATACTAAAACAAAATCCTGGTATATCTGTGAGTTTATAACCTTGATACTTTGGATGTTCTCTGCCAAAAAATATTAATCAATACATACACTCAGCCAAATAAACTTAAGATATTTATAACTTATTTTGATGAACTTAAGGGCGATTTCTTCACCCTGGCTAACGCTTAGTTAAACCAGGTTTAACTATATGGGTAAGCCTGGCTTACCGGTTAAGCCGAGGTGCGGAAATCAGCCCTTAGTTAGTTAACTTCGCTGAGTGTATAGGGGGGGAAATGGGTGAAATCGCAGTGATTTTTCAATTTCTTATTTTCAATGAAAAAAACGCTTCATTCAATGTTTTTAAAGTCAATTCTACCAGGTTATATTACGAGAATCCATTTACCAACCTTTTTGGGACAAGATTTGCCCAAAAAGTGTATCATTTTAATGAATTTCGAAATGGTTCAAATTAAGATTACAATTTGACTAGTTCAAAGCTTGATTTCTTACCCTACATATAAACGATGGTCGCCCAACTGCTTATGTCGCAATTCTGTATGTTTTACGGTGTGTGTTCTACGGGTGCATCAATTTGACTCCCCATCGCCTAATATGACAGCCTGACAGGGGTTTGCTGATTTCATTCCGACCCAAGTCGGACAAAATCCGAAATCGGTGACACTCGCATGTAAGCGAACTCTTTTAGTAGACGAAGGCCCTTTCCGGAGATTCAGAAGCCTGTTTTATGACTTAATACCTCATCTTCACACCGTCGTCGACGCTTCGCGTGAGTGCACCAGTTTCTGATGCTTTCAAAACTGTTTCCAGTGTGCAGATAGGAGGGTAGGAGTCGATTTTGGCGATGCCAAGCGGATCCATATTGATAAACCGAATTCGGTCATCGCCAGTGTAAGATCCGCATATGTCGAGCGGGCGTCGCGTCGGCGTTTGCTACACGCCACCACATGACTTTACGGGAAACACAGACAGATGACTCTCTACGAAAACTGGATGCAGTCACCGGAATGGCTTTTGGATTCCTTTTTCGGGTGAGATGATTTCAGAGTTGAGTTTTCTGTTTTGGGAGCAAAATGTCACAAAACAAGCTTATCCGGATGACCTGCTGGATGCCATAAATTTTAAAATTAATTATTTAATGCGTTTTAAAAAGGTTTACTGTTCCGGGGTCAAGTAGGTTTCGTAGATTTCCGAAACAGATGACATATGAGATACGAAGTAAAATTCAGAGCTCTGTTTAATGTAATGTATTTCATACTAGCTGTCCCGACCAACTTTGTCTTTTTCCAAGCTATGGTGGTTTGACAACTGTTGGGCACATAACAGCACCGCACTCTAGATTGGTTTAATTTCGATTGTGTTGATTTCCTTCCCAGCTCATGAAAAATCAGTACTTTATCAATTTTCTTACTTTTCCAGTTGATTTTCGTAACTTTTTGTAGATATAAACACAGCCACCACGAATACGAGCCGAACCATGCGAGAGTCGTGCTGATTGGTTCATCCGTTCTTGAGTTTTGCTGCCTCAAAGAAACTTCAAACTCATTTTTATATATAGCGCATTAAGTTCACCACTGGACTATCGCACTAGTTTTCAAGAGTGTGAAAACGCAAATAAAAGTGCGCAATCGACTCGGTGCCTTCTGAGCACTTATTCAGCATACATTGAAGAATTAGTGCGCCGAAGACATCAATTTGATTAGATGTAATCGCGCAGTTTTATTTACGTTTTCGCACTTATGAAGACTCAGATTAATATACCACAAATATACTAATACAGTGCCGATTCGTTCGTTGGGAGCTCGTTAGATGGGCTATCTCTATGGTTGAATGTTCACTGGTTGGGGCAAAATCTAACTCAAGCTCAGTAGCATGAGACCCCTCGAGCTGGGTCTCAGGGCCGGCATGCTACTCGGTAATCGGAGGGGCTTCGCGGACAAAGTATGAACAACTAAGAATATTCACATTTTTAAAACAATTTATTAAGGTTCCTAGTGTGGCGTGTGGGTGTGGGTGAACATTTCTTGTTGAGTGTAAGCGAAATTGTGTTAAGGCCTATTTACTCACTGCTGCAGCTTCCCGTATCGCTTTGGCCCACACGGCTGCTCCTGCACTACCGTGTGGCCGGAATACGCCGCCGGGGCAGCTTGGAATCGGTGAATAGCGGGTTTGTCGGGCCGATGCTTGGCCGACGGGAACCAGCGGGCGTTGCTGGATGGTGTTGGGCGATCAGGCGTCATCCCTCGTGGACACGATCGGCCGGCCGTGGCATGGCCACCTTGGACGGCCGAGAGGGGAACTCCTCCTTGACACTTAAGGCCCATGGCCTGAGGAGATCGTCCGGGCTCGGACAATGACGGATCCTTTGCTATTAGGCTCGGAAGCCATCTTGACTTCCGAGCCGCCGTGTGTGACCGTTCTTTTGTGCTCATTTTTTATACTGGTCTTCACACACGGACGCCTGGTTAATTTCTCGCTAATCTACTGAAATTCAGGATGGCTGCGCCCATGAGCACTCATATTATGGCCTATTCCCTCTCAAGCCATAGAGACTGCCATCTAAGCACCCTTTTGTACCTGCTCTCAAAAACCTTTCAGCAACGTTATCTAGTTAACAGCGGTACGGTTTCTCGCTATAGGGTGGGGCCTACTGTATTATTATAATTAAAAACTTGAATTTTCTCAATGACAAACACTCATACCAACGAAAATCTAAAAATTGGAACCAACCGGTTACATGCGTGTGTCTTGAGCATTCTGATCAGTTGTCCGTTTTCCTCAATGAACGAACACGGTTCGCTAATCGGGGCGCAGTCGTGACCCAAGCAGCGAATCCGGGCTGTATACTTCTAATACACTCATTATGCTAATACGTGTCTAGCTCCTTGGATAAAGATAAAGAAGCTACTTTTATTCCTGTTCGGGTTTGTCACTGCGACCAGTTTTTAGATCTATTGTGACATTACCCGTATCCTTAGTGTAGTGCATGTCGCATTACTCAATTGCCATTGAGGGGCAATAAAGTATCGATTTTGATACAGTTTTTGTTTTGTTTTCTTAGAAAACAAAACAAGAGTACTGATATTGGCCATGCATCGGAAACCTAGCATCACCCTTGTTTTACTGCTAAATTCTCCCCAGTAGGACCCGGGTTTTAACATTAGCAGCAATATCATTCCAATAATGGAACAAGTGTTCAGCAATAAGGATTCTAGTATGTTCCTTGCGTACTAGCACTTTCCAGTCTTCGAAGAGTTAGTACATACATGGATCCCTAACCCAATTTGATTTCCTTTGCATTGAGTTTAGCCTCAGATGGTGAGGTTTTTAACTATATGCAAAGTAAAGTTGGTAAACTCAGTTTTATTCAAAAACTGGAAGTCTCCAAAACACCAGTAGTAAGGACTAAATACTATAATTCCTTGAATTACCAGAACACATATTCCAAAATTGAAAAATAGGACGACACTAGATTTCGGTTTGGTAGATCTAACACCGCAACGCAACCCAAAAAGGCGATCTACCCACGCTACGGGCTCCGTTAAAGATCGAGCATCTTTTAAACCCCCTCAACCGTTCATCCCTCAGCACGGGTCGCCTGACACCTTGGATTGGGGTTACCTGTTTGGTGGACTTTTACCCCCGGAACAGGTGGTCCGTAGTGCTATTCTAAGCCGGCAGCTACACGGACAAATAGAAGAAGCTACTTGGTTCATAATTTAATTCCTATTAAGACTGAATCAATAATTATTAGCCGATTTGCTGCTGCAGCTTTCTAACGTCGGTCATGCCCAATGCTCGCCAGATCACGCTCCACCTGGTTTGCCCATCGTGGTATCTGCGCTCCACGCCTTCTTGTACCCAACCGGATCAGTAGCAAACACCAACTTTGCAGGTTTGTTGTCCGACATTCTTGTAACATACCCTGCCCACTGTCTCCTTCCAGCTTTTGCCACCTTCTGTTGGGTTCGCGCTAGAGTGCAGCAAGCTCCTTCGCATTTTCGCCGTTACAAACCGTTCTCCAGCACGCCGCCATAGATCAGTACTTAGTACTTGTCGCTCAACCACTCCACGTGCTTGCAAGCCCTTCTCGAGCATGGTCAAAGTCTCATGTCTACAGAAGGATCACAAGTATTGTTAGCATCTTGTATATGGTACATTTGTTGCGGAGGTGACACTTTTAAGACCGCGGCTTCTTCTGGAGCCTGTAGTAGGCACGAGTTCCTCTGATGATGCGCCTTCGTACTTCACGGCTCAGGTTGTTGTCAGCCGTTAGCAAGGAACCACCCCGTAATTATTCAAGTCTATCGCCAAATTTTTACATGTCTCTCTCAGTTGCACCTATCAGTATCCACTTTGTTTTAGCTATACATTCTCTCCGCCATTCAGATGCTCGTCAAAGTGCTGTATTCACCTTTCGATCACCTCACGGTTGTCCGTCAGGAGGTTCCCGTCCTTATCCCTGCACATTTCGACTTGCGACACGAAGCTTTTGCGGGTTACGATGAGCTTTTGGTAAAACTTACGTAGATATAGCTTGAGAACGACACAGCAGTTCCATTTCCTCGCACTCCGCTTCTTTCAGTCAGCGGTTTTTCTCTCTAAAGAGACAGGCATGTTGGTTCCTCTTCTGTCTGCATCACTCCACATTCTGTCGGGTTCCATGCTGCAGCATTACCGTCCACGTTGCGTTCTTCTCCTTCAAAACCGCACTAACTCCTCGTCATACCAATCGTTCCGTCGGCTCTGTTCTGCATATCTGGGTGTGCTCTCGGCTGCATCGTTCATGTCTGCTTTGACTGTTCACCAGCAGTCCTCTGGAGTCTGGACGGCTCACATTGAGCATATCCTGCAACATAACATGAACTCGAATCAAGTACGAGACACTGAAGACGACCTTACAGTTGAGGTCGAAATACGTACACTACCCGTCATAAGTACGGACCCACAAAAAGTATTGCAACAATATTGCATCACCCTGACTCACCTTGATATCTCCAAAACCTGAGGACTTACACAGAGATGCTGCCTTCAGCAAAGTTATTCAGGAGCCCAAAAGCAACAAATTTTTTGGTGGTGGCATTTTTGTAGGAGTTCTGGTTTTAGAGATATCGAGGTGAGTCAGGGTGATGTAATATTGTTGCAATACTTTTTGTGAGTCCGTATGACGGGTAGTGTATGTATCTGCCATAGTATACAAATTCTTAGTGAAATTAAAAGGAACAGTACTTAACCCGATTTTCTTTTACTAAATTTTTATGTTTATCTCCTGTCAACATTCTCTAGTTTTGATGTGTTTTTGTTTTCATTGAATTAAAACAAAAAGTGTGTTAGTAGGCAATCAATGGTGCATATGAGCCATTTTACGAAGTGACAACAATGTTGATGATGATATTGATTTTCACGGGTTAGGACGCTACCTCCTGTCAAAATTTCATTCATAAAAATTGCTCGTGAAATGGACTATAGTGGTAATCACGTTCAAATGTGTGCGTGTCTCTTTTGTAGATGTAAATAGTTGTGAAACTTGGGGGAAAATATGTGCACTCTTACCGTGGTTGTTAATTTTGTCATTATTTAGCCGTTTTACCCAAATCAATTGGGTAATATTTGCATATGCAATCTGAATAGTCTTTTCATTGGCGTGCATTTTTGTGTATGGAAAAATTCACGCTAGTGTTCGTGTGTTGAAATGTCACTTATCTCTATAGGGCACTGCATTGTTTTTATTTTGTGATACAGTAGACGTTCGATAAGTGCAACATGTTTACGTTTCAGTTACCGAATGAAATTCGCTAACTGCAACGACTGACAGCCGTCAAACAGTTGTCAATTGCTGTTGGACGCAGCCAGAATGCACTCAAAAACATCGCAATGCAGCTGTAGTGCATCTCAAAAACATCGCAACTCTGTTGACGTTTCGTTTTTGACAGATAGCGGTGCGATAACTGCAAAATTGTTACACTTAGCGGACTTGCAGTTAAAAAGCGTTGCAGTTAAACCGTTTGCACCGAGCGATCGTCTACTGTAATTGAATTTTATTGGCTTTTCTTGGTGAACTTAATACTACTCAAAGAAGGAGAGAGTAACGAAAGTCATGAAAGAAACGGTGGATAGAAATTTCTGTGAGAGTGAAAGAGAAGGAGAGAATTTCACCCTTACAGAAATGGTGTAAACAACAAGGCCAAGAAACGTCAAAATCCCATACAATATCATAACAGTGTTGTTGTTTCTAAGTGAGACTAGCATTGCCGACTACCAGGGTCACATAGCCAACACCAACACTTTTCTTTTGCTTTGTCAACCGAAGATGCAACTAGATAAGATTCTCACGATACCGCGTCAAAGCTCAGGACCTTGTAAACCACTCATCGTTCTGCTTGCTGCCGAAGGAAAGGAAATTGGTGTTCAGAACAGATGAATGCTATATGTACCAAGAAGTGCTTTTAAAGACATCAGTTTAACAGCAAAATCTGCTATTTAAGCATATTAAATTGATTTCATATTAATAAAAATCACAGTGAAACATCGTTCCTTCGAGAGACCCTTCAGAAGTCTTTTCTGGTATTTCTCCGGCAGTTCATTCTTGATTTTTTTCCAGAGTTCCTTTTAAGTCTTCTCAAAGGATTCTTCCTGGGATTCCTCCTTTTTTACATTCTCCCTTATGGGAGTCTTCCAGAAGTTCCGCCTAAATGCCTCCTTCTAAAGATTCCTCCTTCATGAGTATTAACTCAACCAGAAGTTCCTTCTGAAATTCCTACCGAAGTTCCTCCTAAGGTTCCTCCAGCGGCTGTGCATGGGTTCTTCCAGGAGTTGTTTCTGGGGCTCCTCCAGGGTTACCTTCTGATATTTTACCAGAAGTTTTTTCGGGCAACCCTCCAAGAGTTTGAATTGAAATTCTTCCGGGATTACTCAAGAAGTTCTTTCTAAGATTTATCCAGAACTTCCTTTCGGGGTTCCTTCATTCCAAGGTTTTCTCAAGAACTCCTTCCATGATCATTCCAGGAGTTCCACCCAAAACCTCTTCAAAAGTATCTTCTGGGATTTCTCTATGAATTTATTTTAAGATTCGTCTAAGAGTTCCCCAAGTGATTTCTACAAATGTTTCTACTGAGATGAATCCAGTAGTTTCTTCTGAGATTCCTCCCGGAGTTCCTTCTAGGATTCTTCCAGATCTTTCTCTTGAGTTTAATGAGGAACTCGTTCTGGGATTCGTTCAGGATTTTCTGCTAGGATTCTTTCAGGAATTGCTCCAAAGATTCTTCAAGGAACTCCTTTGAAAATTTTGTTTTAAGATTCCCTCAGAATTTGCTTTATTTTTCTTCCGGGTTCTTCTCAAAAATATATCCAGCATTGTTGCTCCAGGAACTCCTTACGGGATTTCTTTAGAGACTTTCCAGGATGTCTCTAGGAATTTCTTTCGAGATTCCTCTAGGAGGTCCATATGAAGGGTTTTAGGGGCGTTTTGGGAGCTTCTTTCTTCACATACTTTCACTGCCAAGTGCAGCATAGTTGTCCCATGTTCTATGGGAAACCCTATTAACATGGGACAACTATGCTGCACACGGCAGTTCAGGTGGGCTTCGGAGGGTTTCAGAGGTATGGATTTCAAGGTATTTCAGCGGGCTTCATAGGGTTTAAGTCGAGCTTTAGAGAGTTTCTGTGAGTTTCAGAGGTTTTTCAAGGCGTTTCAGGTTTGCAAGGGATTTCTGGTGGCTATACGGGACGACAAAACCTCCAGGTGAGGTTCATGAGTTTTTAAGAAGCGTATCAGGAGATACGCTTCAGAGGTGTTTCAGAGGCTTTTCAGAGGGTTTGAAACGAACTCCCGGGGGCTTTCTGGGGTACCATAGGCTTCCAGGCGTGTCAGGAAATTTCAATGGAGTTCCTGAAGGTTGACAGAGTTTTCATGCGTGCTTCAGGGTGTTCCATGGACGTTTCAGAAGCGTTTAAAGGCGTTTAATTGGCGTTCCAGGAGGTTTCCGAAGGGCTTGGAGATGTTCCATGCTGATTACGCTTGTAGATTAGATCACATTTACTTAAGCTCAAGGGAGGTTTTAGAGACCTCTAAAAGGTTAATGAACTCATTACTTGATAAAGGCTGAGTCTTTGTGAGTTTGGGCTTCAATCGCAAAGCAAAGCAGAGTAGGTTGATTTGATGAGCTATATTCAGAGGAGTTGAGACATTGAACCACGCACTGAACTCATCTAGAATTGCATACAATAGCATTCAAAAGTGTAGAATAGAATAGACTAAACTTGAATTAGAATAGACTTTATTAGAACTAAAATAGATTAGAACAGACTGGGATAGACTACAAGAGACTAAAATAGACTAGAATATACTAGAATAGACAAGATTGTATTAGAATAGACTGAGTGTAGAATTAGCTTAAATAAAAACAAAAAAAAAACTAGAATAGACTAGAATATACATACTAGAACTGATTAGAATAGACTAGAATAGACTAGAACAGACTAGAACAGGCTAGAATATACTAGGATAGACTAGAATATACTAGAATAGACTAGAATAGACTAGAATAGACTAGAATAGACTAGAATAGACTAGAATAGACTAGAATAGACTAGAATAGACTAGAATAGACTAGAATAGACTAGAATAGACTAGAATAGACTAGAATAGACTAGAATAGACTAGAATAGACTAGAATAGAGTAGAATAGACGAGAACAGAGTAGATTAAACTAGAATAGCAAGTCGTACACGCTGGCTATAGTGCAAACGCGCACCAAATTGGAGTTGAGGAGCTAAATGCGCTGTAGTTACGTGCATATCAAGAATGTATTTGATTTGTGCTTTCTTAGGTACTAGCACTTACTGAACAAACCTATCGGCCAGTAGTGCATTAATCATGTCGATAAACCAAACCAGCCATTCAACCCAAGTCTTAGTCATACTTTCTTCTGCCACACACACCCCGGCAACAATGTTTTGATTCTTCCAGTTTATTTATTTTTTGTCGACCGTCGCGTTCCGGGAATCTTGCTTACTCCCGGTTCGTTGATCGCAACACAGTAGTGGTGGCGCCATCGTGTCCCGATTCCCAGTTTCAGTTCTATTGAGAGGCAAGACTCCCTCCGTCTACAGCGTCGTGTGATCATTCATCCGTTGTCGATTTAAATCATTACATTCAATTTTCCATGCGCTCTGGGTCCGACCAAACCTCAGCTCTGCTTCAGAGGCTGATCGTTCTTTACTAGATCGCAACTTACTTCATGCTTCTGCTCTCTTTCTCCATTCTGTTTTCACCCGTCGTTCGCAGTTCTTGTTCAGCGCGCACTCGCCACTACTCCGGTCCACCCACAGCCTGCTTTGCTGCGTTCGATCGATCTCTCCAGTCCAGGGCAATACCGCTGCACTCGCGTGTAGGAAATCGTCGTTCGATCGCTCGCTCAACAGGTCTTCCACCGGGCTTAACGCGGACGGACGGACGGATGGACGGTCGGTTACCGCGCGGACCACGCGGGGCGATCATCTGGAGGCGTTTGAGCCCCGCATGTTTATTTATTTATTTGATTCCATGCCTTCTCCAGCAA
This sequence comes from Aedes albopictus, assembly GCF_035046485.1. Classification (NCBI taxonomy): domain Eukaryota; kingdom Metazoa; phylum Arthropoda; class Insecta; order Diptera; family Culicidae; genus Aedes; species Aedes albopictus. The sequence continues at coordinate 47,704,511 of NC_085136.1, forward strand.
GCAGTCAGCAGTGCCGTGCCGCTCCAGTGCAGACGTGAAGAGGCGGTAACTCACGAGATCCGCCACAGCACAGCACGCTCTCGTTGGGTGATCCAACGGCAGCAGAGTAGGCTGCGCCGTGCTTTTTCCGGTCACACTTTCCTGAGCAGTGGCTTAGTTTGATTTTAGTCGCGATCCGGTCAAGAACGCTTTTTCCCCACTCGAAATCTAACGCGCGCGCGTGACTCCATCGTAGGGAAAGAATCCACAGTAGAATACAGTTGTTGATGTTGGCAACTGCGCTGCGGTGCTGTTCTAGAACGAACTTCACCGTATTCGACGCGAGTGACTCCAAGGCAAACGCAAACAACGAACCCCCGCATCCTGTGTGTGTTTTAGAAAAGTCTACGGGTCTGGGCGTCCCCCTAACTCCCAGAACACAGTAGTAGGCCGAGTTCGTGTGAAAAAGAAAGGAATTTCTTTCAGTCTGCGCCTTCTACGATTCGTCTTCCGTGGTTGTTGTACAGAGGAGCTCTCTGCCTGCGCTGGTAAATCTCATATTCATTCTGAGTTGGTGTCGGTTGTGTCTGCGGTCGATCGTCGGTCGGTGGTATAATCGTCGTCGTCGTCGAGTTTTTTTTCCTCGGAGAAGATGCAACTGAAGAATACAGTGCAGAAGCTAGAGTGAGAATATCTTGTGTGCCAAGGTGCAGGGAGGAAGTGTCCGCGAAACTCTCGGCCCTCGACCGTCGTTGATTGTTTGCATACAGATAGTGCCTTCGAGAGTGTGTAGAGTGTGCTGCTGCGGCAGTTTGGAGAAAGAGCGCAAAATATTGCACGGTCCCAGGGCGAAAAGATAACAACACAACAGTGCACGATTTATGGCCTTCTCTGCTTTGACGCTGTCGGTACCTACGGCCAGTCCCAGTTGAGTTGTGTGTCAGCGGGTTCAACTGAAGAATTTTAATTCAAGTTGTGTTGACTGTGTGGATAAGTTCTTTGTTTGGAACAAAACTCTGTTAGCGCACCGCCGTAGAAGGAGTGAACAAACGGAATAATTTGGAATTACAACCACCCACTTGCTGCGGAACATTAGCTGAAAACATCCAGAAAGGTGAGGAGATCCGAGCTGAGATCATAGCTTCGTACCCTAACATAGGAATTGCCAAAACCACGGCTGCGGTAGATCGTGTGAACAATCTAACAACTTGTGTTTTTTTTTTGAACTGCAAACGTCTCGAAATTTAGGTGTGATTTTATCTCAGTGTCCAAATCTAGTCATTAGCATCCATTATTTTCAGCATCTTACGGCGAAGTAGGCGTTGCTCGGTAATAGTGGTTCAAGTCATTCCAAAACGCGGATGAATAGTCGTTTTTGTCAGGAAGTCAACGCTTTACTGGGTACTTGTTTACTTACTTAGTATTATTTCTTTTCCCTATTGGCTTTGCCAACAAAAAAAATCTCTGGGAACCTAAGAAGTCCTTATACTTTCTCTCTAAAGCCCAGTTTCCAGTTCTAAAGGAAGCGCTCAAGAAATTTATTTACCGATTCCTGACAGAAACTTTCTGCAGAGACTGTCATTTGAACTTCATCTCTTCTTCAACTACGTAATGCGATCGAAGGAAAACGGTTTCTTGAGCGATTCAGACATGCTTCAAGATAAGCCGGAAAATCCCTTCCGAACTGCAAACAGTCCTTAAAGAAGTTTTGTTGAAACTTCTGTATATATTTCTGCCGGAATGTGGTACATTTGAGATATTTATTATCATAAAACTAAAACGAGAGAACTTTAGATTTTATGAAAGTTCTTGGAAAACATAATAACTAAATAATAAACTTCTAAATTTTGCATGTGAAACTAGTTCTTCACTCAATTAAAAAAAAAATACAACCGACACTCCATGTCTATTGAAGGGATAATCAAAATAAGGTGAGATCAAATTAAAGAATCAAAATAAAATGCACACTAGATTGAAAAAGCCTTCGTAACTAGGAAAACTCGTCAATAATCAGGCGTCACTTCGCATTCCCATAATATTTTACAAGAAACAAAGTCTAGTAACCATCGAGAAGGAAGATATCGAGATATCAACATGTGAGTGTGAGAGAGAAAAAATGTATGCAGATTAAAGAGACCTATCAAACCATCAAAATAGGGAGTGATATCGAGATGTAGAACATCGTGACATGGAGAGTCGACTGTATTTGGCTATAATTCCTTAAGATATTTCTGACAATTGCATAATTAAGTCTTTGGTAGAATTTCCATCAGAAATCAGGGGGGTGATTCCGGGTGGAGTTTTGCATGGGATACTGAAATGAAATATAGAAGAAAATTTTCAGGGAACTGCTGGAAGAATTTCTGAAGAATACTCTTGTGGAATACCTAGATATACGGTTTGAATTTCTGGAAATAATTATCGCACATCTCTTAAAAAGGATAAAAGACACACTTATCGGAATTCAATGATGTAATTGTAAAATAATGATCACTTAATTTTTTAGAGAATTCAATAATGATTGAAGACTTTTGTTTCGGTCCATCGAAATATGTCAACGTTAAGGACAATGAGCAGGAAATAACGTAGTAGTCAGAAAGCATTAAAAAAAGAGAATTGGCTAAGACGTGGTGACCCAGGTAACCCATAAGCATTTGAATAAGCCGTATTTCTGTTTTATATCTGCATTCGGCCTGCTTACTGCCGTATCATAGCAGTTCGACTGCTAAACTGCCCTATATTAACAATTCGAATGCTACTTGAAATCTGACAGCAGTTTCGTAGCATTTCAAATGCACGGTATATTTTGGTCAACAGGCACTGCTAAGAGATGGGTGATGCTAAAACCACAACACATTTCCACTTTCTAATTTACGTGCCACGGCTGTAGAAGTCATCATTATTCGCATGTCCACTCGATCATAGTTAACAACGAATAAAATCAATAGGAAAACATGCATTGACACATGAATTCCATGGTTGGTTTTCTATAATCGACACCTGCTGAGCTCATAGCATAACGAAGCAACTGTCGGTGTAATACTCATGCCTTAAATAGATCACAAATCCAACGCGCTTTATCTGATCATCTACAGCTTACCCTGTAGCGCGGTTCAGCACCATCGCCATCCCGAGGATCGAGGAATCGAATCCCAATTTGACCGAAAGCAGCAAAAAAACAGTAGTTCAGCACGTGCCCCAAGCATCAAAAGTTCCTCAGCACGAAAGTGAGAAAAAATAATAGAAAGGGATGCCGGAAAATGGGCAGGGGAAATATTTTGTTTTTATTTTTAACAATCTGGGGGATAGGAGGGATAAGCATTTAATCAGCCGTATATCGGGCCAAAATCTGCATTTAATTAGCACTAATGGCGCATATACGGCAGATTAGCATTTAATGACCTGTTGTAAACGCGTATATAGTGCTGAATTAATGCCATTTTAACTGCTTATTGGTTCTTGCAAAAGTTGTTCCATTGATTTCTATAGATATTCTTTCGACGATTTTTTTTAGAAAAATCTAAAAAAGTCTACATGGCTTTCTCCCGGTATATATGCTGGTACATTGCTGCGCTAACCGGAGCAATGGTGCAGTGGACCTTGTGTTTCTCCGGGACAATCAGCTGCCCTTCTTTAGTCTCACTTGAGGCTAAATAAGGGCGGGATTATGAAGATGTTGTTAATTAGTTTAAATTTTCACCTATATGGTTTCGCATTATGCGATTTACACAGTGTATTCTGTGTATCCTCGCCATTGGCGTTTTCCAATCGATACCGATTTGGTTTTATTGTTGCTGTTCTTTGTTGTGCTGTTGTTGCGAAGAGTTTAATCTTACCTAGTTTGGGTAGTGGCTACGGTTAAGATAGCTCAGATCAATCTTCAGCATAAAAGAACAGCAACGATCAATCTTTGTAGACCTATGCAAAATGGTACAGCCCAAGTGGCCTTGGTACAAGAACCTTACTTTCGTAAGGGAAATTTCTATCTAGGAAACCTTGTGAACCCGGTGTTTGCCACTTTCAGTAAACATGAAATGGCAAACTCGCGTGTCATGCCTCGAGCCTGTGTGCTTGTCAACAACGCAATAGTTGCTACACTCATCTCTGAACTAACTACCAGAGATGTATGTGCTATCACAATTGATGTATCTGTTGGAAACCTCAACAGGAAATACGTCTATTGTTCTGTGTATTTACCGCATGATGAACCATCCCCTACGGGTGCTTTCAAACAAGTCATCGCATACTGCACTTCAAAAGGCCTTCCGCTAATTGTTGGCAGTGATGCTAATGCTCACCATATCATCTGGGGCAGCTCAGACATTAACTTGAGAGGCTCCAGTTTGATGGAGTACTTAAGTAGTACAGATCTTGCATTACTTAACATAGGCAACCGCCCAACCTTCATGGTATCTGCTAGAGAGGGAGTGTTAGATATAACGCTTTGCTCTAGCAGCATTAGTCACGAGCTGACCAATTGGCATGTGTCAGATGAAGAATCTTTATCTGACCATCGCTACATCTTTTTTGAACATTTAAATGTTACTTCGCAAACATTGCGTTTCAGGAATCCTCGGTCAACAAACTGGGATCTTTATACTGATTTGGTTGCAGCCAAATTTCATGGATATTCACCATCCATTGACACTCCAAGTGATTTAGATGATGCCGTTGATACTACAACGACCTTCATCATGGAAGCTTTTGAAGAAGCATGCCCTCTACGGTCTGTGAAGATCACAAGAGGAACCCCTTGGTGGAACTCTGATCTGGCGAAACTCAGGAAACAATGTAGAAAGAGTTGGAACAGACGACGTTCGGCTGGTTCGGAGGCTTTCAGGTCGGCTCGCATGGCCTACAGGAAAGCTCTCCGGTCTGCTGAACGATCCGGCTGGAAAAACCTTTGTACAAATGTTTCCAGCTTGAGTGAAGTCAGTCGGTTAAACAAAATCCTTGCAAAATCTAAGGATTTCCGGGTGAACGAACTTCGTTTGCTAAATGGTTATCTGACTTCCTCTGATGAGGAAGTTCTGGAATGCTTATTCAGCACACACTTCCCTGGATGTGTAGATATTACATCTTCGGATGATCCTGATGTCTTTTCTTGTAGTTATGATTCTTTAGCTTCGCCTCGTTGTATTGTAACTATAGAATCGATTGAGTGGGCTCTTAATAGCTTTGCTCCTTTCAAATCTCCTGGGGCAGATGGGATTTATCCTATTTTGCTTCAGAAGGGATTTGATTATTTCAAACATGTTTTGAAAAAACTACTTGTTTGCAGTTTTGCTACAGGGTATATTCCCAAATCCTGGAGGGATATTACTGTAAAGTTTATTCCGAAAGTGGGTCGTGCGTCGTATGAAGAAGCAAAGAGTTTCAGACCTATCAGTTTGACCTCTTTTCTTCTGAAATGCTTAGAACGCATTGTGGATCATCACATCCGTGATGTTCATCTGGCCAACGTGCCTCTTCATGTGAACCAACATGCCTACCAATCTGGTAAGTCCACTGTGACGCTTTTACACAAGGTTGTTTACGATATCGAGAAAGCATTCGCTCAAAAGCAATCTTGTTTGGGTGTTTTCTTAGATATCAAGGGTGCCTTCGACAACGTGCCTTTCGATGCCATATTGGAAGCCGCATGGAGTCATGGTATATCTCCAATGATTTCCAATTGGATTCACCAAATGCTCAAAAACCGATATCTCTTCTCGACATTGCGTCTAGCAGGGATTAGGAAGTTGAGTGTTTGTGGATGCCCCCAAGGGGGAGTCTTATCACCGCTTTTGTGGAATCTCGTAGCAGATACGCTATTGAGGCAACTCAATAATAGCGGTTTTCCTACTTATGGTTTTGCCGACGACTACCTAACATTCCCAAGTAACAATATTAATTTTATCAAAGTTTTTTAGCGATTCAAAAATCCTAAACATAAAACCATTGATGCCGACTTGAAAATGCTCTCGAGTTCTTGTATGCCTCAATAAGCCCACGTTCTGGCTAGTTGGCCCAGTCTTATTAGGGTCTACAGGACTTCGTATGCAAACCGGCTTAGGATTTCGGGTTGTATCATAGTTTTATCAATCTTCTAAATAAAACCATCTTCTGACTTGTCAAATAATTGTTTTGATTATTTTTCACTCTCAATGTTCGATCGTCAGAATAAATTATGCTTGGTTGTTTATCCAGCCATCAATTGGAAAGATGCAGATATGGAATTCAGATTTGTTTTCCTATTTAATACGTGTCAGGAGACATGCTACGGAAAATTTGTGGTGAATGTGACTGTGATAATGACAAAAACTAAGTGCGCCACACAAACTGTGCATAATTTGGAAGTTATATGCATTTAATTTACTCGGTGGAATTGGGTGCAAAAAAGGTTTTTTCAACACAGCGGAGTTTAAAAGACATTATGTAATTTTTCTGACAATATAAAATGACGGAAACGTGTTGTATGGTTTAATTTGATCTTAAGCTGTACGTAAAATCATAAAATTGAGTAACAATTTTCCTGTATTTACATAAATTATCCCGGCTAGGCGACATATTTTTCTGATAAAACTCTGTGTTCCTGATGATTCCTCTAATAGGGCTAACCCTCCTGAGGTAGTCATAACTGAGCTCATGATAGAACTAGCGGTTTTATCACAGCATTTTTTTGGTTTATGTTACGGCCACGAAATCTTTTGTTGGTTTTATGCATTGCCTCACAGTTTTGTGTATTTGTTTACAAAAAAACTCTCCGACAACAACCGCAAATGCAAGTTTTATTGAAATGGTATATAATAAGTGACAAAACCAATTCATGTCTACTTGCAAGTCTTTAACTGAAGATGTTTATAGCAGAAGTTATATGATAGTTTTATGGAACGCAAAAGGTTCAAAGTAAAAAACTACCACATAAAACTAGTTTAGAACAACTAGCTTTTTGACATGATCGTATAAAACCAGGATAAAACATGAATAAACCTTCAAGGCATGCTGATTGTTACTTGGGATTGTTAGTCGGTATGTGCATCAGCACCCTTTTCGACCTGATGCAAAACGCCCTTCAGGTAGTTGAGGGTTGGTGTCGCCAATATGGCCTTTCGGTTAATCCGAGTAAAACATCTATTGTTCTTTTCACGGAAAGGCGAAACCGTAATGGCGTTCGACCTTTGCGTCTCTTTGATTCTGAAATCGATGTGACTGAACAGGTAAAGTACGTTGGAGTCATTCTTGATTCCAAGCTTTCCTGGACACCTCACATTGAGTTCAGAATCAAGAAAGCTTGTATGGCCTTCGGGCAATGCCGGCGTACTTTTGGTACAACTTGGGGTCTAAAACCCAAGTATATCAAATGGATCTTCACAACTGTGGTTCGGCCAATATTGGCTTATGGATGTCTTGTATGGTGGCAAAAGGGTGAGGTGAGAACGGTCCAATCAAAATTAGGCCATCTCCAAAGGATGTGCTTAATGGCGATGTCTGGAGCGTTCTCTTCAACTCCTACGGCAGCGCTCGAAGTTCTCTTTGACGTTGCCCCACTACACATTCATCTCAAACAAGAAGCCCTTTCTTGCACTTACCGGTTACGGGTACTCGGTCTACTAGAGGAAACTCCTGTGAATCGCACATCAACACACACCTCGTTGTTTCCACTTTTAGTGAATTGGGACAAAATTGTCCTTGCTCCAAGCGATCTTACAATTGCTTGTAATTTTCCATATAGGACATTTTCCACGAAATTCCCTTCCCGGGAAGAGTGGACATCTGGTTATCTGGAAAGAAGTATTTCAGACGGCATCGTATGTTACACTGATGGCTCCCTTCTCGAAGGTCGAGCAGGTGCTGGTGTTTATTCTCGTGAGCTAAGGCTGTATCAGTCTTATTCACTTGGTAGACACTGTACCGTTTTTCAGGCCGAAATCTTTGCTCTTATGTGCGGAGTGCAATCAGCACTTCAGCAGCACGTAATGGGCAAAGTAATATACTTCTGTTCAGATAGCCAGGCTGCTATTAAAGCACTTGCTTCGGCCAACTCCAGGTCGAAGATAGTTATCACTTGTCGAACTCAAATCGAGGAGCTGAATTCAGCAAACGCTGTTCACCTTCTATGGGTACCTGGTCATTCTTCCATCGCTGGAAATGAATTGGCTGATGAGTTAGCTCGCACTGGAGCATCACATGACTTCATTGGCCCTGAGCCAGCTATTCCGGTATCCAAGTGTTGGGTAAAGCTTCAGATTGACACCTGGGCTGCCACTCAGCACAAACAATACTGGAATAGTTTGGAGTCATGTCGTCAAACCAAATTGTATAGTGCTGAGCCATCTCTACGGGTGGCGAAGTATCTAACTAATCTGTCTAAGCAGAATTGCAGCATGCTGGTCAAAGCATTGACTGGCCACTGCCGACTCAGCTATCACATGGCGAATATTCAGCAAGCTGATTCATTTGCCTGTGATAGCTGTGAATCCGATTATGGAACTTCGTATCATTTGATATGTAACTGTCCAATTTTCGCGCAACTGCGTTTCCGAGTATTCGGTAAACACTTATTAAGTGAAACTGACTTCAGAAACCTGAATCTTCAGGATATTCTGTTGTTCTTAACCCGCTGTGGTAAAGAGCTATAGGCTCTCTTTCGCTTTATGCGTTATTACAGTGCCCTTTTCAGGGCGCTGTTTGAACCCATTGTGGTACGCTTGTGCGTTAGTACCCTCTTCCAGGGTATTTTTCCTATTTCCCTACCTGTCCCTATCCCCATCCAAATCCTTTTTCCTTCCTTTTCCCTCAGGTAGATGATGAAATAGGCTGTTATTTTGGCGATGGCACAAATGTCCCAAATGGAGGATAACGTGCCTCTGGAGCCGGCCTTCTGATACCTGATACCTGATACCCTGTAGCGCGGTTCAGCACCATCGCCACCCCGAGGATCGAGGAATCGAATCCCAATTTGACCGAAAGCAGCAAAAAAACAGTAGTTCAGCACGTGCCCCAAGCATCAAAAGTTCCTCAGCACGAAAGTGAGAAAAAATAATAGAAAGGGATGCCGGAAAATGGGCAGGGGAAATATTTTGTTTTTATTTTTAACAATCTGGGGGATAGGATCAGCCGTATATCGGGCCGAAATCTGCATTTAATTAGCACTAATGGCGCATATACGGCAGATTAGCATTTAATGACCTGTTGTAAACGCGTATATAGTGCTGAATTAATGCCATTTTAACTGCTTATTGGTTCTTGCAAAAGTTGTTCCATTGATTTCTATAGATATTCTTTCGACGATTTTTTTAGAAAAATCTAAAAAAAGTCTACATGGCTTTCTCCCGGTATATATTCAAGAATTCCTCCCGAAACGCCACTGAAAACTCCTCCATGAATTTCTTCGGCCATTCATATAACGATTCATCTAGAAGTTCTTTCTAGAACTGACTTTGCTTTCGTAAATCTCTCACGCAAGGTATTCTCTACGCATCACTCAAAAGGGGTGATGCGGTTTATAGTATGAATAGAATACTTCCACAGATCGTGGATGGAGTTGCGAAGGTTGCAAATATATAGGGCATGTGTGCCATCAGTAATCTCACACTCTCATATTCATCCTATTCGAGAATAAGCGATTACGGCACCGATTGAATTCGTTCTTTTTGTTTTCATGGGTGCTCACTTCTAACAAACAATACAAAAATAAAAAACAAAATCAACAGCGCTTCAATCCTTTCTTTTTCGTAGAATGAAAATAGGAGCCACATACTTAATAAGGGAACCGATTCCCAATATACATATTGCTATTATAGGTTTTGTAAGCATTGCCCAAGTAACATTTTAAGTTTTATTCGGCTCTATAAGAGATCTTCATGACCAATTTCATAAAATTTGCAATAAAACTGATTTATACATCAAAACCTCTTGATAACTTCTTTAAGAGCATCTTGCGGCTAAGTGGACCACTCTCAGAGAGGTTTTGCAAAACTTATTAAGAGTAGCAATAAAACTGTTTTAAAACCTAGTTGAATTTTTTTTTTCATTCTCGAAAAGAGGTTATGATGATTGTTATTGTTTTTTCTCAACATAAAATATGACAGCTCAAGATGTAGAGGAGCTTCTTCGATGGTACATAAAGTTCAGGAGGATACATTATTCGTAAGTAGAAAGCGATCATTTCAAAGTAATATTTTTGTAGTTATTGTATTGGTAGGCTTATGCGCATTCAATTTTACCGTGAATATTGGGGTTGCAGAAACATAAAAATAATGCGCTTCGAAAATAGTGAATATTATCATCTTGGAATGAAATGAACCAACTTGTGAATTTAGTAAAACTATCTCGAATCACAAGAAAACTTAGCTGAGAGAGATTATTTATGTGGGTATGTTATGGAAATAGCGGCAAACTATCAATTCGTTGCTATTCTGAACAAAATTAACTATTTTCAATTCACGTCAGCTAATTTTTCAATATGGCGACGACCATAATTAGCGAAAGTAAAACGAAAACAATTTTACTTTCATGATGACCGCAATAAACCTAGCAGTGTCGTAGTTTCTGCTTTTTCACCAACAGATGTCGTTACTAATCGAACGGATCGCCATCGGCTAAAATATAAACGACTCATAAGAAAATGATCATTCTTCATAAATAATTCGAAAAGTCCCAGTGAAGAAACAGGGGTGTAAGTAGTAATAAATAACAAAAGTTGCATAAACAAATAAAAAAATGCATAAATAAATCAAAAGTTTCCATAAATAATTGATTTTTGAGCAATTAAAAACGTCGAAAACGCAATGAATAAATCAACTGTTGCAATAAAAAAAGCCAATTTTCCCACCAAAAAACTTTCCATAAATAAATTTTCCATAAATAAATTTGATTTTTCCATAATAAATTAGAAAATTCACAATAAAAAATATCGAATAAGCAATAAATAATTCAAAAAGTGCAATCGATCAATTCTGACTATACATGTCAATGGTTGCTCCTCCGTGATTGATCTGAACTGGTACCAATTGCACTGAGATCCAACTGAATAAGGGGCTGGGACACTCCACTTATTCTCAAAGTGCAATTTTTAATAGCTCATGCATATTTGATCAATAACGGCGCCGGCCAAGTCCTTATAGTCAGCTGGGAAGGGAAAGGAATGTTAGAGTGTACTGGTTGTTGCTACTAGAGACCGAGAGCACTCTGCGTCCCCACAACCCGCACGGACTGGGGTATTTTTTAGACGGAAAGGATGGAAGATCTTGGAGTCACCGTTGGGTCGGTGATGCGATCCATGGATAGGGGATATTTATAGTGTTTGTGATAGATTGTGTGGTGAATAAGGTGAATAAGGTCAAGCGGCACAGCACGCTTTGGTTGCATAACTTATAGGCGTTATATATACACTGTGCTGTGAGTAGAAGTTGGAAGGGAGGGAAACGACTTTTTTCAATTCGTTTCTGGTTCTAGCGATGGCTATGAACATATGAATATACATGAGTTATATATGTAGAGAAGAGAGAGCGAGAGAAAGTGGATAGAAAGATACAAAGTAGGATGAAAAGGACGGGCCAGCAGGGATTAGCGGCATGCACCGTGCTGTGCGAAAAAAGCGTGTGCTTCACACAATCGCAAGTGCTCGTCTCCCGTTTTGCCGAGAGACAAGAGACGTATGAGTGAGAGCTTTCGTAATTGTGCGAGAGACAATCGCAGCACTAGCTCTAAGGCGCAGGGAGTAATGCACAGTGCTTGGGACTGTGCTTGTCTCCAAACAGAAAAAAATCAATTAATAAATTAATTGAAGAGTTTGTGTTTTCGGCAAAGTTGTTAAGCTTGTCAAGGGTTGACAAGTGATGGGTCGTTTGATTCGAAATTTTTGCAATCATGCGTAGTATCAAGCCAAGTGCAAACCACGGAGACAAGCACCGAGAGAGAGCATACGACAGAGCGTGAGAGACAGGAGAGCTCCAGCGCGCGGCAAAGTAAGCGAGCAGCACACAACCGATTGCGCGTACTCGTCTCCTTCTAGTTTGTTGTGCTGTCTCGTAGCAGAGTGTGCGGCACGCAAAGAGTTTTGAGTCGCACCCTATCCCTGCGGGCCAGGGATTGAACCCATGACCTTCTGCATACGAATCAGAAGCGGTAGCCACTAGACCACCAAGCCCGTCTTTCGTTAAAACTTAACAAAACACCTAAAAAACACAAACTTCTGTAAAGAGGGGACTACTGCGGCAGTAAGTTTAAGCCTTTGGAAAATTTTCTAATTATGTGTATCAATCAAACACTTTTTTTAAGACCTACATTGTATTAGTTGAATTTATCATCCATAGCAACTGTTGGGATGTCTATGACCCAAAATGAAATCCGTAATACGTCATTCAGAATAGTAACTCCTATACAATGAATCAATCACCTCAAAACTTCATGATACAAATTAAAAAGTTATATGAGAAATTTCATCCCTTAACACCCCACCAGTTTATGAAACTAGATTTTTTTCACAAAAAATATCGGTGTTCGAAAACCACCGTAGTTAGATCAAATATTTTACCTTAGTTTCGTTTGAAATGAGTTGTAGATCACCTTACGAGTACTCACATATTTTTACTAATAATATTTCTGACCTCACAAATGAATGTTTCAATGGTAGCGAAATTGAGAAAAAGCAATGCCGTTCTATTTTTGATGTCTAGTGTCCAGTTAAAAACGTATTTTCATGAGTGGTAATCCTTATAGTATGCCTTTATTTCTAACACACATTTGAAGCGAATTTTGAATAAGTAAATCAATTTCTATACGGTTTGGCGATTTTTCAAAGAAGTGTGTGAAGATGAATCCCTTAACACCCCATGAGTTCTTAACACCCCATTTTACGGTATATCAAGAGCTATCCGTTAGTGAGCTTGTTGGTTCTAAGTTTATCCGCTAGGTGGCGCTAGTGAGTCCTAAAAATTCTGTACTTCTGTGTCTCGAGAATCAGAATACATAGAAGAATTTCGTCTTCGGCAAAGTTGATCAGGACATCAAGAGCTAGCCGTAAGTGAATTAGTTAGTTCTAGAGTTATCCGCTAGGTTGTGCTAGTGAGTCCTAAAAATTCTAAACTACTGTATCTCAAAAATCAAACTACATGGAAGAATTTCGTCATTGGCAAAGTTGATCAGGACATCAGAAGCTATCCAATAGTGAACTAGTTGGTCGTAGATTTATCCGCTTGGTGGCGCTAGTGAGTCCTAAAATATCTTAGCTGTTGTATCTTGAGAATCAGACTATATAGAAAAAAATCATCTTCGGCAAAGTTGATCAGGACATTGTAGTAATTAAGTATGTTAAGTATGTCACTAAACCACTCCCAACATTACACTGAACACAGTAGTCAATGACTACTGTTGGGAGTGGCTTAGTGACATACTTAACATACTTAATTACTACAGACATCAAAAGCTATCCGATAGTGAAATTGTTGATTCTAGGCTTATCAACGAGGTGGCACTAGTGAATTCCAAAAATTCTTAGCTGATGTATCACGAGAACATACATAGAAGAGTTTTGTCTTCAGCAAAGTTGATCAAGACATCAGAAGCTACCCGATAGTGAACTAGTTAGTTCTAGGCTTATCGACTAGGTGCTGTATCTCGGGAATCAGACTACACAGAAGAATTTCGTCTTCGGCAAAGTTGGTCAGGACATCAAGAGCTAGCCGTTAGTGAACTAGTTATTTCCAGGATTCCTCTGGGAACTACTTCCGACATTGCTCTTGAGATTACTTCTTGGATTTCTTCATTATTGTATTTAAGGATTTCTCCAGGAGCTCTGGGATTCTTTTAGGAATTTTCTTCCGAGATTCTTTCAAGAATTTGTTCCGAGATTCCTCCCGAAATTCTTGGGATTCCTCAGGGATTTCCAAGGATTTCTTCTGAGGTGCTTAAAAGGTTGCATCTGGCATTCCTCTAGGAACTCTTTCATGGATTTCTCAAGAGATCTCTTTCCAAAAGTGCCTTCTGAGATTCTTCCGGGAGTTCTAGAATTGCTTCAGGCACTCGTCTCGTGATTCCTACAGGATTTTTATCTGAGACTCCTCCAGGAATTCTTACAGGGTTTTCCTCCAGGAATGCCATCCTGTGAAGGAACTCTTGGTGGTCCTAGGAAGAACTTGGGAAGAAACCTCAGAAAGATCTTCTTAAGGTATTTCAGGAAGAGGAAGAAGAAGTCCTCGAGACCCAGAAGGAACTTCTAGAGAAATGTCAGAAGAAACTCATTTAGGAATCCCAGATAGAATTCCTGGTTCATTATAAAGAATCCTGGAGAAATCTAAGGAGAAGGTTCGGGAGGAATACTAAAAGGAACTCCGGAAGGAATCTTGTAAAAAACTCTTTGAAGAATACTAGATGAAAATCCTTGAGGAAACCCAGAAGGAACTCCTAATGGAATCCTTGAATAAACTTCTAGAGAGGATTCTCAGAAAAAAAAACTTTGGGAGAAACCTCGGAAGAAGTTCCAGCAGGAATTCCGGAAATAATTCTTGGAGTGATCGCAGAAGGGATCTTCCTGGAAATTCCTGTATAAAAAACTCTATGGACTAGAAGAAATTCCTTTAAAAATCTAAAAATAGTTCTTCAATTCCTGATAGAATCACGGAGACAACTTCTGGAGAAGTGTTCAATAAACCACAAGAAGAATACCGGACCAGGAATTCTTTCCTGGTTTTCTCCATAAGTTCTTTGTGAGATTCTCTCAAGAATTGTTGCTGGGATTGCTTCAGGAGTTCCTCCCGGGATCCCTATAGGAACTGCTTCCGGGTTTAGTTTAGGAAATCCCCACGAGTTTATTTTGAGTTCCTGGAGGAATCCTGAGTCGTAACAATCTAGAAAAAAATACTTTTGGAGAAATTTCGAAAGGAACTTCTGGATGAATCCCGGATGAAATTACTGAAGAGTTATCTGAAGAAACTTTTGGATTCTTGGAGAAATCCTGCTAGGGACAACTTCAGTTATCCCATAAGAAACTTCTTATGGAATCCGAGAAGGAGCACCTAGAAGAATCCAGGAACTAATTCCGGGAAGCATTAAAAAAACTCTGGGGAAACCACTGAAGGAACTCCGGGAGGAATCCTGGAATAAATTGCTGGAGAAATTGTGAAAGAATTTTCTGAAGGAACACTAAAATGAATTCAATCACTAACAGATATCATTTAATCAGTAAAAGTTTAGCAAGTACTCTGCGAACAAACGGTACTGACCGTGCAAAATGTTGAAACAGAAAAACCTCGACCACCACTCTACTAAGATTTGTTAGCAATGATCTCCTACTTCTCGGCACAGATTCTCTTCAGCGGTTGACCTGCCTGAAGGATCGGAATCGACTTGTGGCCTTCCGCAATCGCTCTTCTTGGAACCGAAATTGTCAAGATAACCGACTAAATTGTCCGATGAAATCAACGATTTGATGTGGTTGGAATCGTGTCCCGGTGGAATGGTGTAACGCCGAATGGAATACTTAATTTACTTTCAGTCCTGGGCACCCACGGTGGTGCAGAGGGCCGAATTGAAAGATTTCCATCCTGGGCGATTGCCAGCCATCGATCGCCTTGACCTGTGGCCAGGTCAAATTTCTGCCGATGTCCTGCTGGGTTCCGATCTAACGCTTGCTTGCAGATTTCGTTTCCGCCCCTGCGTAGAGTGTGGCCGACACACCTCCACTTTCACTCCCGAATTTCTGTCGCTATCGGCTTTTGATGACATCGACGATGGAGTTCCACGTTGGAGATCCAATTGTGAGGCCACCATGCACGAACTATATACCGCAGGCATCTATTGATGAAGACCTGCAGCCGTTGCGTGTTCTCCACTGATACACACCAGGTTTCACTGGCGTATAGCAGCACAGATTTCACGTTCTAGTTAAAAATTCGGATTTTGGTGCGTCGACTGATCTGGTTGTTTTTCCATAAATTTCTTAAACTCGCAAAAGCAGCCCTCGCCTTCTTGATCCGTTCACCTATGCCGATCTTGGTGCCGCCATTTGGCTACCAAGATATTGGAAGCTTTCAACATTCTCCACTGATTACCCAGCTACCGTAAAGCTGGAAGGATTGACCGTGTTTACATCCAACGATTTGGTCTTGTTGACGTTGATGGTAACACCTGCCGCTGAGGAGCGATTGGCAAGATCATCAAGCTCGCTCTGCATATCAGAGCGCCGTTGAGCTAGAAGAGCAACGTCATCAGCCAATCTGAAGTCCTTTAGGTACTCCATGGTCATCGGCTACCGCAGCAATCTACGATTTGGTTCACGGTCAATCGCACCCACCAGGATCTCGTCGATTACGATGAGGAACAGTAGCGGTGATAGTATACATCCTTGCCCCACTCCAGCAACGACCCGAATGGGGTCGGACAAAATACCGTTGTGCAGTACTCTGCACGACAATGCCCTATACTGTGCTTCAATGAGGCCGATGATTTCCTCAGGGAGACCACATGTTTCCTGGAAAATTTCCCCCCCTTACTTTTTGAATCCTTAGTTTTATTCAGGTGAAATTCATGATAGTTTTTCCCGGATCCTTATGCCAGCCAAAGATCAATCAAAATTCATCATGGATCTAACTTTTATTTTGTCTGCGACATTCTCTGAAAATCAACTGGTCTTGGAACTACCTGCATATTCAGTGTATAAATGCTGATAATTGAAGGGTCAGTTAACCAGATCAAGCTGGAAATCACCTGTAAGTCAAACAATACATTCCCAGCCCAATCATTTCCAGCTGTTGTTGCTGCAGAAAAGTTGCGAATCTACTTCCGCCTCGACCTCTCAGAACAACGACCTGCGCCCAATTTACCACTCCCCACATTACTATACTGCTTCGGTCAGAGTGTTGTACTACTTATTGCTGTTATTGTTATTATTATCACCCCTCATCATCATCATCATCCGTCAGCATCGACCGCAATCCCGCTTTATCATGCGCTTCCTTCCCACAGCAGAGCAGTTTCTCGCGCAGTTCCGAAAAAAAAAGTTTTACTCTCCGATTGCTGCTTCTGCATTTTCCGGCTTCCACCAGCAGCGCCGTCAGATGGTGTGCTCAAAATTTGTCTAAATTTCTAAATTTTCTTCACCGTCATCATCAACGGCATTACCACCATCACCACCGCCTGTCTGAGCTTCGAGTTTGCCAATAATATCATCGTCAGCAGCAACAGCAGCAAATACCAGCAGCGGCAAAAAGTGGAAGCTCAATTTCAAATTGCCATTCGGAGATTTTATTGATATTTGCACTAGCTGTGGGCACGATGGGGAGCGAGCCAGTGAGCGGAACAACAATGCGGTCAAGTCCGGCTCGCCAGATAGGTAAATTGAAATAAATACACTTAGCAGGTTGAAATCGAATGGAAAAATTTTGGAGTGACATAAATTGGCAAGCGCAGAAGAAAGCCTGACGCAGGTTTCGATTTCTTCGGATGATTTCGACGTAGAAATGGATTGCACATGTTCATACGATTTCTTCGTAGATTCTTCCCGGATTTTATCAGGGATTTCTCCAGGATTCTTTCAGACATTCCTCTCGTGATTCCTTAACGTTGAACTTTTCGTCATTGAAATCATCGTCATCATCAAACATTTGAAAGCAGTTTTTTCGTTCATAACAAAAGTTGTTGCTATGAAAATATATTTTTTGCAATTCTGCACTATAAAATTTGTTTTTCACTTGCCGTTTCGGTATCACTACGGCCTACTTTTCGTTACTGAATCAAACAATTGCATTATGGTTCATAATGCAACTCATTTGGGTTGCATTATGAATTATAATGCATTTGTTTGATTGACAACCACGGTTTCCGCGGAAAGAGCTTGGAAAACTGTGAAGGTTATAGCACGGCTTGCTTGATTTAAATTTCATGTCTAGCATGATGGAACACGTGGGTATTCCCATTGAGTCGCCGGGAAGTACGATGATACTGATGGTAATCATCATATTCCAATGAATAGTTTTTCTCATTGCAAAAAATGTTGTATGCAACTCGTTGCAAAACTCGATTTTTACAGCACTCGTCATAATTATCCAACTCGGCAAGCCTCGTTGGATAAATGTACGACTCGTGCTGTAAAAATCCACATTTTGCAACTCGTTGCATAAATAACTACACTGTACTCCACATGAGGAATATAATGCAGTGAATATATTTTCATGATCCTTGTTTTGATTTGCAGCGAGAAAACTGCTTTTTATTTTCCGAAAAATGATGACGGATGCTTGAGCCTTAACTGATGCCTACCGGGATCCTTTTAAAAATTTCTGCTGCGATTTCGTCAGAAATTTTTCCTGGAATCCCTTCAGGGATTTCTTTCAGGATTCTTTCATTGATTCATCCCGGCATTTCCATAAGAGTTTTCCTCAGGGTTCTTTCGGGGATATTTTCAGGGATTCCTCCCGGTATTGCTTCAGAGATTCCTTACGTGACTCTTTCAGGGACTCTTGCCGGAATTCCTCTTGTGATGCTTCCAGGGATTCCTCCTGGGATTTTTTCTATGATCACTCACAGGATTGCTTCCTTCAAATAGATGCCTTCAACGATTTTCTTTCAGGAATTTTTCTATCAGGGTTCTTCCAGGGATTTCTTTCGGAATTCCTTCAAGAATTTCTTCATAATTCTTTTAGGGATTTCTTCCGGAGGCGGAGTTCAATCTGGGATTTCTTCATTGATTCATTGATTCTTTTCAGTGGTTTTTCTCGGGATTATTTCAATAATTTTAAGGGGTTCCTTCAGAATTCTTTCAGGGATTTTTCCGGGATACCTTCAGGGATTCTTCCAGGGATTTCTTCATTGATTCCTCCAGAACTTTTTATTATTAGTTTCTCCCGGAATTGCTCCAATAAGTAACTTTCAACACACAAGTTCAACAAAGTTCCGAATGAAACATTCTGGCTGCAAGTGGCTAACAACCCGCTTAGGTTCCAGCAAGGCTCATTTTTAGCCTCTCAGGCAACTTGTTGGAACTTTCAAGTTCCTAGAAGTTCATTAGCTACTGAAATATTCTAAGAATCTTTAAAAATTTGATCAAAAACAACTTTTATAAGCAAATTAGTATAGAGAACAAATTTGAATGCACCAAATTAACGAATATCAAGCGTTACAACAGAAGAAGCGAGAGGCACATTTAAAAGTATGCTACCGGTGCATCTCTGTTTTTCACGAGTGGACGCGAACCGAGCTCAATGCGCATAAGCTTCAGAGTCGAATAACTTCTAAAATATAACTTTGAAATTATCGCTTTCTACTTGATCCTCAATTTTTAATGTCATGAAGAAACTTTCCTGTACCTTTGGGTTCGAATAGGATTGAAAAAATAATAATTATGTCAAACTTTCTGTCAAACTTTTGATGACAAAAAAACACATGTTCATCATCATTACCGTTGGGGTGGAAAATTTTACTACGTTTACTAAGTCTACTAAGTTTTAACGCGGTTTTATTGCTACTGTTAATACGATTTACAAAACCTCTCTGAGTGTGGGCCATTCAGCCGGAAGATGCTATTAAAGAGGTTATCGAGAGGTTTATATGTGTGTGTAAATCAGTTTTATTGGTAGTTTAAAAAACCCTAATGAATACATCCAGCGGTGGTGGCGCCTTTCTCGTGCCTTGTTGGATATTCTGGCTGCCATTTTTTGGACTCCAGACTTCTTCACCATACCTGCTATACCTATATTGCATGCTTTTAAAGCCTAAAGATCCATTAAATAACCACAATCTTGAATTTGGAGCCGCCATATTGGATTTTAGACCGCCAGCTTGTATATTTTGGTCGTCATTTTTTTTATTCCGGACATCTTGTATTTTAGACTATCATCTTGGACTTCGGACCGGACATCTTCTTCATATTAAATATATCCAATTGCATGGTTTTAGGGCGTAAACCTCCATTGAATAGCCGCCATCTTGGGTTTTAGACCACCATCTTGCATGTTCTGGTCGTCATTTTACGACTCCGGACATCTTTCCCATACCTAATATACCCATAAAACCATGCAATTTTAGAGCCTAAAACTCCATTAAACAGCCGCCATCTTGAATATGGAGCCGTCGTCTTGGATTCTAGGCCGCCATCTTAGATATTCTGGTCGCCATTTTTTGATTTCGGACATCTACTTCATACCAAATACATATCCTCATTTACATGGTTTTAGGGCTTAACACTGCATTAAGCAGCCGCCATCTTGAATTTTGAGCCACCATTTTGGTAGTCCTCCATCTTGGATATTCTGGTAGCCTTTTTTTAATCTGGACAACTTCCCCATACCAAATATACCTATATGTCATGGTTTTAGAGCCTAAAATTCCATTAAACAGCTGCTATCTTGGATATTCTGGTCGTCATTATTGGATACCGGACATCTTCCCCATACCAAATATACTCATATTGCATGGTTTAATTGGGCCCTTAAACCATGCAATATGAGTATATCTATTAAACATCCACCATCTTGATTTTGGAGCCGCCATCTTGGATTTTAGGCCGCCATCTTGGATATTCTGATCACCATTTTTGAACTCTAGACATCTTCTCCATACCAAATATACCCATATTGCATGGTTTTAGGGCCTAAAACTCCATTAAACAGTCGCCATCTTGAATTTGGAACCGCCACCTTGGATTTAAGGCCGCCATTTCGGATATTTTGGTTGCCATCTTCCCCACACCAAATATATCCATTTTGCATGGTTTTGGGGCCTACAATTCTATTAAACAGTCGCCATCTTGAATTTGGAGCTATCTAGGGTATTCTGGTCGCCATTTTTGGACTTCAGACATTTCTCCCATTCCAAATATACCCGTATTGCATGGTTTTGAAGCCCAAAACTCCATTAAACAGCCGCCATTTTGAATTTTGAGCCGCCATATTGGATTTAGGCCGCCTCTTTAGATATTCTGGTAACCATTTTTGGGCTCCAGACATATTCTCCATTTCAAGCATAGCTATATTGCATTATTAGGGCCTGGAACACTATTAAACAGTCGCCATTTTGAACTTTGAGCGGCCATCTTAGATTTTAGACAGCCATCTTGGATATTCTGGTTGCCATTGTTGGACTCCACACATCTTCACCATACCAAATATATATATATCCATATTGCATAGTTTAAAAAACTAAAGCTCAATTAAATAGCCGCCATCTTGGAGTTTAAACCGCCATGTTGGAGTTTAAACTGCCATCTTGGATATTCTGGTCGCCATTTTAAGACTCCAAACAACTTCCATACACCAAATATACCCCATATTGCATGGTTACAAAAATCGCCGCAGTGTGATGTGTCGCATGATGGGTTCAGTTTTATATACGGTCAGTTCTACCGGTGCTGGCCGGATCACTGGAATGGCCATAACTCCGGAACGCCTTGATCGATTCGAACCATTTTCAAAAGTAAACAATGCGGTAAAGTTCCGATTCGATTCGAGCTATAATCCGAAAAATCGGCCAATGGGAAGTGCCTCAAAAGTGAGTGAACTTATTTTGCGCACAGACATACATACATACACACACACATACAGACATCATCTCAATTCGTCGAACTGAGTTGATTGGTATATGTGACTTGACCCTCCGGCTCTTCTATCGAAAATTCCATTTTTGAATGAACTTATAGCCTATAGTTGTACGAGAAAGGCAAAAACATAGCCACGAAAATATCTTATAGAGCAGAATGAAACATAGAATATTGCTTGGGAGTGTTAATAACGATTTTCTACGAATATTGAGGGATTGCTGTTTCCTGGCGTATTGGTGAGATCGTTTCAGGCTTTTTTCTTTTTTTTTTTTGGGCGGCATTCGACTTGTTTTTGTTAGGTCACAGATCACCCACCCCCAGAAAGCAGTGTTTTCACGGCGTGTGTATGGGAAAGGTTTATAACAAAAAATTGGGCATCGCCAAATTTTTCGCTATTCAAAAATAGAGACTTCCAGCTTTCATTTGCACGGTCCCTCAAAAAAATCCACCGAGGGATCTCGAACAACTTTTTCAGAATACTGTTTTTCCCCATACAAAATGAACGGTTCCAAATTAATCCCTATTTCTACTTAACAAATATACCCAATTTTTGTATGAAAAAGTTCCCCCGATGGAATATTTCGATGTTGGGCTTGAATGAAAGCTAGTAGCGTCAACTTTCACGTAACGTAAAAATTAGCGATGCCTATTTTTTTGTAATAAATTTCTTATACCAGACACACCGTGTTTTGTTTCATTTCAGAGAGCGAGAGAAGCTCATCATTATTATTTTTTTCATTTTTGATTGAACCCAACGGTGCAGGAAAGTTTCTTCAACGACATGAAAGGTTCAAGAGGAATTATCATTCGCAAGTAGAAAGTGATAACATAAAACAATGAATATCATCATCATGAAATAATTATTTTCCATTCATGTTCTATAATAATTCAATATGGCGACATCCATAGCTAGCGAACATCGAACGTATGCAAAATGGCCAGTGTTGTCATAAGTTTTGCCTAGCTACCAGCAGATGTAGATACTATTGCTTCATTCACAGCGTTTCAAAGCGTTTCAGGGCGTTTTAATGCGTTTCAGAAAATTTAGGTGGCCTTAAGGGGGCGTCAGAGGCTTGCAGGTGAATTTCACCGAGGTTTCATGGGATTTTGTTTCTGGGGCGTTTCAAAGCGTTTCAAGGCGTTTCGATGCGTTTCAGGGCATTTCAGGAGGTTTTTGGTGAGTTTGAGGGGGCTTAAAAGGCTTGCACTTGAATTTCACGGAGGTTTAATGAGGATTTCAGAGGCGTTTCAAAGTGTTTCAAGGCGTTTCAATGCGTTTCAGGGCGTTTCAGGGTGTTTCAGAAGGTTTCACAGAGGTTTTAGGGGGCTTCAGAGGCTCTCAGATAAATTTTACAGAGATTCGATGACCTTTCTTGGAGACCCTTTAAGATTCATCGAACTCAAAACTTAATAGATCATAGTTACCTGAGGTTGTGTTGGTATGAACCCTAGTCGTAAATCTCTAAGAGACAATCAAATACGTTAGTAGATCCGATGACCTATACTCAAGGAAGTTTTTGGAGATCCTCAAACTGACAATGAACTCACCACTTGACAGCACATAGTTTCATGAAGCTGTGCAAGCATAAATTTCATTCATAATACTCCAATAGATCACTAATTACGCTTGTAGATCAGATGGCCTTAACTGTATAGAATTCTCGGATATGCTATACAATCATAGAATCCACCACTTGATAGAACATAGATGCCTGGGGCTGTGTGAGTGTAAACGTCATTCTTAAGGAGAGAGACGAACCAGCCAAGGGCAGAAAGTCTCTCAAAAAAAAGATAAATCAATCAGTCAATTCTTAATGCTCTTAGGTACAACTAGTAGCCCCCGTAGATTTGATGACCTATATTCAAAAGAGTTCTTGGAGAACCTTAAAGAATCATTGGTAGATCCGATGACCTACGCAAGGAAGTTTTTGGAGATCCTCAAACTGACAATGATCTCACCACTTGACAGCACATAGTTTCATAAGCCTATACAAGCATAAATTTCATTCATAATGCTCCAATAGATAACTGATTACGCTTGTAGATCAGATGGCCTACACTCCAGGGAGTTCTCAGATACTCTTAAACTATTAACCTTTAAACACCCTATAAACGTCCCTTAACTCTTAATTCTGATTTTTCTTTTCCGTAAACCAGCCTAATTTATAATCTTGAGTACTCCAACTGCTCTAAACACAATCAAATTTCATTTAGGTATCGTTAATGGAGGTTTCAGTGTACTATTAAGAGTTCTGGCAGTTTTATTACTAGTTTAAAGTGGTAATAAATTTCCCAGAGTTTGAGTTTTGTTTACTTTTGGATTTTAGCTTTATAGACAATTGCCGATAGGCCGATTGCAGTTTGGCCTAATTATTATCAAAAGGATTTGGAGTCGTAGGAAAACTCTGGATAACATTCTAAATGCCAATATCATCGTTAGAAATATTTCCTTCTTTAAATCATAGGCTATTCTTGCTACTTTTACCATTAAGAAACGTTGGCGTTGAAGCTGAGAATATTTTTGTCAGAGATTTTTCCTTCCTTGAATCGGCTGTTCTTTCGAGTTATACTGATAAGGAAACTGTGGCATGAGCACTCAAGTTCATTATACCTTTTTCGGTCAAACGGCATTTGGCCAGATGGCGTTCGGCCAAATGACCCTTTCGCCCAAATGGCGTTCGGCCAAACGGCATTCGGTCAAATGGCGTTCAGCCAAATGACCTGGAACCGACCGGACCACCCCCTCCCCCCAAAAAGTCTACGTGGTTTATGAATAGTCTCTAAGGGATAACATTATCACTCTTAGCAACGTCACCCCCACCAATTTTCAACGTAGTTGGCTTTAGAGGTGTGCGCCGATTTGAAATCTGTCGGCGGCGGCGTTTTGCACTTTTTCGGCCGGCGGCGGCGGCGTGATCGGCGTGACGCCGACTGAATTTTCGGCGGCGGCGGCGGCGGCGGCGTGAAACGGCGTAGTCATAATTTTTATTTTTTTGTTAATTCCGTTAATCAATATCAGTCTTTTATTTTTTAGTAACTCATCATTTTGAAGATGCAATGACATGTTTATAGTTACGGTTTAGTTTTTTTTTCACATGTTTTTGAAAATTTATTGAAATAATTGTTATGGCGAATCAGCTGCCAAGAAAATATCCAGAACGACCATTTACAGAAATTCCCGGAAGAAATTCTAGAGGAATTCCCGGTGGAATTTCTAAAGGAATTTCCGAATAAACTCTTTAAGGAATTCCCGGAGGAACTCGTAGAGGCATTCCTCTAGGTACATCTAGAGCATAGGTTCCCAAACTTTCAGGTCACGCGACCCCCTTTTGCCAGCAGACGTAGTTTCCGCGACCCCCCATAGAAATTCTCTCATTTGTTTTCTGTTACAGTAAAATACTTTACTGTCCCTCGCGACTCCCTGGATGAAGGTCGGCGACCCCCCTGGGGGTCGCGACCCACAGTTTGGGAAACCATGATCTAGAGCAGTGATTCCCAAAGTGGGCGAAATCCTGGCCCAGGGGGGCGAAAATTGGAAAAATCAAAATTGGGGGGCGAAAACAATAAAAAGGGGGGCGATTTTCCATTGATTGGAAAACATTAGTATTGAACTACAAGTCGAGAATATCAACTGCACCAGGAAAACTCCCTGACGTTCAAGCGTAAAGTTCAAGTTTTGTCTAGGATTATAGACAAACCACTAATAGTGAAACATCGACTTAAATTTACAGAATTATTGGTATTTATGTGGAATCTGTACAAAAAATGCTACACGTGTTTCTGAAGAGTTTCTGTGATTCTGTAAATCTAAAAAATATATATTTTTAAACTCCTATAACGAACATTCGTGAATCACGATTAATTTTGTCAAAAGTATGAAAAGAACAGAGTTTTTTTTTTCGCGATTTCATGAACAAAATGAGGTTTTAAATCGTAAGTGGATGAAATTTTCAATCAAAACCATGAGGTTCAGACGAGTTTCAGAAAACTTTTCTGATGAAATTCGTAACACATTTTTTGAAAATATTTCAGAAGCTTCTTGGAGGAATTCTAAACTTAACTGGAAATTAATTTGAAAACATTGAAAAAATCTGCGTAAAATTCCGTTCAAATCTAGTCGTGAATGCTGCATATTAACATATTTGACAATTTATTTAAAACACAGGAAGCATTCAAATTTAAAAAAACACGTTGATTTAGATCTGGATTTGGATTTAGAGAAAACCAACTACATTTGAAAATACATCGCAATTTTTTCGTATATTTTTGTAATTGTTTTCAAATTCTACACCAGTCTTATTTGACTACTTGTGACCAAACATTGACTCTCGGTTGTTGGAAAACTACCTTTACGAACAATGGTAAAACATCTGGTTGGTAATATCGAGTGTTCATAGGTGTTAGCATTCCGTTCTATTTCGATAAATCAACAACGGTTCGAGAACTAGGCATAAGCACGATATCATTATTCATGTAAGCACGGTTAAAATTCAGTATATTCAAATGCGGAAAATCAGCGCATTTACCAAACAATTAAATAAAAATGAGACTGACACATATTGGGATACATTAAATGGTAGCTCTGCCACAGTAGCGCTTTCAAAGACTTTACCTAAGCACAATTTCAACCTTCTACTATAGAAAACTAAAATCTCACATGGGGGGCGAAAAAATATTTTTTAAGCTCTAAGGGGGCGATAGCTCCTAAAAGTTTGGGAAACATTGATCTAGAGGAATTCCTGGATGATTTTCTAAACGAATTTCCAAAGGAGCATCTAAAAGAATTCCCTGATGAACTCTTAGAAGATCGTTTGGGGAAACTCCTGAAAGAAATCTTAGAAGAACTCTTAGAGAAATTGCCGGAGGAACTCTTGAAGGAATTTCCGGAGGAATTATCGGTGGAACTCATAGAAGAATTCTCGGAGGAAATTCCGGGCATTCCTTTTGGAACTCCCATAAATATTTTTAGAGCAAATAGTAAAGTAATTGCCAGCGGAATTTTCGGAGGAACTCGTAGAGAAATTGCCGAAGAAATTCGAAAAGCAATTCAATGAGGAACTCGTAGAGGAATTACCAGAGGTATTCATAGATAAGTTCTCGGATTAACTCTTAATGGTTTTCCCGGAAGAATTTCTTGAGTAATTCCCAGCCGGATTTCTAGAGCAACTCCCAATGGAACTCCTAGAAGAATTCCCAAGAAAATTGTGAAAAAATTCCCGGATGAACTCGTAGAGAAATTCCCGGATGAACTCAGATACTTCTAGAGAAATTCCTGGGAGAACTCCTAGAGGAACGTTCGGGGAAATACTTAAAGGATTTCTCGAAGGAATCTCCTGGCATACCCAGTGCAAGTTCAAGAGAAAATTTATATAGCAACTCGTAGTGACATTGCCTGGGGAACTTCTTCCCTGTGGAACTCGTGAAGTTGTTTCCGAAGATATTTGAACTCCCGGAAGCATTTCTAGACGAATTCCCGGAAAAACTTCTAGAGGAATTCTCGGAAGAACTTTTAGACAAAGTCACGGTGAAACTCTTAGTGTAATTCTCGGAGATTGGTGAGAAATCCCCGAAAAAACTCGGAAGGGAAGGAATTCCCGGAAGAATTCCTAGAGGAAACCCTAGAGAAATTCCCACAGGAACTTCTAGAGGAATGTTCGGAGAAACTTCTGAAGAATTTCCGGGCGAACTCTTTAGGAAACTCCTGGAAGAACTCCAGGAGGAACTGCTACAGAACTTGCCGGAAGAACTCCCAGAAGAATTCCCGGAAGAACTCCTAGACGAATTACAAGAGAAACTCCTAGAGGAATTTATTGGAGGAAACTTCTGGTATTTCCAGTGCAATTTCTATGAACTCTTGAAGGAATTCCCGTAGAAATTCGTTAAGGAATTCCCGGATGAACTCGTTGAATACTTGTGGAGGAATTCCCGAAGGTGCTCCTAGAGAAAGTGTGTGTGTATTTAGTTTTGAAGAGGGGCTGGGCTTTAACCTAGTGATCATTCGTTCTTCTGTCCTTGAGGAATTGCCAGATGATCTCCTAAAGGAATTCTCAGGAAAAACTTCTAGACTTCTAGATGAATTCCTAGAGGATTCCCTAAAAGAATACCCGTAGTAACTCTTAGAGGAGTTTCTAGAGGAAGTGCTCAGTGAAACTTCTGTAGCAATGCCCGAAGAAACTCCTAGAAGATGTCTCGGAGGACCTTCTAGAGTTCCCGGAGGAACTCTTAGCGGTATGCTTGGCGAAGCTGCAGGAAGAATCCTCAAAAGAGTTGCTGGAGAAATTGCATCTTTTCTGGAGATGAACACGACACCATTTTTTTTTTTTCAGAATCACCAGCATTTTCTTCAATCTTCGGAATCCCTAGATTATTTTTTCCCCCATCAGTTTATCTTCAGGAACCCTCGGTATCTTTGTAAACTCGTTTTAATTCGAAGGACAAACTCTTTCATTTTTTTAAAACTGTTATAAATTAGGACCAAAAAAATGGACCACCGCTGAAAACGATCTTTAAAATTATATGTATGCAGATGACTCTATTGCTTGAAATATTGTAATGAAATAAATCAAGAAATAATTTAATTTATCAATGCGTTTTTGAGAACGGCGTAGAAAATTGGAGTTCGGCGGCGTAAGCGGCGGCGCGCCGAAAAATAATCGGCGGCGGCGGCGTGAACCGAAAATCGGCGGCGGCGTCGGCGTGGCGCGGCGGCGCACACCTCTAGTTGGCTTTGTATATGAAACTGAGCGATTGGTACTAGATGTTCCCGCTTAATGGTTTCATTGTAGAATCAGTAACGCTGCACAGTAGGCCTGGCCAATTTAATGCTTGTAATGCATTTCCGATGTACTACAAATATTAATAATCTTGACAAGAAGGATGGTAGAAGTTGTCTATTCTAACATTTTCCAGGAGACTTTCAATGAATGGCTGCGTGCGTATGCGTAGACTAGACTGGACTATAAGCATGTCTAGAAAGAGAAATGGATATGAGATAAAGAAGCCGTTTACTGTATATCAATATATTTCTTTTGAATGTTGTCCTTGCGACAATGCAAATCAATCTATTATATCACGCCTACAAGTTGTACAACTAACGAACTGTGCGCCACACCTGCACAGTAATCCCTATCAAACGGCATCCACGTACCAGTGTGAACCCCCTACCGCACAGCTTTCCCAAACCCTCGGCTGAACTTGCGCAGATAGAAAAGACTCAAAGGTCTGCCGTGGGCATGCGATTACAATCACTGCTTTTCCATGTTGACCAGCAATCTGACGTAGCACTAAAAATGTATGTTAGTCTCAAGCAGCCATCGCAATACATTCCTTCACGGAGACCAATTGCGTTTGTTTGAAACAAAAATATTCATGTTTATTCAGTAAACTAATAAAATGTTTAAAACTAAAATTTTAATTTTCAAAACTAACGCAATTACATATTGATTTCGACAATACCCATTGAGGAGCCCCCTCTTCTGCCGTCAAGAACTTAAACTTCCAGCTGCAACATCAAACAAGATTTCTTCCTGCAAAAAAGGCAAGGTTCACCAAAAGTTTCCACGAAATCCCGTTGTTTTCTGTAGCGTATTTTATCTAATAGATGTACACTTGATGTTGGTTTTGAAAGTACAACACGGAAGGTAGTTTTTCCAGGGAAGGAAATTACTTAACAAGAAGATGCATTTTTTTTTCAAACATGGATTGCATTAGCTTCAAATGTGACGTTCGATTTGCTCCAAACAGTTTTATTTTTGTGGCCTGAAGAAATTGACAATTTATTTGAATTTACCTCAAAAAATTTTGATTTTTACATTGTTTTTTTCTGCGTGTTGCATGCACATATTGTAGAGCATACAATGCAATAGTTCCTTGTGTGTATGTAACTAATCTAACGAATATATTGTATTGGGGTATCCTCTAGCCATTTCAAACCACTTGTAGTCCTTCATGATTGTAATAAGGATGTACTAAATTTTGTTTAAAATTAAATACAATAAACGCTTACCCAGGGCATGATTTTCACTTGATCAACTTAAACGTATCGTGTTGTAAGCATTGAAAACAATTCGATCAGTTGCAAACAGACTGTAAATGTAAGTATTTGTTTCCATCTTCACACGTGCTCACGCTCGCCAATTAATGTGCGCCTCTGAAGTGCTTCAAAATGCCGCAAAAACCAAACCACATTTGGAGTATCTACGCTGGCTGCTCATCGAAACCTCGTGTTCCATGCGCACCGGGGTAAAAGCGTGAGCTTCTCTCGCTCCCTTCAAAACTAAATGCACTTGAAGCGGTTGCCTGTTGTTTGTACGTATCTCTGCACTACTTTTTTTACAGTGGGTACCAAACATCGCGTCATCCGAGCTCTCATCTTGATTAATTGGGTTTAGCCGCCGTCCGGTCCGAAGTGCATTTCCCTTCACTGCCTGCCACTGACCATCCGCTGCGCATGTTTCACTAGCTCCGTGCAGCCGATGTGAAAACCGATAAGGTTTTGCTGATGGAGATGTGGAAAACCGGACATTCATACAATCGTGGACGTGATTTTCCTTCGGAACGCTTCATTAGGAGAGCACGCCGAAAACGAATGGCCGAGTGTATCAAAAAGTCTAGGGGAGGAAGGGGCAAGATGGTTGTTATCCATCTGATTTCGGATCCTGCAACCAGTAGATGGCGATGGCATCTTTGATCAATTTGCAAGCACTTTTCGAGGTAAAATTTGCGGAAGGCATAAATAGCACTCGCAACCGTTTGCCGAGGAGCAAAGAAAACGCGTGAAAGTTTTGGAAGTGCTGCCGCTCGCGCGCACAGCTTGTTACGATAATCTTGGTGTCGTCAAAATTAGCAGGTCGTGAAAAGTACGTAACAGGAAACTCGTCAGTATCTGGATGCCACGGCACAGAGGGTAATCCTTGTGTAATTTTTGCTCACTCTAGTAACTTTTAAACAATTTTCTATTCTATATGATATGGGAGCTTTATAGGAATCTGGTGGATTGCTTGTTGTAGTGAGCATTCAAATTTGAGCTTCCTCAAGCCTGGAATGCTCATCTTACCCCGCTTTCCCCCTAATTGACTTTCGTCCCCTCCGCGCGTCACTGCCGCTGCAGTGACGACTTTCCTACGTGCATAAAACAATAACAACATGAGCGACATCTGCTTTCGACCCGATCCGCTTTTTATTCCCTTTCCGAGCATAATTTCGGCACCGCACTACTGGCCTGGCCAGACCACACAGCAATCCATCCGTTGTTTACATACAATCGTGTGTCCGAAATGACTCACAAACAAGCAGGCAGGTAACTCTCTCGCGGGAAAATCTGGTTAGCACCAGCAGCACCAGATCCACTTACCCGAATAGCTGCGCTGAAATTACCAACAACGCAACGGCCGCGGCCGGGGCCCGCCAAGTACCGTTGTTGCCTCTGATGCTGCAGATTCTCTGCGCGCGCACGTTTTCCCATCTGGGCCGCTGGCACTGCTATGCTAGTGCTAGGCGAAGACCTTCTTCTTGTGCTAGTTCTTCCGCTCGACTTGTGCGCCACTCACTCACAGGCTTGGCGCAATTATTTTCGTTCATAAATCCAAATTCTTTTGCGATTCACCACCTCATCATTCTTCGGCATCGGCAGCACCAGTGCGCCAAGTCGGGCTTTGCCCCCCAGCACAGCCATCCATAACTTCAGCATGATCGCGTCTAGCAAGCGAAGTTGGGCTCCACAGACCAGCCTACTACCTATACACTCTATCCACCACGGACTGCGGGCGGACGTCGACGATCTAGCGGACGCGGAGAGTGATCTTTTGTTTTTCCACCCTCGCCTACTACGTTATTCGCTGTTTCGCTCGAGTGATGCTGTTGTTGCAGAACTATGGCCAATTTTCTGCCCAAGTAGATTTTTTTCTTTTTATTATGCTGCATCACGTTTTGATGGATCCGAACTATTGTTGTGCTCGTCGGAGCAGCATGCATGTCGAACGGTTTCTGTGTTAATCAATGAAGTAAATAAAAACTTTGAAAAGTGATAGTACGGATCAATACTATCAATCTGTAAGTCTGGAAATGCCCATGAGGCGATCGCATGTTCAGATTATGTTTAGTTATCTTCCTATCTTCACTGCCAAAAAGATTTAAGTGTTCTCAGCTGGTTTTCGAGGTTGAGAAATATTTTGGATTGCCTCAAAATATTTGAGGTAAATTCAAATAAGTTTTCAATTTGTTCAGGCCACAAACATAAAACTGTTTGGAGCAATTGGGTTTTTAAATTAAGAAAAATGTAATGATTTTTTGATTTTATACGAAAGAGCACCTTTTTCTGAACCACTATGATTTTTTTCAGATTTTTTGAACTTTATTTTGGTACATAAAATCATTTTCAAATAGATTTTTCGAAATCACCTTTTGACAGCTAAGCAACTGCTTGACAGCTCCGCCCAGTACAGAATGCGACGAGGGGTGATTCGACAAATCGCTTCCATACAAACTTTAAACTGATTTTTTAATAGGTTCCCGGGCACCAAAATTCATGAAAATTTGGATTTCGGCTCAGTTTTGCATGCAGATTCAGAATATGGAATTATCTCAACACCGCTAAAGAAGCCAATTGGGTTTTTAAATTAAGAAAAAATGTATTGATTTTTTGATTTTATACGAAAGAGCACCTTTTTCTGAATCACACTGATTTTTTCAGATTTTTAGAACTTCATTTAGGTACCTAAAATCGCTTTCGAAAAGATTTTTCGAAATCACCTTTTGACAGCTGGCCAACTGCTTGACAGCTCCGCCCAGTACAAAATGCGACGAGGGGTGATTCGACAAATCGCTCCCATACAAACTTCAAACTGATTATTAAATAGGTTCCCGGGCACCAAAATTCATGAAAATTTGGATTTCGGCTCAGTTTTGCATGCAGATTCTGAATATGGAATTATCTCAACACCGCTAAAGAAGCCAATTCGAACGTCATATTTGAAGCTAATGCAATCCATGTTTGAAACAAAAATGCATCTTCTGACAGATTATGTTAGAAATAAATGTAAATGTTTTGTTTTTTTTTTTGTGGCCAGGTCGGCCCTACGGAAATATTTGTGTTCCCATCAAACTTATTAAGTCATTTCCTTCCCTGGAAAAACTACCACCCGTGTTGTACTTCCAATACCAACATCAAGTGTACATCTGTTAGATAACATACGCTCCCGAAAACAACGGTATTGGTTTTCTCATTAATGTTTAGACTACTGTGATAATTTGAGAATCCACTGAATCATCATTTCCCAGCGAAATCTCACACTAATCAAACTTATTTTGTTTACCTGTTGTGCATCCGACGCCCCTGTCATGAACTCAACCGAACTTGTGTATGCCAGCCGCTGCGAAGTCGTGTGCGAAATTTGACTGTGATGATAATGAATTTCGGACGAGTCTAAATGGGTGCAAATGTCGCAATATTTAGTGGAAACTTTTGGTGAGCATTGCCTTTTTTGCATTAGGAAATTTAATTTGATGTTGCAGCTGGAACTTGAGAGCTTTGTTTATCTTCTCGACGGCAGAACGGTGGGCTCCTCAATGGGTATTACCGAAATCTATTTGAATTGCGTTAGTTTTAAAAATTAAAACTTTAGTTTTAAACATTTCATCACTTTACCGAATAAACATGAATATTTTTATTTCAAACGAACGAAATTTGTTTCCGTGTATGACTGTCACGAGACGGAGAAATTGCTGGTCTGCAATGACTATAAGCTACATCAGTGAGTACCAAACTGCGGCCTACGACCACATGAGGCCCTCCAGTAGGTATTGAACTGATTTTGAAATGAATTAGAATGTGACCCGCTGATAGGTTCCATCAGGTATCAGGTATCAGTAGGTCGGCTCGGACGAACAGATTGTACGTCAAAGCTTGTCTGGAAATGCATTCTTTCACTGCGAATGTTGTGCCAAGGGAACTTATACTGGGTTCCAGGTCACTGTGGCATTGCACAATGGTTTATTTTCCCATTTCCACGCTCTTAAGTGATAGCTCGTAGGATTGAGGATATAGAGCAATGGTGTCTTCGGCAAAGTTGACGGGAATGAACAGCGCCATCTTTTGACAGTTATAGTTTTCGGATCAATCCCCTTAAAAGTGATATGTATACATTTTTTTCAAATTGTTGAGATAGAGGGTTGACGTCTTCGGAAAAGTTGTAGCATTTGTGTTTCCAACCAACTACCCTGAAGACGTCAATGTTGTAATTTTTACACCAATGGATATAGAGGCCGCAAATTAGCTTAGAGAAGGCCATATATTATTTGATCATAGTAGCCATGAATTTTTCTGCCAAATTTGATTTGATTGCAATTAAATAGTAGTAAGGACATTTTTTATTATGGTCATATCTCCTCAGTAGACGATCGTGGACGGACAAACTAACCCTTATTTGAAAGCTCTTTAGATGCACTTTCTGATGTACTTTCTGATAAGGGTATCCACAGGCCTCTACCTCCATTGGTGTGAAAATTACAACATTGACGTCTTCAGGAAAGTTGTTTGGAAAATTATATACGAAAATGCTACAACTTTGCTGAAGACGTCAACCCTCTATCTCAACAATTTAAAAAATAATTTTGTATCTCACTTTTAGGGGGATTGATCCGAAAACTCTAACTGTCAAAAGATGGCGCTGGTCATTCCCATCAACATTGCCCAAAACATCATTGCTCTATTTCCTCAATCCTACGAGCTATTATTTAAGAGCGTGAAAATGAGAAAATAAACCAATAAACCATTGTGATTGAAGAGAATGAAATGGCAGATGAGCTAGCTCAGTGGTGCTCAGGCTGGAGGATACTGCGGGCCAAATTTGCAATTCGGGATCGACCTGCGGGCCGCATAAAACATCGATGCACAAAAACAACAAAAAGAAAAATTCTAAAGCATATATTTATATTAAAAATCTGAACTGTTCAGAACTTGTGTAAGGGTCTAGCTTTATAATCTATTGCTCTTCGTGGAGTTCAATTTTGAATTATAAGTTTGG
The DNA here is from genome assembly GCF_035046485.1 of Aedes albopictus. Classification (NCBI taxonomy): domain Eukaryota; kingdom Metazoa; phylum Arthropoda; class Insecta; order Diptera; family Culicidae; genus Aedes; species Aedes albopictus. The sequence continues at coordinate 47,739,026 of NC_085136.1, forward strand.
TTGAGAAAAACGTTTGAGCTTCAAATTGAAATTCAAACAAACAATTTAGAAGTTGCCCCTTGAATTGCCTTGAAGCCACTTCAAGAACTTGTCAAGCCGCTTCTACATGAATTTTTATTTTGAATCGCTCCAAAAAGGTTTGCTGGATTTTCTCCTAAAATTTCTGGTGGAGTTGCTCCAGAAGGTTTTCGAGAAGTTTCTTTTAGTTTTTCTAGAATTCTCTTGGAACACCTCCAAGAACTCTTCTTAGATTTGCCTTTGGAACTGCCCTGAAGTTACTTCAGGAATTCCTCATTAATCGTTTCCAAGAATTTCTCCTAGAACAGCTTCTGGATTTTTCCGAAAATTTTCCAGGAGTTTCTTGAAGATTCTAGTAAATTCTTTCCATAAGTCTCTTCTAAAGTTGATAAAATACTTCATCATTAGATTTCTTCAAAAATTAGATTTTTAACCATTGCTTCCAGAAGCTTCTTCAGCATTATCTTATAAAGTTGCTGCATATGTTGCTTCAAATTTATTGTTCAAATTTTCCTTAGGCGTTCTAGGCATCTTTTGTGTCTTGATGCAGTTGGTCCTGGAATCTTGTTTGTAGTTACTCCTGAAAATTCTCTTTTTGTTGCTCAAGGAATTTATTCTAAAGTTGTTTAAAAAAATCTGTTAGAATGGCAACATTTTTCTAAGAGATGCTCCAATAATTTCCATGCAGTATCGCCACAACTTTCTCATTGAGTTTCTTCAGGTTTATTTTCTTCAGGATGATTTGAGTTTCTCAATATATTTCGCTTAGAGTTGCTTAAAAATTTTCTCCAATTATGTTTCCTGGAGTATCTCCAAAAATGTATCCAAAAGATTCTCCAAAAAGGCACAGGCTTTATGAATCTCGCCTGAGATTTTTTTTTTCTTTAAGTTCGTTCAGGAGTTTCGCTTGGACAATTCAAATTGGATTCGTAAGTTTTGCGTCGAAAAATGTGTGAGTATTAGAATAGAAATTTAAACAAACAGTGAAAATTAAACAATATTGGCAATCAAGTTAAGATTTGTAGAGAATTTTGCACTTAAAAACTGCAACTAATTTTTAAATGATTCAAGATTACATTTTTAACAAACTTTAATTTGATTCGTACCACTTATAAATAACTATAAGCTGGCTTCGTGACTTAGCTGAAATGCCGAAATATTTCGGAGTTGCGATTTCGAATCTTACCAGAACGGATTGTTCTTTTTGTTTATCATTTAATTTGTGTTCAAGACAGTGAAAATTGATCAGCAATTTTTTTTGTTTGATTTCTCAATAAATTTAACGAGTTATTTCAAATAATCGTTCAAAAATTTCGATTCGTCTTAAAGTACTCAGCGGGCCGCATCTTAAGGCTTGGAGGGCCGCATGCGGCCCGCGGGCCGCAGGATGAGCACCACTGAGCTAGCTAAACTGTAATCAGTCAAAAGGTTTTTTTAAACCAAAACCAAAAAGCTTCTAGGGCTCAATAAGAGAGCCCTTTGTTCATACACTGGCCTAGTAACTGTACTCTGCCCGAGTCGGTATCACAGGGTATCACTTGAAAAATATTGATCAGATTCAAAGTGATATCTGTCGTTTCTGTGACATGGAACGTGAAACCTCGGAACATCTGCTTTGCAGTTGTGGTGCTTTATACACGCGCAGGCAAAGATTTCTAAATAGTGGTTGCTTGCAACCCAGTGAAATCTGATCTGCAGATCCTGAAATGGTTTTTGGGTTTATCAATTCTAATGTACCTGACTGGGGAAAGACGCGTCATCACTGTAGCTGATCACTTGATAAATAGTGATTAGCTTGCAAGATGCGAATAACAAAGAGGGACTTGTCACAAAAGTTCAGTTAATTGGACGCAGTGGCTTAATTGCCCCAACAGCGGGGTAGGGAAACATGCTGCCAATGAGCGCATATAACTCCCATATTTGCTGGGTTTCATATAAATATGGGATTCTGCGGTCATAGACAGTATGACTTTATTCTATATAATCCTGGATGAAGTCAACATAGATGTTCAGAATTTATTGTAATATTCACGTAATAGTACTCACTTATTCATATTACAACTCTCAAATTTTCACATTTTCATCAACTAATCAGCCAAAACTATGTTTAACTCAACTGGTACTCAAAACGAAATTGATTCTTTGTGAAAATATTTCATCAAAATCGTTAAAAATGGTTGAGTACATAAATTTTCCGATTTTACATTGAATACAGGTCGGACTCGATTATCCGGAGTCGGGTTCCCATGCTTCTCAATCTACATTTGGGTCATTCCATATGAAGTGACCGAGAAAATGTGAAAACTTGCAACCGACCATCACGGATTTGAACCAAATTTGGTTGAAACATTTGTTTAGATGGAAAAAGAAAAAAAACAAATTTTGGTGCCGATCGGATCACCCCTCGGCCCGTGGCAGCACCCCTCGTTTTGGCCGATAGGAAAATTATCCTCTCTTTCATTTATTTTTATCATTGAAACGATTGCACATACACATTTTCGACCTTCGGCTTTTTTAAAGGAAATTGTTCAAAAAATCCAGAAAAAATATTATTTTTTTGATACAGTGTTGCCAGATATCATATTTTTCAATTTTAAAACTAAAAATCGATTTTTCTCAAAATATGTATATTTTGATTTTAAAAATTTTGATTCCATCGTGTTTATCAGACGTTTTTCTATCGAAAAAGCTTAACTCCCCAAAGTAATTTGCGTCGTTCCTGAGATATAGCGTTTTTAAGAAAAAATATTCATTTTTTTTTTCATATAAAGTATCATATAAAATCAGGTGCAGTTAATAAATTTCGCAAAAAAATATTGTTCGATTCCATATAAAGAGGGCCCATATAGCCGAGGCGGTAAACGCACGGGTATTCAGCATGACCATGCTGAGGGTGACGGGTTCGATTCCCGGTCGGTCCAGGATCTTTTCGTAAAGGAAATTTCCTTGACTTCCTTGGGCATAGAAGTATCTTCGTGCCTGCCACACGATATACACATGCAAAATGGTCATTGGCAGAGGAAGCTCTCAGTTAATAACTGTGGAAGTGCTCATAGAACACTAAGCTGAGATGCAGGCTTTGTCCCAATGAGGACGTTACGCCAAGAAGAGAGAGAGAGAGAGATTCCATATAAAGACGTTTTGTGTTGATTTGAAAAATATCAAATATAAAAAGGATTAAAAAAATGTTACAGTGTTGCCAGTTCATCAATTATAAGTCTATCGTAATGGACTAGCATAACCTGTTGAACTAAAAAAATGTATCTATTGAGATCATCAATTCTAAACAAATTTCATATATTTTAACAATATCTGAACAGAAGTGCTGCCAAATATGTAATATTTATTGTAGAAATCTTAATTTTACTAGAACATTAGTATGAAATCTAATTAACAAGCCAAAAGCATTTTTTTATTTAGGTTTAGTACATTTGGCGACATCGACGTAAAATATATTCAGGAAAACATTTGATGAGTGTATTTATAAGCAACAGTGCTGAAAATGTCATTTCGATATAACTACACTAATGACCCACAGCTAATTTCAGAAGCTGAACCTGAAAATATGGAATATGATAAAATATGAAGTATGATATCCTTTGAAATTAGATAATATTAGATACTACGCATCGTCGCGCAACTGGTAGCTCAGACTTTTATATTCGAAGGTCCAACTCCTTATAAAAATCCCTGTAAAAATATCTTTTGATTGATTTTTACAGCAGTGTTGCCAAGTATGCTAGTATTTAGCGGAAACGCAAACAATAGGTGCGGGGATGCTTAGTATTGCGTTTACTCTTACTGGATTGCAGAATAATAGATCATGTCCTTTATTGTCCTGGGCAGAGAAGTGAAGAACAGTGCTGAGTATTGTGTTGTCTATTGATGTGATTGCATATGGTATGAGTTTTTGTTTGTCCTTTGTGGCGAAGAATGAACAAAAATTTCTGAGTGAAATGGATTAGTGGCGTTTGTTCCCTAGAGCCTACTTTTTTAGGCTTTTTTTGCATGGAAAAGAGATCGGTTGTACGCGAAGGTTAATTCCGATAAATCAAATGACTCCCAGATCGACAATGTATAGTATCATACTAATGATCGGTATATTCGCCTCACTCACTCCATTCATATTCACTCCTCTTTACTGAATCGAATCGAGAAAGATGCAGCAAACGGATTGTCGTGATCAAGCACGCAACCCCATCACTAGTAGAAAGTCATACGCAAGTTGATTGACATGGATATTCGTTGCCGTTCGTCGCAGTTTTGATCGCAAGCGAATGAATTAATGGCGAATGGTGAAGAATGCTGGTGAGTGATTGAAGTGGCTGCTGTCGTCGCTGATAAGCAAACACACAAACTAAAGCGACAATCGTTCGCTGCGATTAACCATGGAGTAGCAATTATGAATTGTGTTGCCATCTATGCTCATACTCATGCAGTGTTGCCAAATGTGCTCGTTATGTATAAGAAAGAGAAATCATTTGTTTTTATTTGGTGTTATCTATTTACGAAAGCTTTCGTGTAAATTAGATGTTTACAATAAAAATTACATGTGTGGCAACACTTCCATCTACAACATCGTTGAAATGAATAAAATGACAATTGAAATGAATTTCACAATAGAGACATTTTATATTTTAACAATTTATCCTCATCTTTTCCAATAAACCATTTTTTTTGCTAACTATCAAACTAGCAATAACTGTCAATTATCGGGTCATTTTGTCAGATAGGACCATAAACAAGAAAACACAGACAAACAGACGTAACATTGGAAAAAATTCCAACGACCACGGTTTTAAAGATCTTTTTAAACCTTTATAGTTGTAGCTATCACAACCAGAGGTGCGCACATAATTTTTCTAAGCGTTTGACGTTTCACCTAGTGTGAACTAGGCGATGGATTTTCGCGAATTTTTTTGTAGGTGTTACGTCTGTTTGTCTGTGAAGAAAAGGTCAACAACAGGGTCGTTAGAGAAGATGTGTATTGTTTTTATCTTGCTCACACATCTTGCAACACATATGGTGCGATTTTTCAGAATAACCTGTACATTGTCAAACACTTGAAGATTAGGTTTCATGGTATAATAAAAAAGGTAAACTAGCAACACTGTCACAATTTTTTTAATCCTTTTTATACTCGATATTGTTCAAATCAGTACAAAACGTGATTATATGGCATCGAACAATGTTTTTTTACGAAATTTATAAACTGCATCTGATTTTATATGATACTTTATATGAAAAAAATGAATATTTTTTCTTAAAAACGCTATTTCTCAGGAACGACGCAAATTACCTTGGGGAGTTAAGCTTTTTCGATAGAAAAACGTCTGATAAACACGATGGAATCAAAATTTTTGAAATCAAAATATACGTATTTTGAGAAAAATCGATTTTTAGATTTAAAATTGAAAAATATGATATCTGGCAACACTGTATCAAAAAAATTATATTTTTTCTGGATTTCCTGAACAATTTCCTTTAAAAAAGCCGAAGGTCGAAAATGTGTAGGTGCAATCGTTTCAATGATAAAAATAAAAGAAAGAGAGGATAGTTTTCATATCAACCAAAACGAGGGGTGCTGCCACGGGCCGCGGGGTGATCCGATCGGCACCAAAATTTGGATTTTTTCTTTTTCCATCTAAACAAATGTTTCAGCCAAAATTGGTTCAAATCCGTGATGGTCGATTGCAAGCGGTCGGTCACTTGGCGTGGAATGACCCATATATGATTGAACGGATTGGAACGGAACGATCTATAAGGTTAAAATTTTGACATTTAGTCAAGCCAACTTTGATTAGTGATCAGTCAAAATTTCAGCTTCTCACAGCATTCCGTTCGCGAGATATTATTTTGCGAAACATCAGATTTTTATTTTATAATAACGGTCTGGGGAGCACCGTGCCATGAGATTGAAGAATGGGTGACAAAACGTCGAATGCCAGAACGTCGAATGCCAAAACATCGAAAGGACAAAACGTCGAAGGGACAAAACGTCGAAAGGACAAAACGTCGAAAAGTGTGTATGTGTTCACAGTTCAGCGTGGATTTTTTTATACGGTAGATCCTTCAAGATGGCAGGATGACGAACTGATTAACGGGGACACACGAATATTGTCTCGTCATCTGGGGTCACTGCCCGAACGCTGAAGGTCAGTGACTCATTTTGCACTCTATAATGCTTTAGTTGAAACCACTAGCTGAGTAAAGATTATTGCGAGGATACTTTGCATTGTTGTACTAGTACCATATTCTGTGAATACCGGATGAATTACGGAGAAGGACAGCTAGTCAAAATCCCGCTATTTCAAGTAGAACTGCGGTTCTGAATGAAGAAGACATTCACTCCCACCCCTTACGTTGGGATGGAAAGTACCGGCAAGTCGTGCTGTAAACCAAACCAGACGCTCTTGAAGGAACAATGCACCCGATGATCGCCATCGCCACCCTAAAGGTGCCAGAGATCCGGCAGACGATAGCTAGATGCTACCATCGAAGCTACCCTGAAGGAAGCTGTGACGTAATGCTGAAAATTTGTGGAAGGAAATTTGTGACAGTGTGCCACTCGCAGTGTTGCATTTGAACGCGATCAATTTGCGTTGAAGTTCAAAAACGGCACGCTGCGATCAAACATATTTGAACATTGTTCAGTTCAAAATTTGATCAAGAACTGCACCCGCAAAAACATGGCACCCTGGTCCTGGTAAACTTAAATGGTCATGTGTCTGCCATTTTTTTCACAAATTCTAACAATCTTGGGTTGATTCGATTCAGAAAGTCACCCTCTATTGAGAGGGGGAACCAGTTTGGTCACCGTGGATTACCGGAAAATCCGGATTTCGGTGCAGAATCTTAATGCCCGATGCCAAAATGCCCCATTTCATTGTGGCGCATATATTCGCGCAACAACGTCACAAAGTCCTAGAGTAGCGCCTTGGTCAGGACGCACATAAGATTTGATGACACATCCAAGCTCAGTTCCTTTTTGGCTCGCGTTTAGTTCAAATGCAACACTGGGTGCCAGTAGAAGGGGCCTCAAAGAAGTAAGAGAAGAAAAGCCGGGAAAGTTCGCGAATAAATAATTTTACACTTAACGTGACGTGATGTGAGTTTTTTATATACGACAGTGCGAATATTCCCTACCCACGAAGAACTGCTCAAGGAACATGCCGACCCTGAGGTGTTGTTTCAGGGAGCCTCAGGAAGGCTTCCCTCTGAACTAGTTGGCAGATACAAAGAAAGAATGAGTATCCTTTAAAAGAATAAAGAACTCACTATTTGCTCAGATTACTCGTTTTCGACGTTTTCGACGTTTTGTCCTTTCGACGTTTTGTCCCTTTCGACGTTTTGGCATTCGACGTTTTGTCTTTCGACGTTTTGTCCCTAAGCCGAGATTGAAAATTGGAATTATCGTGAGTACCATAGGGCACTGCATTGTTTTGATTTTGTATGGGATTTTGACGTTTCTTGACCTTGTTGTTTACAAAATTTCTGTAAGAGTGAAAGAGAAGGCGCGAATTTCATGCAGTGCCCTATAGGGCACTGCAACACCGTGGTTACTAAGATTATTTTTTCTCAGTCTTTGACGTTGTTTACGATTCGAACTTACAAAAATGTCATTGGCTTTCTCGGGTTGGGTGTTTGAAATTGAAATGTATGACTCGCGTGCCCTTGCTCAATGTGTCAAATCAATTGTTTCTGGGTGAACCCAAATTGTGAGACTCGAAGAAAGATATTTCGCTTCCACTGGAGTTGCGGAAATAATTATGGAATCCTGGTACGGTTGCGGTTCGTACTACGCGATTGCAAAAAATCTACAGAATCAAGATAAAAAGTCTGCTACTTTATGACTTTCTGGTGGAGTTCCCCTAGGAGCTCCTTCTATTATTCCTCCAGGGCTTTCTTCAGAGCTTCACCCAGGCTTTCTTCCTGGGATTCCACCAGAAGGTCATTTCTTGGTTTCTCCAGTAATTTCTTCCAGGATTTCGCAAGAAGCTGTTTATGAGATTCTTCAAGGAATTTGTTTAGGATTGATCTAGAAGTTCCCTCTGCGATTCTTCCAGGAGTTTGAGATTCCTCAACAGGTTTCTTCTAGGATTCCTTCAGGAGTTATTCCTGGGATTCTTCTATGTACTCTTTTTGCGATTGCTCTTAAGATTGGTTCCGGGATTTCTTCAGAAGTTCCGAGATTCTTACAGTTATTTGTTCCGAGATTCCTCCAGGAATTTGTTCTGAAATTGTACGAAGTTGTACGGAGATTATTCCGAGAATTCTTTCTGGGATTCCTCAGGGAGCAATTTTTGGGGTTCTTCCTGGAGTTGCTTCTGCGATTCCAAATCAGATTCCAGGATCTCTTTCGAAAATTGGGTTCTTTAGGGGTATCCGGATTATTTCAGATTCAGATTCTGCGCCCAAAAATTAGTCGAAATCCAAAATTTCATAATTTTTGGAGTCTGGGAACTATTTTTAAAATACATTTAAAATTTGCATGGGGAAATTTTTTTGTTCGGGTCGAACTGTCATTTTATCAATTGAACTGCCATTCTATCCACGAAAATTAAAACTGTTTTGTTAATTTAAACATCAAAACAAAAGTATTTGAACCCAATAAAATCACGTTATACTCAGAAAAATGAGCTACAGAAAATAGCAATATTTTATTCACTAAAAACCCAATTCTCCAAAAATTCCTTCCGAAATTCTGAAATACTTTCGGGAGTTCCACGATTTCTTCAGAATTTTCTTTCACATTACTTCCTGGAATTTCGTTTCGTAATTCCTCCATGAATTCATTCCTTGGTTCAAAAATTATATTTATCTATCTATATAAATAAAAATGGAATGGTGTTTGTATGTCACGAATAGACTCGGGAACGGGTCAACGGATATACTTCATTCTTTCACTGTTGCATTCGTGCGAAAAAATAATTGATAAATGTGTCCGGGAAGTCAAAAAAAATGGGGAAATCTGAAATTCCGTTTTGAGCAGCACTTTCTATGGAACTGGATGTCAAAAACCATAGTAGGCAGGCAGTACGACAGCTAGTTTTAAATAAAAATTGTGTTTCGATAGTACGTACACTGAACGAAGTGGTGGTATACGTACTATCAAGGTATGCCTGTAATTGAAATTGCAAAGGGAACCAATAAACGCAGCTTGGAAATAGCTTACCGTTCTCAATGTGCGCTTTCTAGAATTCCAAAATTTATTATTTCAATAATGGCGCCGGAATCGCCCTTACGGTCATCCAGGAGAGAAAGGAAAGTAAGGGTTCGGCCCATGGTTCGGCCATTCGGCATGTAGCCATGAGACAGAATTTCTCACAAAAGTAAGAGTGTGGTCATCCGAACGCGATGTAGGCTATTTTTACTTTATTGCATTAATAACTATTACTTTTATTTGTACCCTAAAATAACGAATTATTATACTTCTTTTTCGTATTTCTGTTTGTTTTCAGGTAATGAACTTCAAACTTATCAGGTGACTTAATATTACTTGATACTTGATGGGCTACAACTCGATGTGGTGAGTCTACGCCGAATGAAGTGTTTAGGTTGTGTTTTATTTCCCCATCTATTTATATACTTGGTACAATTCGTAGTTCATGCGACGCCGCCAGATGCCGTCCTCCAGGTTACCGCCGAGTATTGTTCGCAGCTCTCTTTACGTTCGAAGACTCCAAAGGCTCTCCGATCAACTTTTTTCAACGACCACGTTTCATGACCGTATAAAGCGACTGGTAGAATCAGAGTCTTGTACAACGCGAGTTAAATTCGTTTGAAGTTTGTATGGGAGTTTATATGGTAAACTTTGTTTTTGTTTGCGTTTTTCTCTTTAGGGGCTCTAGTTTTTCTTAAATCCCGTAATCGATCCTATAGAATTATAGTCTAAGATATCCCGAAAAACTTTGCTTTGCTACAAGCTTCGGATAACCTTGCAGTCTTCGACAAAGTTTTCGGCACGTATAAGACTATAGTTCTATCCAGCTTTCCACGCTCGCCATAATGGCGGATGCTATAAAATAATTTGACAGTATCTGTGCCCCAGTTGAACTGAAATTATTAAACAATGTTCTTAGCAACCCTTGATTTCCATAGAAAATGTTTTGTTGACCGGTAACTACCGAGAAAGATGGCAAGAAATCAAAAAGAGTCCAAGAAATAAAATATCTAATTTATTGTCCTTATTATTTTTTTTTCTATTTTAGGTTTTGTAATTTAGGAAGATGAATACCTGACTGAGTAAAATCTTCATTTTTTTCTATCGTGATTCCGATCGACCACCAAGGATCCCACTTCAATCATTGAGTTAACCCAGTTTGGTGACCCCGGAGGAGTTGCGCCTGGCCTTCTGGGGTGGGTACTCGAAACCTTCTACCTCCCGGGTCCCAGGGCGTGTTAGTAGGGGAGAGCTTCAGATGTGGGAGTCCTAAAAACAAATATTATTGCAGATTCTCAGCGGCGGGCGGTGATGGTGTGCGGCAGTGCACCACAGGCTAATGTAGAGGAGGGTGCTGACGAATGGGCCGGGTACACCGATAGGCACCGGTTTTGAACCAGTGTCGAATGTGGGAGTCCTTAGAGGAGTGCATAAATGGATGGGTCGGGCGACACAGTGGAGCTACGGTTTCGAATCACCAGACTTGGTGAACGTGCAGGTGGACGAGAGCTTGACGATGACCCGCGAGACGGCTTCCGGTGTCACGGATCGACGGCCTTACCGGCCGTCGACGATTGTCCACTGTAACAGTCGGGTAGGCCAACCGAATGGTTTGTCCGGTGCTTGCTGACATGGATGGCTTGATGTTTTCGTACTTGGCAGGCAGTATTGGAACTCATAGAAAAAATGCGAACGAAAGGGAGGAATGCCACTTAAAACTATTTTTTTCTAGTTTATTAAATATAAGTATGGTTTAAAGCTAAGTCGTCTACAGCAGTGAAGGGAACATCTTAGAAGAAAATTTAATCTTCTTATTGATGAACAATGAAAAAACATTTCTACTCTTTGAAGGAATTGAGCGCCAGAATTCTCCCACGAGACAATAAGGGATTATTAAATTCAAAGCTGTAGTTTAAAATGGAAACAATTTTCTGCAAGAACTCATTTATTTAAATAAAGTTACAAAAACGAGGATTTTTGGTATGCTCCTTTCGTAACTGCGAAATTATTCGCGAAATTCCCCACTATGTCACCCCCCACATTCAACACTGGCTTAAAACCGGTGCCTACCGGTGTTTCCGGTCCATTCGTCGGCACCCTCCTCTACATTAGCCTGTGGTGCACTGCCGCACACCATCACCGCCCGCCGCTGAGAATCTTCAATAATATTTGTTTTTAGGACTCCCACATCTGAACACGCCCTGGGACCCGGGAGGTTGAAGGTCTTCCACCCCGGAAGGCCAGGCCTTGTCTAGGACCGCGCAACTACTCCGGGGTCACCCGTCAGGATCTAGGGTTAATTGAAGTGGTATCCTTGGTGGTCGATCGGAGCAAGGTAGAAAGAATGAAGAGTTAACTCAGTCATGTATTCCCTTTTCTTATATGTATTACAAAACCTAAAATAGAAAATAGTTTAAGTAGCTATTATTTATTTGTTGAACACTTTTTGATTTCTTGCCATTTTTTCGGTAACCGATCAACAAAACATTTTCCATGGTAGTCAAGGGTTGCTAAGAATATTGTTTAATAATTTCAGTTCAACTGGGGCACAGATACTGTCAAATTATTTTATAGCATCCGCCATTATGGCGAGCGTGGAAAGCTGGATATAATCGGTTATGTGTTTTAAGTAAAAGCAGTGCCCCTCATGAGAAAAATGCAAAAAACGATGTTTTACCATATAAATGAAAAGGGGGCCCATCGAACTTTTGATATGAGCCACGCTAAGAAACAGCATAATAAATATGTAATTTTGGCAAAATAACTGAGTAACCTAAAGAGTTATTTTCATGTTATTAACATAACATATCTTTCTATAAAGCTGTCTATCATAAGCGGCAAAATAACAAAAATCATAACAAAAAACCCTAAGCAATCCACCTAGCGGTGATGGCGCCATTCTCGTGCTTTCAAATACATACCCATTTCAACAAAACTCAAGTCAAGTGACATTTTGATGAATATCGCACTTTCATACGTTTAGCATAATTCCATTCCATAGCACCAGAAAACATATCGTTTATCTAGCTTTTGATGTTTGAGCCTTAAACTCTTTAAGCCTAAAAGCGATACCTTCATGCCTCAGTTTCGTCACCTCGCTGAGAGTGTTCAATAAAAGACGAGCTCTGAAAGGCGCCTGGGGTCCAATGGACTCCAGGTATCCCTTTTAAGGTTAAAAAAAGCCGCAATTTTGGATTTTGAGCTGCCATTTTGGTTTTGAGTCCGACATATTGGATATTCTGGTCGCCATTTTTTAGTTCAGACTTCTTATCCATACCAAATATGCTTCATATAGCATGGTTTTAGAGCTAAAACTTTATTAAACAGACGCCATCTTGAATTGTGAGCTGCATCTTGGATTTTAGACCGCCATCTTGAAAATTCTGGTCGCCATTTTTTTACTCCGGACATCTTCTCCAATCTCCATAACAAATATTTATACACATATTGCATGGATTTAGAGTCTAAAACTCCATTTAACAGATGCCATTTTGAATTCGGAGCCACCATCTTGGATTTAGGACCGCCATCTTGAATATTCTGTTCATCACTTTTGGACTCCAGACATCTTCCCTACCATTTTTCAAGGTTTTTGAGCCTAAAACTCTATTAAAACCCTCAATCTTTGGAGTCGCCATCTTGGATTGTATGGTCTCCAAATGGTCCCCATTTTTGGACTCCTGATATCTTCCCCATATTTAATATACCCATATTGCATGGTTTAGAGCTTTAAAGTTCCATCGGGCGCCATTTTAAATTTGAAGCCCCCATCTTGGATTTTAGGCCGCCATCCTGGATACCTTGGTCGCCATTTTTGAACTCCGTATATCTTCCCCATACCAAAAATACCCATATTGCATGGTTTAAGAGCTTGAAGCTCCATTAAACAGACGCCCTTTTAAATTTGAAGCCGCCATCTTGGATTTTAGACCGTCATCTTGGATATGGTGGTCGCCATTTTTGACTCCGGAAATCTATACCCTATACCAAAAATACTCATATTACATGGTTTTAGACCCTAAAGCTCGAATAAACAGATGTCGTTTTGAATTTGGAGCCGCCATCTTAGATTTTAGACCACCATCTTGGATTCTAGACCACCATATTGGATATTCTGGTCACTATTTTTTTGACTCCGGACATTTGCCTCATACCAAAAATACCCCATACTGCATGATTTTAGAGCCTTTTTTAAAGACTTTGGACTCCGTATATCTTTCCCATACCAAATATACTCATATTGCATGGTTTAAGGGCTTAAAGCTCCATTAAACAGCCGCCATCTTGAATTTGGAGCCGCCATCTTGAATTTGGAGCCGCCATCTTGAATATCAGGCTACCATCTTGAATTTTGGGCCGACATCGTGGAAATTCTGATCTCCAGTGTTGATTTCCGCACAAAATTCGTCAACCATGCTGGAGGTTACAAAAAGTCAACGCAGTTCGATGGAGCTTGGTTCAGTTCCTACCGGTGCTGGTCCGGATCACTCAAATGGCCATAATTCCAGAACGTCCTGACCGATCCGGTCCATTTTCAATAGCACACAATGCGGTATAATTCGGTTCGAGCTAGAATCCGAAAAATCAGCCAGTGGGAAGTGCCTTAAAAGCGAGTGAACTTTTTTGTACACAGACATACATACACAAACACACATACATACACACAGACATCATCTCAATTCGTCGAACTGAGTTGATTGATATATGTGATTTGACCCTCCAAGCCTTCTTTAGAAAATTCGTTTTTTGAGTGATCATATAGGCTTAATGTACACATTGGTGTACGAGAAAGGCAAAAATGATCCTGAAAGACCAGTTAAATAACACGCTTTATAATAACTTAATAATAACGATTTTTTTTTAAATATATCAGTAACAAATATTGAAATAAATAAGTTATTGATAACAATCGGAAAACAAAATGAATTATAATATCAAAAAGAGGGCCTTGCTGCAGTGAAAACAATAAAAATAAAATAACCAACAATAATCAAGTTCTTCTTCTTCTATTTCTTGGGGACTTGTTCTTGCTGACTGACTTCTTTTTTGACATTTTTGTCGAAATGTGTATGTAGTTCATACTGGAATTCCACCAGCTGATCCAAAATGTAAAAATGCTAACACTCGTAACGTACCCAACTGAAACTGGAAAAACAGGGTATACTTATCAAAATGCTTTTGCAACAAAAGGCTGATAAGTTGGCTCTGACACAGTTTGAATGTATTGTCAAAAAAAAGAGGAAGAGGAACTGATGAGAAAATAAAATTTTCTCATCAGTTCCTCACAGAGTGCTGTGGACAACGTTTATCTCGAATGGTGTATGTAGTTTTGATTGCAAAGCTTGTTATTGTTGCGCTATTAATGATCAAATATTGGCACAATCTAAATAACACAATAATAACAGAACTTGTGATTACAGCAAAACGTGTTATTGAAATGTAATTCAAAGAAAGTATACCAATAGCACCATCATAAGCAAACAAGATTGTCCAACAAAGCATGATATGGAACGGTAATACCTCAATAAGTTAATAATAACAAACCAAAGTATAAAAATAGGTTTTGTGATTGCGTTGTTATTATTTTGATATTCTCCTCTGCTCGGGAACGTTACCAGTTCAAACAAAAACCAACAGAAGTCAGCATTGATAATAATAAACGCACTGCATCTTCCTAAATCCTATCAAATGAATACGTGGGCATCCAATCATCATCTACTTCATCAACCGTGTGCACGCCACACTACACCACCGCACCGGTCCCAATCAATACGGTAATCTCTCAATCAAAGCTGCACTTAGTCGCGCCTATCTTTCTCCAAACCACGAACCCACAAATGAAAGTATCCAATCCGCCTTCCGAAATGAATTGACGGTAATAAAGATTAACGGCTGGCCACCACCATCACCAGAGTCCAGCCTTCATGGTGGTGATCAAACTAAATGCGTCTCTAAATACGACCGACGATGGTGTTCCACGACGAGACATGCACCAGAAGCATATTTCTCGCCTTGTTCAAAACTCCTCGAGATGCGTTCGTGAGTCGTCGTCGTCGTCGTCATAGTCGTCGCATGTAAGAGACTTAAGTAGCTACATCACATACGAACGTACGTACCTACAAGCATATCTTCACCTTCTACAAAGCGGAACGCGCACCGAACCAGCTTAGTCAGCAAGGCAGCCAGCCACACCACGAAGTTATGCTAAGGCTAAGACTGAACGGAGAGGCAAAACCACTTGTCTAATGTTTATCTCTTTTACCACCCATTTGCTGTGCCGATGCATTGCGCGCGCATGTTTTTCTTCAAGTGCGCGGAGAAGCCCTTGCGCATCGGAAACAACATAGAACGCAGCAACCCGCGTTATGTGTGGGGTCTCGTGCGAGACCACATCACGTAAAGCGCATTCCATCAGCAGCGTGGCATCGCCTACTACTAGGTTGTTGAGCTTTTACGTTGGTATTCGTTCCACAGAGGTACAGACCAGATGCATTTCGTTCGAATTCTCGTTACATCGCCGTTTGCTTAGATGCACTCTAGTACTGACTGGTGGTGGCGACGGTGAAGAATAGCGGCTTCTCTGAAGCGAAGAAATTCCACGCGGTTTCCGTTTTCCAGTCATCTCTAACTCCATCCGATCGTTGTCGTCACTGCGCGCGGTTTGACTAGAGTGGCACTCGCCTCTACTGCCGGTGGTTCCGAAATGAAATGCATCAACTACGAGAGAAAACATCATCGTCGTCTAGCGTCGTGACTGATTATGCTTTTACCTTTAGCCGCTTCTGCTTCGTTTCCGATCGTCTGTGTGTTTGGTGGAGTGGGGACTTGGAGTGAGTCACGTCGAGATTAGGGCTACGAGGGCGCCAGCGACAGCAACGCGGTAGTCTCGAGTGATTATGGAAATCGGTTTTTGAATATTCAAGGTTTTGTTTTATGATTTGATGTGTTTTTTTTTTCGGGGCGATTACATTATAATCTGTTCACGCCCACGGCTCAGATTCGGGCAGATGTGTTCACACGGTTCTGGTGGGATAGACTGCTCGAAACGGGAGAGACGGGAGACGAATGCGGTGAAGTCGCTTTGAAAACGGGAGCGAGGTTACGGGATGAGAGTGACTCTGGGACAATGCAACCAAATAGATCAGATTATCGCAAGTTCTTCATTGCAATGAAATTTTAACCATTTTAGGCATTATTGAATTTACCCAATACACCGTAGATTTCAATGTATACCATCTGAAGCTGATGGAAAGCTCACACTTCCGTTCCGTTTGTTGAAGTGCTGCTTCCACCATTCAATCCTTATTCGTTGCTATTATATGTCAAAAAGATTTCATCTTTAGCTCTGCACAATTTAGCATGCCTATCTACCTTCTTTCTTTTGATGGCACAAATTTCCCAAATGGAGGAGAACGTGCCTCTAGAGCCGACCTACTGATACCTTCTTTAATACCTTATTGGCATATAGTCGAGCACCATCTTCGTCGTTCTTGGGCGAAGTTCCTCTAGTTTCTCCGAACGTGTTGGGATCAGATCAGCAGATCTTCTTCAACCGCGCGCTGGCTGCCTCAAAAGGTCGCTGACCTCTACCTGGTTCCCTGCTGAATATGTTTTCGCTATACTTTTTGCCGGCATTCGCACTGCGTGCCCAGCCCACTGAAGTCTGCCGTATGTTATACGTTTCACAATATTCGCATCTTTGTACACTTGGTGTAGATCGTGATTCATGCGTCTGCGCCACAATTTGTTTTCTTGTTTTCACCGAGAAAAGTCTGCAGTACTTTGCGCTTTAAAACTTCGAACGTTTTTCGATCTACCTCCTTTAACGTTCACGGCTCGTGACCGTAGAGGCAACCGGAAAAATCAGTGTCTTAAATATATAGAGAGCGAATTTCGTTTTTGTTTGCAAATTACGGGACCTAAGCTGGTTATGCAATCCGTAAAAGGTCCTATTCGCAGCTACAATACGTCTTTTTACTTCACGAGAAACGGTTATGTCACATGCCAGAAGTGTTCCAAGATAAACAATTTCTTCAACAACTTCGAACACATCAATCACTACCTCAGCACTAACACCAGTAGGCCTTCTGCTGTTTCTCTCTTCAGGAGAACTGGCTTCCTACACTGCCCTAAGATCAATATCGTACGCAAAGCCGGGGAGCATGTGCGACAGTGTGATGGATGATCAGTGCTGCTATTAGTCATGACCATTCCATGATGATTGCATCGTCACAAAATGAATCGAGTACTCGCGCACTTCGGCATGTCATTTCGCAATAATCAAGCGTCATGACGAAAACATCCATTTTGTTTTAAAATTAAAATTTTCACCTGGTCCAAGCAAATTTAGGCTAGTTGTTGTATTTAATAGATAGAGAGGACATATATTCATGATTTAAAGGATTCAAACAATAACAAAATCCGTCGATGTGCTTGCCTTCTTTACAGTCATGTCCAGTGCAAAATGTTCATAGTCATTGACTGAAAACAGAACGAATTTGAATGATTTCGCATTGAATATTCAAAACAAACAAATTCATTTTCGCTCTCCCTCTTCACACAGTCAGTCAATTCGTAGTCATTGAATATGAAGCTGATCGAGAAACATCTTCATAATTACCTACGTTTATGACTACGATTCCTTCCAAAAACACTCCACAACAAACAAATGCTAAAAGATCTGTGTAAAGCACCGTTAAATGAAATCGATACTTTAATATTTTATCAGCAATTTAACACTTTGTAAGATGTTTACAAATATTCATTGACTTTCATTCAGTTGACAAACGAGTATCGAGCAGCTGAATATGAATATGCAGGCAAGTGAATGAAAATTGTCGCACGATGAACTTCAACTCGTCTGCTCGAAAATTATGCGCCCTGGTCATGTCACGCTCCGTCATGACCGAAACATGAGCGAATATTGTTTCTTGATTCAATGACATTGAGAGAGGCATTTCTGTAAAAAAAATCTCGTGATGACTCGCGTTGACACCGATGCTTTCCAAGCCTGTGGATTTGCACGCTAGACCTCCTAATCGCTCCTTTGAGTGCTATGTTGAACAGTAAATTTGGAAGAGCATCACCCTACTTCAATCCATCTTAGGTCAGAACCAAGGTAGACACTTCATCTGCGATCCGAATACTTGATTTTTATCCATTCAGCGTTGCGCGTATCAGGGTGT
The DNA here is from genome assembly GCF_035046485.1 of Aedes albopictus. NCBI lineage: Eukaryota > Metazoa > Arthropoda > Insecta > Diptera > Culicidae > Aedes > Aedes albopictus. Next base: position 47,757,392 of record NC_085136.1, read on the forward strand.
CCATCCATCCGGGAAATACGGGAAAACCGGGAAAACCGGGAAAAACCCGGGAATTCGAAATCACCGAGAAAAATACGGGAAAAACACGGGAAATTGTAAAAGGCACCGGGAAAAATCTTTCTGATGTCTGTACTGCATTAGTGACTAGCAAGTCTAGAATAGAATGATAGCAACATTAACAGAGTGGCCGATTGACTTTTTAGACAGGCAGCCTCTCAGATGTTGGATATTGGATCTCGATAAATCCATGTAAAAGAAATCTGAATTCTTCTCAGGTGAAATATTTCAGATTTCTAGAAGATTTTCCGAAAGACTTGTTGAGTCTTGCTATGAAAATCCTGACAGCAAAATTCTAGCGAAAATACCGAAGAAGTTCCGGGTTCCGGGTCTCCAGTTAGCCTAGTGGTCAAGGCTATGGATCGCCAATCCGGAGACGGCGGGTTCGATTCCCGTTCCGGTCGGGGAATTTTCTCAACTCCCTGGGCATAGTGTAACATTTTACTTGCCTCACAATATACAAATTCATGCAATGGCAGGCAAAGGAAGCCCTTCAATTAATAACTGTGGAAGTGCTCAAAAAACACTAAGTTGAAGCGAGGCAGGCCAAGTCCCAGTGGGGACGTCGAGCCATAAAGAAGAAGAAGAAGACCGAAGAAGTTCATGAAGGTCCTCTCGGAATTCTTGGAGAACTCGGTAAACCTGCAGACGTTACTTCGGGCAAAGAGATTTTTACGTTTCCTGGAGGAATTCTGCTGACATTCTTAGTGGAACTCTAACTATACCAGATCCCTTAAATTTGATCCCTTTGGAAGAAGTCAAGGATAAAAATCTTAAAAAATGCCTGACAGAATTCCCAACGAAATTGTATACAGTCCGGATTCGCTGCTTGGGTCACGACTGCGCCCCGATTAGCGAATCGTGTTCGTTCGTTGGGGCAACTGACAACTGATCAAAATGCTCTAGACACACGTAAGAGACGAGAAATACGTCACGGAACACTCACATACTTGCGTAAACGTTCTGTATACAGGAGCTGTGATGCGACGGCGGTCAGACGTCAAACTCGTTTTGACATCTATTTTGACATTGACAGTGCTTTTTAGTTGGGTTTTGCCCCAACCAGTGAACATTCAACCATCGAGACAGCCCATCTAACGAGTTCTCAACGAACGAATCGTCACTGTATATCCATTCTGTACAGAGTTTTGAAGGACAGAAGAATCTGAAGAACGGAATGTGTGAAGAAATGTTTGAAAGTTTGAAAAAATGTGACTTTCTGGAAGCATTACTCGAACCCCCGGAAGAGTATCCTATAGACTCCCTGATATTTTAAAGCAATATTAGATGAACACAGACAGCATTTTAAAAGAAGTTGTAGGTTTTTGGGAGTATTTCTTGAAAGAAAAAAAAGTTGAATGTATTGGAGAAGAACTAATTTTTTTTTCTAAAAAAAATTGGTGAAAATCGGTGTCAAGAGATTTTGGATTGTGCAAGAAAATTGTTTAAAATGACAATGGAACAAAAAAATACATAAAGATGTTCACAAAATGTAGCAAATAATACATACATGATTTTCTTTGAAGACCAGGTAGTTCACCAAAAATGTTTCGATATTTTTTCCATCGATTTTTTTATGACATTCGCCAAAAACAACAGTGAAATTGATTACCAAAGCTACCGAAATAGTTCTGCTGTTCTATTTTCATCAAAAAAGTAATTCAGGATTGAGTGTAGTCAAGTGGTAAGCACTGCCGCCTGTGGATCCTAAGGTCAAAGTTTCGATGCTGGCTGTTTTCCTTTTTTCTTTTTTTAAGGAAAAAGGTCAACAAATCTTGGTTGGTATTGTTCTTATCTTGTAATATCTTAACGAACACTTCTCCATACTAAATTTTAATTTTATTCCTGCTGTTTTATCTCTTATCTCAATCAAAACAGTATCAATCATGTTTATCAGTAATTCAATTATAGCAATAACTGAATGTGTTATTCGTTACATTATCTCGGGTTCTCGGGAAAGGGATATTAACGTCGGTGATTGAAGAGTTAGTTGATTTTTTTGATAATAATTTTTGAAATCAGGAAATCGTGAAAATTTGTATCAAGTTTCAGACCAACCGTGTACAACAAAATGCACTTTAATAGTGTCATACTAGATTAATAATTTGTGTTTGGTAATATTCGGGAAGTTAGTCCATACCCGGGAAAAATCCGGGAATCGGAAAACTGAAGTTGAATGGACACCCTGGCGTATCAACCTAATTAGTTTCGCCGGAAAACCATGTTCTTACCGAAGATCATTTCTTTTCACTGAATCGCACCCTGCTCTAAAATCAATGAACAGACGCTGAGTCTGCAAGTAATACTCTCGAACTTTATCTTGGATCATCCGCAGGTAAAACATTTCGTTCGTCGTTTATCGGCAGCCTGGTCGCCAACGCAGGACTCCTTAAGAGGTCTCAGTCTGTTGAATAGGAATCTGGAAGATTGATTGGTTGATGTAGCTGCTCGCTACCGTGCACAAAAAGTTCGACCGGCAACTCGTCCTTCCCAGCAGCCTTGCTGTTTTTCAGCTTCCTAAGGGCCTTCTTAACCCCATCCTGTGTTGGTGATACTACTGCTTGACCGTCATCCCGTATGGTAATCCTGTTCCTGGGTGCTTCTTCACTGCTACCATTGAACAAATCTTCGAAGTGCTCCTACTTCCACCTGACTGCCACCATTGTTTTGTCTGTCAGTAAATCTCCTTCCTGGTCATAGTACATGGCGGGCACTGGCGCAGTCTTGTGCCGCGCACCTTTGACAGTTGCAATAAACATCCGCATATCTCACTCTTTTCGTGCTGTCGTTGTTTACTGCAGTGGATTCGTTTCTCTTCTGCTCTTGCTATTGCGAGAAGTTTTTGTGAGTATTCCATTTTTGTATAGAATAATTTGTATGAGTATTGAAAATTTGCTTTGAAAAATAACTATTGCAGTAACATCAGAAATTCAAAGTGCTTTTAGTCAATTTTGAGCACAATGAAGCATTGAAACATTGACTGCCAAAAAAATCAAAAATTATTCAAGAGTAAAAATAGGGATAGGGATAGGGATTCAAAAAACTTGATTTACTGCTGGAATATTCAATTTAACTGAATTTTGTCTTCGTCAAAATAGTGTATTTTACCCAAATAACTACTAAGCATTTGAATAAGCTATACAGCAGCCCGTATTATGTATTTGAACTGCTTGCTGCCCTACATAAGCAGTTCGAATGTATAACTACCTTCAAGTAGCATAAGCTGTGCTGCTCAAAAGCTTTTGGCTGTTAATAAGCATTTCAACTGCTTAAGGAGTTTTCGTTCAGGAGCAATCAGAATGCTTCTCAATTGTTCTTTAAATGCCAAGAACAAAGAGGATGGGAGATATTTTATGCACCCTGCAACCTCCGTTTGCTTTGCACTGGCCGTCGTTGCCATAGTAACCGTCGTTATTACATTTCCTCATGCAAAATATTGGGGCTGGGTAACTCTCCCTTTATTTATGCAGGGCATGAAAAAGGTTCATATGGTCCACTGCACGAATATATTCTGGCCTGCTTACTCTCACACGAAATTTGACGTTTGAGCGGTGTCGGCACCGCTCAAACGTCAAATATCCCTTGAGAGTAAGAAGGCCAGCATAAATTCGTGCAGTGGACCATAGGGAAGCGAACCACTTGGGCAGCGGCCGGTATTACGGGCACTCTTCGCTATAACTCAGTCAATTCCAAACCAATTGACTTGAAATTTTGTACACGGCTAGATACTATACGTATCTCATTGCATTCCAAAAATTGTGTCAATTGGTTCAGAATTGGCTGAGTTTTAGCAGAAAAGTGCCCAAAATAGGACCCCTGCCGAGATGGTTCCACTTCCCTATCAAAAGTGCATAAGAATAACCTGGATAAAAAGAGGTTTTAGTGTATAATCATGAAAAAGTTAAAAAAAATATAACCTCAAGTTATATAAAACATGCATATTTTTTCCCCAAAAGCGAAGTTAAAGCTAAACCAAAGAATTAAAATATCAAGAAGTCTCAATCCCGCGATGATCGGAAGGACACTTCCGCAGCGCTATCTACGTATTAAAGTTGAAACATCACGTAATAGTATGTGTTACTACCTGCATGCGGATGCAATACAATACACATACCACCTTCTCTTATGACAGATCACGAACACTAACAAAGAGAGCTTGCACCTTGATACGCCTTTTTTTTTTTTTTTTTTTTCCTTCTAAACCATAGGGGGATAATCTGCTCAACAGACACCCTAACAGAAGGTTAGGGTAGTGTAGGTCTGACAGGCCGTCTTCTACAACAAAAGTAAAATCCAGGACTACTCTCTCCTCGTACCCACTAAACCATTCCTATGGTCGCCAAACCCTACGTCTCTCCGGAACCACCAAGAAGGTAATGCTTCAGAGAGGGGCTAGTGCACATCGCACCCACAAGGTTAGCTGCGTAGCCTGCAGCAACGAACATCGATGACTCGCTTTGGAGAGTCCATCACGGTAGCATGCTGGCGCTTAGCCAGTTTCCCGAGTGGTCCTCGCCACCTTGATACGCCTAGAGAGCGCCACTTGTCTTATCGCTTGTCGTTAACATAAAAAATTGGCAGAGCTGCCATTCTTTATATTTTTATTCTTTGGCTATACGGTGTCTTCAGCAAAGTTACTTCAAAATACAACTACAACTTTGCCAAAAACATCCACCCTCTGCTCTAAATAATATTTTCCAGATCAGCTAAACTTACACAAGGAATAAATGAGAAAAATATCTGCCGTAAACCTGGCTTGACCAGACTAACTGCATTAAAATCCTGCTCTTTTGATTTACACCACCAAAATAATTGTATATATGCAATCTTACTATTTCATCTGTTGGAAGGATGTTGAAATATCGTAAATGTCATTTCAAACTGTCAAGAAACTTCACCACAGTGCTACACTTTTGGTATTCCTCACAGTGCTTTTTTTTATCTTATTAACTTATTTTTAGCCCTAGGCCAGTTCATCTCGGGTCCGACGCTTTACTTCCCTTCCGATGGAAGAACTCACATTTTGTGAGTTTGTCGGGAGTGGGATTCGATCCCAGGTCCTCGGCGTGATAGTCAAGTGTTCTAACCATCACACCAGGTCCGCTCCCCGGGTGAGTTCACTCTAGAATTTAAATTTGGCCGCTCCGTGCGGTACTACAGTCTCCTGTAATTTTCGTCGATTTCTTCCGAAACGCACTCCTTCCTTTTATGATGTCTTCAAGAGTCTTCTGGGATTTTTCAAGGAACTCCTTCTAAGATTCCTCCATTGGAAATTCCGAGAGATCTCCAGGAATTCCTTCAAGGATTTTTCCAGGATTTTTTCCTGGATTCCCCAAGAAGTTTCTTCTGATTTTTCTCCTTAAGAAATAAGGAGTTCCTTCTGGGATTTTTCAAGAAGTTCCTTCTGGTTCTTACTGAGATGCCTTCAATGGTTCTTTCTAGGATTGATCCAAGAGATGTTTCCTGGATTCCACCAAGACATTCTTGTGGGGATTTTCATTGACTATTATCGGGATTAGTGCAAGAACTTCTTCTAGAATTCCTTCATGAATTTCTCCTATACTTTCTTCTGAGATTATTTCATAATTTTCTCCGTAGATTACACCAAAAGATCCTTGTGGGATCCTTTCAGGAGTTTCCCCTGGATTTATTCCAGGTTCGCACCAGAAGTTCTCTCCGAGATTGCTTAAGAAGTTCCTTCCTGGCATTCTATCAGAAATTCCAATAATTCGTCCAGGAAAAACTGCATGGGGGATTTCCTTCAGAACTTATTCCAGATTTCTTTAAGAAACTCCTTTCGGAATTACCTGGGGATCGCATACCGGCGATCCTCATCCATTCTCCAAAATAGTTTTATGGAATATCTCCATCAGTTTTGTATCAATAAATTCCTCCAGATGTTCGTTCAGAGTTTCCTTCAAAAGATCCTTCTGAGATTACACTTTTCCAGGATTTCCTTCTGGGAATTCCGGAAAAAGTACTCCTAAAGACATTCCCAAAGGTATCTTATTCCCTGAAGGAACCTTTTGAGAAATCTCAGAAGGAATTCCTGGAGGTATCACAAAAATATATCCTGGAAGATTCCTGGTACCTACCCCTGGATGAAACCACTTTGGGAATTTCTGAGAAAAAAAAAACTTCTGTAAGAATCACAAACGGAAGGAGTGAATTCCGGAAGGAACTTCTGGAGTTATACCGGAAGAAATCACGGTTGAAATTCCCAGAAAGAGGAATCTTTGAAGGAACGCTTGGATAAATTCCAGATGCAACTTCTGATCAATCTTGGAAAATTTTGGAGAGAGAACTCCAGGAGGTATCCGTAAAAGAACTCCTGAGGGAGTCCTCGAAGGAGCTTCGGGAGGAATCCAAGTAAGACTCTAAGAAACTCCTTCAGGAATCTCAGAAAGAATTCTTTGAAACATCGAAAAAGAAATTTTTAAAGCATTACCAAAAGGAACTGCTATAGGAATTCTCAAAAAAGGAAATCCTAAGAAACTTGTTGACGAATCCAAGAAGAAACATCTTGTTTGTGGATTCCCAGAAGAAATTGCTGGAGTAACCCAAGAAACAGAAGAAGCAGAATAACAGTTTCTTAAGCTAAAATTTACTTGAAAGCTGTTCATTCCATTCTTGTTCAACAAAAATGCTTGTTGGGAAATTCATGGGGAACTCCTGGGGGTCCCTCGAAGGAACCTCTGGAGAAATCTTAGGAAGAACTGTTAGATCAATCTCCGAAGGCACCCCTGGAGAAATTCCAGAAAGAGCTCCTGAATGAATCTTAGAAAGAATTCTAGGAGGAATCTGAGAAAAAAAACTTCCGTAGAAAAATCAGAAGGAATTTATTGAGTAATTCAGAAGGGACTTCTGAAGGTATGCCTGAAGCAATTCTTGAAGGATTATCACTTTGTAGCAGTCGAAACCGCTGGTAGTTTTTTTACTTACTGAAGTTCACCCAGTAGACCATGGCTGTATAAATGTTTATATATAAAAATAAAACAAAAAAAAAATAAACGAAATTTTTAAAGTGATTGAGACGCATGGCGGTCATTCCATACGTATATGAGCACAAAACTCGAAATTTTCAGAAAATTGCAGCTCAAAAACGTTTTGTTGAACATGTCTAATTTTTTGATATGTTATGTACAAATAGTCGAATTTTGTTAAAAAATTTTAAAAAAGTATAGTCATTGTGGTCCAACATTGTTAAAACCATAAACAAAAACTGATATGTTGGCCATTTTTGCATATCGAAGTTTACGCATTTTTTTCTAAATCTAGAACAAATAATCTTTTCATTTGTGTAAAAAAAAAAATCAGCCATTTTTCGGTAACGATCATGCCTACCGAATTTGAGAAATATCGGAGCACTTTTATTTTCAAGTCTATTTTTTTTTTTCATGGAATGGCTGTACATATACGATTTGATTGATCTCCAATCAACTTCTGCCAATGCAAACGATTATCTTTCCCCTCATCATATGCAAGGACATGACTAGGTTAATTCTCGTTGATTTATGAACATCCATCCTATCCAAACTACGATGGATGATGCATCACTCGCATTTGAATGCTTGCATACAAGTTTCATCTTCACGGATCCGCCTGAATGTATTCTCCGAAATTGGTTACCACTTACTCTCTAGGTAGGTAACCATGTGGATGAATAAGTACGCGTACGCGTATCGCGCAGTCCATCCAAGCAGCCACAACCATCCAAGCACCTCATCGACTGTGCATCACTGCAGCGTGCTCCATGACATCACGCGCCTGCTACGATGATAAATTGAACATTTTAACGTGACTTTGGAATCAGACAGTGTCAGTGCTTCATTCTCTAGTTAGATTTGAATAAACAAATGACCTGTACGCAAGTGTATCTACGGACAACTTCCTCATCGTCGTCGATGATGTCGTCCTCACTCGGGGCCGTACGTAAACGACAGCAATTCACTCATCCCCACATCGTTCGTCAAGTTGTGCCTTATATGGTTAAACCACACCACCAACCGCCAGAATCCACGCCTACTTGCGGTGTCAACCCGAAACAACACCTAAATGGCAAACGATTTATTTTTGCTGCTGTTGGTTGATAAAACAAAATAGGACCACCCAATATGCGGTCATATTGGCGATGTTCGGCTCTAGACGAAATTGATGTTGGTGTTGATTAGCTTTTTAGGTTTTGTCTTCAATTTGACTTATTGATATTGACAGATATTATGCTGTAATTCCACTGAACTGTTTCTACCTTATTACTTTATCATTATTAATTGATCAGTTTATTACTACATGACTATCGCTTTATGATATTGTTAAAGTAAGTTATCATAAAAATATATTGGATTGTCAATTCGCCACTCTGTCACTCTATTAATTGATCATGTTCACTTCGTCAATTAATCGTTTGATTAAACACTAAGTTTATTACTCTATCACTTTATTTTATCATTGATTCACGTTTTTAATTCATTCCTGGGTCACTTGTTTTTTTTTTTTACTTATATATTTTATTTATTCCCGAATTTCTGAATCAATCAATCAATCATTTTATTACTTTATTACTTGATCACTGTATAACCTTAATCGCTATATCGATTTACAGGGGATACTCAAAATAACTGGGACAGGTAAAATTTTCACTTGTCAAAAAATGTTCAACTAGCTGTAACTTTTCGAATAGGGCATCAAATATTCTCAAATTTTTACTGTAAGTTCAGCAACTAGTTGTGTATCAGTGGTCCAATTTTGGTAAAGTTCGGGCTATTCTAAACGAAGTTAAAAATATTCTAGAAAAAGGTATAATTATCCGATAGCCAATTTTGAGCTGTTATATCTCCGGATTCAATAAACCGATTGCAATGAAATTTTGATCATTTCCCGATCAGAAAGGCATAACAAAAATGTAACAAATTTATATCAGCGGATGATAGATATATCAACGTTTGTTATATTTAGATATATTTGACAAAAAGGATTTGAAACCCAGATTTAATTATATCAGAGCTATAACAAAGTCAGTTATAATACAAATAAATTCATTTTGATCATCTTTATATGAACATTATAACAAATTCAGTTATAATTTTGAAAATGCAGTTTATATCAAATGAATATTTTACAAGTGGTGTTTGGTACGCAGTTACGCCGCTGTGTGGTGCTACTGTGCTTGAAAAATACAGGATTTTTGACAAGTTTGAATCATGATCCAGACCTTCAAGAAAATTCAGGTTACTCATTAAATTTATTTATTGACATACTTTTAGATTGAGGATTATCCCTTATTGGAAGTTCAAAATCGATTTCTTGATTATCTAGGTTCAAATTCACTAACACAAATTGAAATTCAAACCTTAAATAAACTAATGTAGTATTTTTGACATGTTCGAATCATGATCTAAACCTTTAAGAAAGCCCAGGTAGATATTGCCGCGTTAATCTTGGATTCTCAGCCAGCTGCGTTCGAAACGCGCAGTATTAGATCGCGCTAGACCGCGCACCTATGGTTTGTACACGGTGTGCACCTTGTCTAAAACTGTTTTTGCAGCCGCCGGGTGGGAGCTGTCACGTATTATCAGCCGCCTTGTACAAATCAAACGGGCGCAATGTTTCCGCGATAAACTGCGGCTGGTTAACGTTGAACAATTCGTCATTAAAGTGTAGAATTAGCTTAGTGTTAAAATACACATTAGTAAAAACAACAAAAAAAATCGTGATTGAAATCATCGTCATCATCAAATATTTGAAGGCGTTTTTTTCGATCAAAACAAACGTCTTTGCTATGAAAATATATTCACTGTACTCTATGAAAGTTTTTATTCTGAAATTGGAAGTTTTATTATTGTTATTGAATTAACATGATACAACTGGATCAATTAGTCGTCTGCAAATGAAAATCACCTTAGTTTTTGAAGAATTGATTGATTACAAATTATTTGTAGAGCTTTGAAATTTATTTCTAGTTGAGACACGTTTCATTGCCATGCAATTAACGTCCATATTAATTCAGTAGAAATACAGCTTCCTATGATCTGCAAACATGTGGTGTGGGTATTACATACTTTCAAAGATGAAAGAAGGCTGTTGATAAATAAGGCTAACATCAATGGTCCTGAAACCGATCCTTGTAGCTCTCCCGATAGAGTACCGATCAGGCTTCAATGATTTCCTTTAACTTCCACAATTTGAAAGCGGTTATTCAAATAGGATTTACTCAATAAAACAGAATCTCAACTGAAATCAAATAGATGTGATAACCTGTTCAGTAGTTCAAAATAAGAAACTCTATTAAAAGCTTTTGGAAAACCAACCAATAGCAGAAGGCTATTTCTTTTTTTACCGATATGGACATCGTCATGCATCTTGAGCAAATGCCGAAGCAAATGCCGAACAGGTGTTTTCAACTAGAAGAATTTCTTGTTTAAACTCTTTTTTGCTGAAAATGAAAACATTATACGAGGTCACGAGACAAAGCAAACGCCACAGAATTGCATCAGTATGTCAATTCTTGTACCATGTAATGTTAAAATTGTGCATTAAATACTTTATTTTTTTAATCACAAGCCATCTATATCTGACAATCTCACAGAAATGCACACTAACGCCACAAAGCAGTGAAATTTCCAACCACCAGACTACTGCATAACTTTGCCATAGGCAAGAAGTTCCTTGATGGTGAGGAACATTAGATAATTATTTAATAACATATGTCAAAATGTTCTAATTTATTTGCTCGCAAGTACCAAGAGAAGGTAAAATTGTATGCCACTTTTTCCACTGTTTAAGAGCCATTAACTATCTCTACAACTTTGATGAAGATACGACATTTATTTCTGGTCTGAATCATGAGGTAAAGCATGCCAAAATGCAGAGCCAATTCTTGAGTTACAATTATAACTAAATTATATCCACTTTTGTTATTATATCCTAAGATGACGTAATTGCGATAAAATGTATCAAGAACACTTTCATGTGACGTCATATTTTCTCTCCCCTGTACGTTGGACAAATAAGTCTATTTATAGACCAGCCGCCAAAACGAAGAACCACTTGATCATATACCGCCCTTCACTTCAAGTGCTGCAATGGCCTCATTGATAAAGGCGCCGGATTGCAGGTGAAGGTTGGCGTCCTTGGTTCGATTCCCGTCTGGGTGTGGGTTTTTTATATACTACGTGGGGCAAGTTTTTTTATACAAAAAACTTTGCGCTTAAAATAAATAACACTCTCAATAAAAATTACCCAAAAAATGAGTTAAATTTTACCCAACTTAATTTTTACCCAATATATTTATATCTAATTTATAACAAAATGTGTTATAATTTATTGATCATTCCAATATTTTTTATATCTCACTTTGTTATAAATTTGTTAAAATTGTATCAACACCTGTTATAATTATGTAATGGCTAGAGCAATTTCAGTTATAATTTTTGTTATTTTAACACCTAACCGGCGATTTTTATAACTCATTCTGTTATGAAAAATCTTTGAAATAAATAACTCAATCGGTTATAATTTTGTTATGCCTTTCTGATCGGGTTATGACTAATATAATGTACTTTGAAAAACATTTGACTTAATTTGAAAATATTAATAAGAAATAAAGTTATAGCGATTTCATTTATTCTATGTTTTTTTTACTAAATTTATCTATTTTTCCAATGCATCCCATTACTTTTTCAATATAGGGTAGGTAATCAAAATTTGAACCAAATTGCGGCTTTCTGAAGCAGTGCAAATTTCAAGTGATTTTTTCTCCCACATGGAAATAATTCACTACGGCAAAATCGTATGTACATGAAAGCCACGGGTATAAGCTTTCTGTTAAATGGTAAAAAGTTTTTATTTGCACCGAATTTCATTGAAATATTTGATTTTTCATCAACAATGATTTTAATCATAATTTGAACCAATTTTAATCTTAATTTGAACTACTGGCGGCAGCAGCTCGAGCAACTTACAAAACAGACAATTCCATGCTAAACAATGAAAAATCACATGAATCTGCTAATTCTCATACCTATTTTTCATTAGGCAGTGGAATCTCAACTCAGAATGTTCGAAATTCTTTAGGAATTTGGAAGCTAAATTTGGATTTTTTCATCCCCCAAGAGTAAACAAAGCAACCACTAGCGCAATCTACAGGCCAACACTAGAAGCTCCCCCCGTTTACTAGTTCAAATTTAGATTACAAATGGTTCAACTTAAGATAACATTCTCCAAGTAAGAATTACATAAATTTGATAATTTTATGACAAACAATGCGGAATATTATTCGGTCGGTCGATTCTACGATAAATAAGCTTTCATTTGACGTGTTCACATGTTGCGTTTGATACAATGCATGAGCTGTACGAGTGCACTGAAAATGTGCTTTCTCTTGGGGGAAAATGGGTGAAATCACAATGATTTTTTAATTGCCTGTTTTCCATGACAAAAACGCTTTTTTCAATGCTTTTTAAGTCCATGTTATCAGGTTATATTACGGAAAGCTGTTTAACATCTTTTTCGGGACAATATTTGCCTGAAAAGTACGCCTTTTTAATGAATTTTGAAATGGTTCAAATTAAGATTACAATTTGACTAGTTCAAAGTTTGATTTCTTACCCTAATGCCGGTCATTTGGTTGCTTTCCTTCGAAACAATAATATCTTCAAGTCAATTAGAGGGAATTTCAATGAACTATAACTATTATCTTGAATTTTGAAACGATGATGAAGTTTTGGATAAATTGGCATTTTATTAGGAAAAAAATCTAATTTTCATTCGTGTAAAATATTTTAAGTTTAGTCAAAAGTTTTTAAAAGCTCATTATATCACTCATAAATGATCAAATTTTCATTGCATTCGGTTTATTGAATCCGGAGATATAA